>NC_064614.1:766896000-767213272 GCF_023898315.1 Schistocerca nitens | reverse complement strand
CACAAATAAGTAAGGAATGAGTAATGCGTTTCGAAAGGCCTTGTTGATACATTCATTTTCAGTAGTGATACTGCTCAAATTCTTTACGAGCTGTTAGAACAATATTTACCGACAATGTTATGAGTTACCTCGATGAATTCTGTAGTCGAACAAATCTTGTACGAAGAATTGTACATGGTTCCTATGATGGATCTGGAATTAATTAATCACATATTTCGAAATAAATGAGTGTGGGATCGCGATACGACACATTCACTATCCACTGTAGTAGTTACCACAATGTCACACACACTGTTGTTAGTGCTTTTTCGTAAGGCTGAAAGTGGCCGGTCCGGGAGCACTAGCGGTATTGCAGCTACTAGTGACTTCTTTCGAGTCACAATCGAAGTCCTCAGTGTTAAGAAAAATTTGACAAATAAAATGCATTGATATTGTAACTGCGCTAGAGAGGAGCAACTTCTGGGATAAAACGAAGAATAGACATATGTTGTGTGATCACTGTGAAGCACTGTGGATCTACATTTCGTCGGCTGATCGAATCGTGCCGTATCCAGGTCTGTGGAGCATTTGTTCTTGACAATGGTCCAGTGTTAGACTTCATGGGAACAAGGTCGTTCGTCACCAACGTTCTGGTCTATCACGTCTTACTACCACAAGGGACGATCGCCGTACTGTGCATCAGGCACATTGTAACCCCTTCACTCTACATCTGCCATTCAAGAACAAGTACTCGACTTCCTGCAACATTCTGTGTCATTCCGCACCACCGGCCGGAGACTACCAGTAGTCGGACTAGGCAATCACCATGCCGCTAACACAAAACAAAAAGCTGTGTCTGAGGTCGTGGCGTGAGTGGGAAGCACCGGCAGCTGATGAATGTCGTCGCATTCAGCGATGAATCACAGCTCGGACATCAAAATTGTCACACTGCCATTACCCAGGATGTTAAGAAAATAAACACCAACAGCAGTCCGTACGCTGTAATTTACTGTGTAGCTACCAGTTTCGGCGTTCCAATGCACAATCTTCAGGCCTTACTTATGGTAAATGGATTATCTTGAACAATATATACGATGCATCAGTGGTCAACAACTGGTTTACGAAGACTGTAACTGTTACGTCATCTCTCCAACTATCAACTGTTGGTAGTAGTCACACACCGCATCATGTTCTAAGACTACATCCAACATCAACCATTTGAAGTGGATGGTTCGGGATATTAACTCAGGAATGCTTGTTGAGAAGACAAATAAATCCATTTTTGATCATCTGAATACTCAACAACAAAACAGAAAATTTCCCACGAAAACTGTTAAAAATAGATAAACTGTTAGATACGAACGCTACAATCGATACACAAATACATTACTTAAGATTTTTCAGAAGAAAATACCAGTGATTCAGTAACACAGATGGACCAAAACATTATAACCATTGATTTTAAAGCATAATGACACCCAATAGCATACCAGATGCGATTGATCGGGTTCATATCAGGTCAGTTTAATGATCAAGACATAAACTGTCGTGCTCCACAAACCACTGTAGCACGACTCCGGTCATGTAAAATGAATATTTTTTGTGTTGGATGGTGTCTTCGCTGTCTGATGTGTAGGCTCTGTTTTCCAAAGTACGTTGAAGATGTTCTCTGAAACACTTGTTCTTGCATCAGCATTGTATTCTATCGTCAGATCTACTACAAATCGTCACCTATTCTAGTTTACGGAGCGGGCAGTCCATCGAGCTCCAACTTCTGTAACGAGGCGAGGAAGTCCGTCACGTCGCGCCCATACGTTGTTTCACCGTCCTTCAAGCATTTAACACAGATGCTCACGACAATAGCACGCGAACAGCTGAACATCTTCACTGTTCCAGAAATGCTCGTTTCCAGCATTGGTCAGTAACCATCGGACTTTTGTCAAAGTCCTACTTTTTGTTTTAAATTTAATCACGTCAGAGGATTTCCCGTTTCGACGCTATAATGATTCCCCGTTCGCCTCTACTTCGCCACCGAGCGAGGTGGCGCAGTGGTTAGCACACCGGACTCGCATTCGGGAGGACGACGGTTCAATCCCGTCTCCGGCCATCCTGATTTACGTTTTCCGTGATTTCCCTAAATCGCTTCAGGCAAATGCCGGGATGGTTCCTTTGAAAGGGCACGGCCGATTTCCTTCCCCATCCTTCCCTCACCCGAGCTTGCGCTCCGTCTC
Source organism: Schistocerca nitens (assembly GCF_023898315.1). Taxonomy (NCBI): domain Eukaryota; kingdom Metazoa; phylum Arthropoda; class Insecta; order Orthoptera; family Acrididae; genus Schistocerca; species Schistocerca nitens. The sequence goes on along the minus strand of NC_064614.1, from coordinate 767,211,062 downwards.
TAATGACCTCGTTGTCGACGGGACGTTAAACACTAATCTCCTCCTCCTCCTCCTCTACTTCGCCTACAAACTCTCCTTACTCCATCACACGTCGGCCACGGCCTCACGATGGGCAATTGTCAAATACCTTTGCTCATAGGTGTATGTTTCCTTTTACATAACAAATCATCTCAAATTTTTTCTAGTGTCTCAGACAGCTCTTAAGAAACACACGCATATAATTTACACGTCTTCAGATATTCGAGCCAGTGTCCGAAATAGATTTTCAAATATCCTTAGCATCCATAAAATTCATTGCCCCCAGTAACATCTGTGAACCTTTAGTGACTGACCACATCCTACAGGAAAATGTCAAAGTAAAAACTGCTCTTGTATGCTCTATCTGTCTTTCTGATGGTTTCAGAAAATGATTATCCATTCTTACTTAGAACTACAGCCCGCGTCACGTACGATGGAGCTTCGTTCTCATAGGCGGAGCGATAGGGAAGCTTGGAGGAGATGAGATCCGCTCATCCGTTCTAGCAGTTAGTGGGGAAACTAAGTCTACGTTGCCGAATTGTGTTGGTGCGGAAAAGAATCGGGTCCATCTGCCTACGGTGCATCGTACTGTATGTTCAAATCTGCAAGAGGAACAATAAATTTCAAAACCGACGTCGATCAATCATCATGAGAAGAATACTATCAAAAGTTATGAGAGAAATCTTACTTCACGTCTTAACGACGATGCGTCCACCGCTCCATAGCTTTAGACCGCGGGACGTCGTAAGGAGAGAATAGCTGACACAGCTTTGTGAAGATGTGAAGTACAATTGTATTCAAAGCGACAATTGTCTAAACACAAGACCAGTCAACCTGCTTGCAATAATTGTCATTTGTTGTTATGTGGACTGTACTATAAGCAGTAATGTAATACACAAAAAAGTTAACTCGAAGCCCAAACTGATATCATTATACGAATATTTGGTTAAGAGCTGCTTCTACTCCACAGAATTTTTAAAAATATGTATAAGGTGTGTATATGGGTGTGTTTGACTCTAGCTAAGTGTATAAAAAATTTACTGGTAGTAAAGACTAATGTAAGAGACTATCGTAAAATTGGTCAGTACATTGTCATATTTTTGTCTGTCAGCGGCCATTGTGAAACTAAACTAACTGGTTAGACACTACAGTTTGAGACCGCATTTATAATCCGTAGAACAATCAACCAATTAACCGTCATTTGCGTATAACTCGAGGGAATGCTGACCGATAACGTCGACATTCGCCGATACCTCAACAGGTAACCTCTCTGTCATTGTAAGGCATATTACAATTCATTCCTTGAAAATGACACGGGTTTTACGTATGGAAATATCGGAGTTTTGTATGAGTTTATCCGGCTGCGTTCTCGCGAATTATTAGAGCATACAACACGTTGTGAGAAGCTTAACCTTTCCTTGGTCATTATTTTAAACATTATAGTCTTCCTATTCCGTAATCACTGAAATTTGAGTCTGTGTCCGAACCATCTGACTGTAAATTTACGACGATAGGTTCAAGGACTGTGTCTCTCTACACCGCCGCATCAAAGTCTTCTTCGTGAAACTTTTCAGCATGCCGCACAGACAATGGCCCTGCAGATGGGGCGATGGTGTCTATTGCTTCATACACAAGAGGTTCAGTGTTTGTCTCGAATGTTTCTTTTTTTTTTTCTTTCTCCTACATAGCCTTTCATCTTTACCCAAATTAATTCCATGGGATTGTACTGACACTGACACTGGCCACATTCACGAGCAAAAATTTCAAGTTCGTACGTTCTGTAGCGTGACTTGTATGAATTTACGAGCTGCAGGAGTTCGGCACGAGTCTGGTAGCATGGGAACCTTTTTTTTTTTAAATTTTTTTAAGCCAGGGCAAGATATCCGCTTTCATGGTGTTTTTACTAGTTGTTTTCGCCGTAACAGCTGAATGGTAACTAGCATGGTGTATTACACTGACCGACTTCGAAGCAAGATATGGCAAAATTTGTTGAGTGAACCGTTTCACGGAACTAACAGCGTTCTTTTCATAATTGTTTCACTGCAGTTTTCCTTACAGCTAAACACAAGCTTACTCTCAGTAACATAACCAGAAGAATAGCCAATTATTTACCAGCAGTTCTGTCTGGAATGATTATGATCCACCCATGTTTCAGCCAGGTAATGAACTTACTGAACCACCTTCTCTTGTATCGTGTTTTTCTATAAGGAATGTCATTAATGCTGCACTTACATCACTTCCTTTAAAAACTCACTTTTAATATATTTGGATTGAAATCATTGTTTTAAAATTATTTCCATTGACAAAGAGCTACCTTTCAAGACGCTTTTTTCGTGTGTAACTGTAAAACATTTGTTTGATATCGTGTATTTACCAGACACACCGTGCGCTTTAATACGTCGTTGTTAGAACAATCCTTTTGTGTTATAGTTTTCTTGCGATTTTGATGCTTTCCAGGTGACACTAAACCAACTTTTCCTACGGTTTACTGCAGATTTGATAGTTTCATTTACAATTTTCTCTCTATCGACACCATTTGTCTCCAGTCGTGTCTTGTGTTCTAAATTGTCAGCAGTAAGAGTCCTGTTTTTAAATTCACGTTTGAAAAAGTTAATTATGCGGTAAATAATCTTAATTATTCGGTAAATAGTCTTAATTATGCGGTAAATAACCCCCATTGCTTTCCTGTGAAGCACTTCAGTTTTATAGCCGTCACTTGACTTTTTTTTTTAATCCCACGGAAGGATTTATAGACGAATATTCACAGCAATATTGCTACAAGGAGAAAATCATACCGACAGCTGAATGAATAATTCGGTTGTCGCGAAGGACGGCAAAAGTGCCGTGTGTAGGAGACAGATTCGCGCCTTCCAGCTGTAACTCGCGGCTAGCAGCTCGGAAAGACAATGCATAATGCATCTTATTGGATGCCAGTTGTCAGGGGTGGGGAGGAGGCGGTGGATGGAGGGGGGAGGGGGAGGCGGGGGAGGGGGATGCGTAGAATGGATGAAATCTGTGCCACCATTCTACCTGACGTGGGATTTAGTACATGTACTCGGACAAAGCCTTACTGTTACCACCGCTGCTGTTTGAAAATAAGCTGGAGCGCATTCAACTCTTGCATCATTCACCGTCGCTATAAAATAAAAATACGACGAGTCAGTTTAGAATCCTATTTCTCGTCATGGAGAGGTTTTTAGACTTCTATGGTCATCTTAAAACGTTGAATTGACTGCTTGTCGTGATGTGTACCATGTAGTGTAATTATTGGTAAAAAGGATTAGGAAACGCTAAGGGCAATATTATTTAAAAGGGATAAATGATATTTTAAGATTATCCTAGAATATACTATCGGACAAAGGAGTGGTTTCGGCTATCTGAACAGTGACAGTAGGTAATGAAGAAAAAATTGAACAATAATATTTCGATGAGAATAAATAGGTATAAAAATTCAAAAATATTCTTATGTCTCTTCTTGAAATAAGTTTTTTAATACCTCTTCGAGGCTGCGGTGACAATTTGGTGTTTCTCTCCATTATTACTGGTGTCCTTAGGTGTCCTCACGATCGTTGAAATATTTGTTATACAATACGTTCATGGATGGACAAGTAAATATATCAAAAACTTTGTAAAACTTTCCTGAATATGTTTGCACAAACAACCTTTACTTAATACATTCACATGTTTCATCATACTTGGTTTGCGTACACATGCGTCTAGTCTCTCTGAGATCACAACACAGAGAGACAGACAGCTATTAATTAACTAGTGCTCTCTGGATTCCTCAATAATCATTTCTGGTCTCGTTGTCGGTCATCTTTGTCTCTGATGGTAACGCTGTCTAGAGGTCAGAGAGCGCGTCTTTAAGGCAGTTTAAAAGTTGCCGCCAGAACCGCCATGATCGTTTTTGAAACACTTCTTTTCAGTTATAGCGTATATCCAACACAACTAATTTATCACGTCGTTATTAATAAAAACAGTATCATTTTTAATATGTAGGTATTTCTGAACTTGGACACGTGGAGTATATTTTTTACCGTATATCAAACTGTCGCAATTATTCTGTGAGATGTTGGTGCCCTAAGAATGAACAACAGCAAAAAATCAGGCATTCTGATACACGTTATATTTCTTTTCCAGGTGCTGAATGGGACATATGCGCTACTGAATATGCTTTACAACTTCCACGGCACTGATTGAAGCCTAATTAGTAAGTGCACCAAGCCCAGTATTTTATAATGGATCTCGTTGTCTTGAAAAATTACACACTTCACAAAAATAAACAAATAAACTGTGCAAGATTTATTGTTTATTCACGCTATTGCAATACCTGGCCATTGGAGTCCTTAAAGATTTTTGTAATATAGATTTAGAAAATTATTTGGCGACAGGTAATTAAAATAGTGGTAGAACCATTAAAGAGAGAGCCCAAAGATTCGTTAATACATTGACTTCGTAATTTAGTTAATATTTAACAGAAATTTGTAATGTGACAATACATAGTTCTCATAAATTTTATGCAGATGAGAAGAAAGATAATTCACTTGTACTAACAATAAAAGTTGATGTGTCGGCAGCTGGGCCAACACCTTGTAGATCGAAGTGGCTGAAAGTGCACGCTAAACTAACGCAGACGGGCGCGAAGTACTGGAACATGAGACTTATTAATGAATAAGAAGAAAAGTACGTAGCTGGAATAAGATACTTAACTTTATTCTCTTGTTGGAATACATCTCTTGAATAGTAGTAAGCTATAAGCACTGATACAAATGGCGCCTTGCTAGGTAGTAGCTATGGAATAAGCTGAAGGCTATTCTATCAGTCTCTCGGCAAATGAGAGGAAGACTTGGTAGGTCTGGTCGCAAGCTATGTCGTCCGTACAACTGGGGCGAGGTCATGTCCGTGTCTTGTGACCTGCCATGTGGTGGCGCTAGGATTGCGATTACACAGTGGCGACACGCGGGTCCGACATGTACTACAGGACCGCGGCCGATTTAAGTTACCACCTTGCAAGTGTGGTGTCTAGCGGTGACACCACAAAAGTAATTAAAAACAACAAAATAGTGTTTATTTTTATTTTTATGAGACTGTTTTCAAGCCGACTTATTTTATGTAGAAGTGCGGTTTATAAATAATACTGATGTCGTTGTTTGTCATTTCTGAATCTGATTCAAACTTTCATGACGGCGGCATTTTCGTCAAAAGCAATCACTGAAACTGAAGGTATATGATTGCTTATCAAGTATTAGGCAGCAGTCAAACTGAAGCAATTAGTCATACATGATCTTCAATACTCTAAATTTAGCCATGTAGATTCAGTGAGTGTTGTGCCAAGCAGCGTAGTGTAATTAACACTGTACGACAACTAGCCGCACATAACTGGTCACATCAGTAAGAACACAGCCATAATGTCTCAAGTGAAATTACATATACATCCTCAGTGGTATAGCCACCTATTCCTTGGCCCACCTCGCTTAGTTTTGTGAAGTCACACCTGCAAATATAATCATCACATAAAAAGCCACAGAGTCCTAATCTGTGACATTCACGCAGCAAGAGACCACAAGTCATTTCTTGTAATGGCTGTACCCATTATAATGAAAGACAAATAGCAGCATTGTTATTTAGCGGCCATTGAAATGAAACAGCCAGTCACAATGTAGGGCTGGAGAACCATATTGGTAGCCAGAATTTATTGTACAGGGTGATTATAGTTAAAGTTAAACTTTCAAACCGCTGTACAAATAACACCACTGGTCAGAATGACGTCAAATTTCAACGGAATATTAATGGAGAAGGGAGAAAACATATGGCAGAAGGAAAATAAATAGTTACAGAATGTACCAAGAGATGGATGAATCACACAAAAATGCCTAAGTTAAACAAACTATACCACTCAGTGAGTATTCTCATACAGATGTGGTACTGTTAATTACGTAAGCCCTTCCACCACGGCAAGGTCATATCATATCGGATGGGAAAAATCTGTTTTTAACTGCCCTGAAGCCAAAAACCGCAAAAAAGCATCATACACATCGGTTTTTAATTGTCCTGAGGCAAAAAACCTCTTAAAAAGATATCAATCTACATCAAATCGGATTATTAATTTCTGTGTGACTGGCGTAAAACATGTTAATATGCTGTCCATTGTTTCCTGCAACAAGTTGAAATCGAGAACAGCATGTTCCACCACTGATCGAAGTGTTTCTGGGGTCACGTTCAGAATATGTTGCACAATGTGTGGCTTCAATTCAGCTAAGTTTGCAATCGGAACACTCAGCACAACATCTTTCAGGTAGTCCCAGAGCCAAAAGTCACACGCATTAAGATCAGATGATTGAGACAGCCAGGCTGTCGTGGCTGATAATTCTAGCATTTCCGAAATTGGGCTGCAGCAGCTCCCTAACTAGGTTTGCAATGTGCGAAGGTGCGTCAAATTGCCCAAAAATGATCCCATCCACACATACACTCTGTTAGAGAGCAGGAATGATGTGGTTGCGAAAAGACACTCATACCGCTTACAAATGACGGTACAGGTAACAGAAACGGAAGCTTCATTCTCTTCGAAAAAATATGGCCCTATGATAAATAATGCCGTAAAACAGCACCAACATCGTGACTTCTCCAGGATGAAATGGCACTGGTTGATTTTCGTGTGGATTTTCCGTTGCCCATATTCGAGAATTCTGTGCATTAACATATTCAGTCTCATGGAAGTGGGCTTCGTCTGTCCACAAAACCTTCCACAGCCCATTTCCATGCGAAAAATTCTAAGGCAAAAGTCTCTCTTGCTGACAGGTCAACTGGAAGCAACTCGTGCATATGCGTAAATTTGAATGGAAGGCAAAGAAGAATGTTTCGTAGGATTTTAAGCACCGTGCTCACAGATATGTCCAATGTTGGGGCAAAACTCTATGCATTACACATTTGCACACCACCACTCATCTCCTCCCGCATTGCTGTGGCCACTGCCTCCACTGAGTCAAATCGTTTTCTTCCTATGCCAGGTTGCGCATCAAAAGAACCCGTATTTTCGAATTTCCGAATCATTTTCTCCAGAGCCACAGCAGTCATTGAACCAAAGCCTTTTTTCATACCTTTCAGTGTCCAGAAGAAGGATCCTTCATTGTATGATTATATGTTAGCGGAACAAACACTGGTAGCAGTTACTTCTGTAAAATATCTGGGAGTATGAGTACGGAACGATCTGAAGTGGAATGATCATATAAAATTAATTGTTGGTAAGGCGGGTGTCAGGTTGAGATTCATTGGGAGAGTAATTAGAAAATGTAGTCCATCAACAAAGGAGGTGGCTTACAAACCACTCGTTCGACCTATACTTGAATATTGCTCATCAGTGTAGGATCCGTACGAGGTCGGGTTGACAGTGGAGATAGAGAAGATCCAAAGAAGAGCGGCGCGTTTCGTCACAGGGTTATTTGGTAAGCGTGGTAGTGTTACGGAGATGTTTAGCAAACTCAAGTGGCAGACTCTGCAAAGAGGCGCTCTGCATCACAGTGTAGCTTGCTGTCCAGTTTTCGAGAGGGTGCGTTTCTGGATGAGGTATCGAATATATTGCTTCCCCCTATATATACCTCCCGAGGAGATTACGAATGTAAAATCAGAGAGATTAGAGACCGCACGGAGGCTTTCCGGCAGTCGTTCTTCCCGCGAACCATACGCGACTAGAACAGGAAAGGAAGGTAATGACAGTGGCACGTAAAGTGCCCTCCGCCACATATCATTGGGTGGCTTGCAGAGTATAAATGTAGATGTAGAACTTCTGCAGAGCGAATTGTGCACAGTCACTATTCTTGTAAGACAGCTTTACAAGCAGAGCGCGATCCTTCATTTGTCCAGTCATGTCGAACATCGCAAACAAAAAGGGCCGTGTAACCATCGTGTTTAGACCAACTTCAATGAGTCGTGCGCATGACAGGTGTTTCAAATGAAAAGTGGTGCTGTAAGTGACAGAATACGTTAATACGTATTCTGACACTTAGAGCATCATCGATTGATCAATTTTCACACTTTTTTTCCTCTGCAATACGTTTTCTCCCTTCTTTTATAGTATTCCGTTGCAATTTGACGTCATTCTGACCAGTGGTGTTATTTCTATAGCATTTTGAAAGTTCAGCTATAATGATCCTGTACTATGTTCGATAATATATCTCCAAAGAATAACATAAAGTGTGTAAAATGCACTATTTCCATATGCTGCGCACAGACACGCACAGACACGCACAGACACGCCCAGACACGCAATGTTTGGGGCATGAACTTGCAGGTAAAACAATACATGCGAATGACCAAAGTTGTATTATTTTATTCATGCTTATTATAAGACACAATGGACCATGAAATTGTCTATCTCCGACATTTAAACTGTTCTATGACACTTGTCAAGTGTCACAAATTTTTCTCCATATGAAAATAAAGTCTGCAAAAATACTCCAGCAACACAAAAGCAGTGTATGTGTCAACTACACCTCTCTCTCTCTTCTCTCTCTCTCTCTCTCTCACACACACACACACACACACACACACACACACACACACACACACACACAAGTCCATCAAATTTGCTGCTTAAAACAAGATTGGGGACTCTCAAACTAATTTTCTTGATGCCACTTTCGTTTCTAAACAGATAGAAAATATGTGTGACTAAAAAATAATGCTCTAAACACACTTACATTTAATATTAGACCTATGTGAGGCAGTATATCGATACTTACCTGACCGAGCCTGTAACTGCGAAAAACAAATGTTCACTAAAATACTATGTTCACTATGCAAGCACACAAACATATATACAGTCTGAATTACTGACGGCTAGCGGAATAATTTAATTAAATTCCAAAGATAGCTTTCCTCTCCACACCAGAAAATAGTTGAAAGCATTTCAACATTTCTATCGGGAGTCAGAACAAGTGACTGCAGACAACAGGACAGAATGGCTAAATCCATTCAAATGAGGAAGCCCACATGGCTAGCAGCCCCAAACGAATTCTTTTGGAATACAGCAACCTGAATCGTCAAATACTTAAGATTGTCACAGTGACCAAGCAAAATGTTTGCTACAAATCTTGCATCTGTTAATCGAATTTGTTTTTAGAATATTCTCGCAGTATATAGCTTAGACATGTAACTTAGGGAAAGCAGGAAAAGATGTGGACGGGGCCTAATCAGTTACCATTGGTTGCACAGTAAACACATACACTTTATAAAAGGAAATAATTTTTTAAAATCGCCTATTGAAAAAACAATTCACGGTAACACAAGCTACACTGACGGCTGAAAGCGTTATTAAGAGAGAATTCAAAATTATTTGTCGTCTGAAGGGCACAAACAATAGTTGAGAACAATTAATGGCTGAAGGCCTGAATCACATATGAGGAAGACAATTACACGTTAAAAATACCACAATAATTTTTAAAACAATCATTAAAAAAGTTGAGTAACACAAGCTACCCTTACGGCTCAAGACCTTGTTACAAAAGAATTCAAAATTATTTGTCAACTGAAGGCCACAAGCAATAGGAATAATTTAAACAAAATCTTTTTAAACAATTGACACAATCAGACAAAATAAAGAAGGGAGTGATCCACAGACCGTGCTCCAAGGATCGACCTGGGAAAAGTCCCTAAAGCTGATTAAGCGGTGAGACAGGCAGCCAGGCGTTATGTTCACGTAAGAGGATAGCAACTCAAACGAGGGACAGCTTAAACCAGACCTCTTACCAAATCCGCCTAACATCTGATAACCAGTACAACGGTGGAATAATTCAGGCGAGGGCCAAGTGATAGACAGCACTGCGTTTTCAGAATCCGGATTTTAAAACACCGAAAGGCAGAAGGAACCCCTCCACCAATGCAGTGCGCAGACAGCGTTAAAATAACTGTGCATTCAATCACACTAGATACACATGAGCCCGCGAAAACAATTCCACTAACAACTCAAACAATACTAAAACCAGCCACTATGGAACAACAAATACTAACCACAGGTCGACACAAACACAGAGGGTCCAGAAGCGTTCGGAAGACCAAATACACGTCGTGCGACCAGACAAGCGACCGAGCGACCAACCAACAGTCGTCCCCGCTCAAGTCAAGCAAGGGAAAGGTGCCTGTATAAATCGTTCAAGTGTTCAAATGTGTGTGAAATCTTATAGGACTTAACTGCTAAGGTCATCAGTCCCTAAGCTTACGTACTACTTAACCTAAATTATCCTAAGGACAAACACACACACCCATGCCCGAGGAATGACTCTAACCTCCGCCGGGACCAGCCTCACACTCCATGACTGCAGCGCCTAGACCGCTCGGCTAATCCTGCGCGGCTATAAATCGTCGACTGACAGCTTATAGACATGAGGTCACTACCATGGACAGACACACACACACCACTGAAGGTTGCACTACTCGAATATAACGATCCATTCAACTTAAACTCGCTGAATCCGGACCTCGCCGTGGTCGTGCACTCTCACGACCACATCCTTCCATCGGGCAGTGCATGTATCGCCAGCTGTCCCGGCGAGTACTGGCGCTGTGCGGGCCTCACTACTCCTCCGTCCAAAGCGAACTGCCCAGCACAGGACGACCCGGGAATACTAGAGGTCCCTCCAAAGATAGTGCCACAAAGTGATATCTCATTCTGGAATCATCCCGCACGCTGCGGCTAAACCATGTCTCTGCAATATCCTTTCTTCCAGGAGTGCTAGTTCAGCAAGGTTCGCAGGAGAGCTTCTATGAAGTTTGGAAGGTAGGAGAAGGGTTCTGGCGGAATTAAAGCTATGAGAACGGGGCGTGAGTCGTGCTTGGGTAGCTGAAATAGTAGCGCACTTGTCTGCAAAAGGCGAAGGTCCCGAGTTCGAGTCTCCGTCCGGCACACAGTTTTAATCTACCAGGAAGTTTCATCGGCATTTATGTTCAAGCACTCATTTCTCACGCTGTTTCCATACTTTCGTCGAAGCCCCATACATCAAATATGTAAGACTTTTTAAATTGCCATGAACTTCATTATTGTGAAATATGAACATGTTGAAACTTCCTGGCAGATTAGAACTGTGTGCCCGACCGAGACTCGAACTCGGGACCTTTGCCTTTCGCGGGCAAGTGCTCTACCAACTGAGCTACCGAAGCACGACTCACGCCCGGCACTCACAGCTTTACTTCTGCCAGTACCTCGTCTCCTACCTTCCAAACTTTACAGAAGCTCTCCTGCGAAACTTGCAGAACTAGCACTCCTGAAAGAAAGGATATTGCGGAGACATGGCTTAGCCACAGCCTGGGGGATGTTTCCAGAATGAGATTTTCACTCTGCAGCGGAGTGTGCGCTGATATGAAACTTCCTGGCAGATTAAAACTGTGTGCCCGACCGAGACTCGAACTCGGGACCTTTGCCTTTCGCTGTGGCTGTGGCTAAGCCATGTCTCCGCAATATCCTTTCTTTCAGGAGTGCTAGTTCTGCAAGTTTCGCAGGAGAGCTTCTGTAAAGTTTGGAAGGTAGGAGACGAGGTACTGGCAGAAGTAAAGCTGTGAGTGCCGGGCGTGAGCCGTGATTCGGTAGCTCAGTTGGTAGAGCACTTGCCCGCGAAAGGCAAAGGTCCCGAGTTCGAGTCTCGGTCGGGCACACAGTTTTAATCTGCCAGGAAGTTTCATATCAGCGCACACTCCGCTGCAGAGTGAAAATCTCATTCTATGAACATGTTGCTTCCATTGCACAAATTAGAGTTGTTTTTAATTGGTACATAGTCTCCATCAAAATTGCCTTGACATTCTAAGCAGCTTAAGACAGAGATGCATGTAGACACTCTAGACTGTAATTTCCTAAACCATTATTATTAAATTTATCATATAAAGTGTTAAATCTCAGTGTTTAACACTATTAGCTTGTAGACAAGGAATAATGCAATAACGAGGTTTTCCACAAAAATAATTCTCTCTAAGAAACAACAGTATAGTTAAGTCCTCGGTTTTTCAAGAGGGAAGCATTGCATAATGTTGTAACCATTAACAAAATAACTATTTCTCAATAAAATGATAAGCACTGTTAAAAACTACTAAACAGTTGAGCTCTTTTTTATAAAAAGAGATAGAAAGGAATTTGTGTTACGGGCAAAACGTGACTTGAGCAAAACTCAAAGAAATGGGAAAACCAGTCTTTCTCTCTTTTTCCTCTAGTTTTGCTTACTGAAAATTTCACATATTGAGTATGGCTGCACATAGAATCTCTTACATGCAAACATAATTACCAATAGTTAAATACAAGCTAAAAATAGAACTCCACTTACAAATTTTCAGGGGCAGTAATACAGACAAAAAAAAACTTGAAACTTGGCCTGTAAAATACATATCGTAAGAGCTACAAGTGTCACATCAGAGAATAATCGTAGAACTTCAGTCTGTACAGTACTAAGAAGTTAATGTAGTTTCCAAGAAAATGTTTTTAGCATTAACTTCAAAATATGGAAACATTCATCACTGAAACTCTGTCAGACTACTCGCACACATTATCACTACTGGACGACAACACACTCATGCACAAAGAGTCCAATGTGCTGGTGGCCCAAACACAATAATCACAACATTAGATTCAAGGTGTCACATATTCAGTCATGATCCAGTTTCTTTCTGCAAATACTCCTGAAACATTTTAAGACTACTCAAACTATGTCACCAGAGAGGTATAGTATATGTTTATATTGCGTTTAAAATCATTTTGAAGGATCATCATGTTGGGCATTCACCGAAACTTCAAATGCGATGTAGTTTTCCAATTTTTTCATACACATCTTCCAGTGGTCCTCAAAGCCTTGTCTTCAAATCATCCTACTAAGGAGGTGGCTGTAACTTTCAAATGAAATACTATATCATAATGGAACCTCGACCTGAAAAACGATGTTTTATTAGTTTCTCTGCATTTATAGGTATACAAAATTCAAATTTACCTTACAGTCTAGGCTAGTCAGGGGATTTATTCATCTTCTGGGCTATTCTGTACTTGTCTACCTTAAGCTGCTGTAATGAGCCTTGCATCAGCAAAAATTATACACATAAATCATTAATACTGGGCATGGGCATCTAAGCGACAGTCCTCTATTTAAGCGCTGGCAATCACTAATTCAACCAACATTAACCTTTGGAATAGGTATCATGCACACGTAATTTTCTGACTGCTGCTCACCTGGACTCAGTTCTAATAAATTGACAAATTATTTCACATAGCTTCCATCTGAAGCAAACCAACAACTCGACCCACTCATCTACCTTAGAAGGGAACCTATTAATTTACAAATGTATCAAATAATGTCTTATGTAGCCTAATACACTCACAAAAATCACAATACTATCGTAACGTGGAGGGAATCAGTACACCAAACTTAAAATTTGCTTTTAAAACACATTGTAAATATTCGTTTATCGTAGCTTTACAATCTGCTCAGAATCACTCCTGACACACAAGAACAAGATTATTAGAAAAAAGACAAAATTATTGGTTTTTAGTAACTATTACTTCCTGACTTCTAACAGTGCCCCAAATGAACATTGTAACCATTTAGTTATTTCCATTTCTCAGTCATAAACTTTCTGTATTAGAAAAACAAAATGATCTACACAATCTAAACACTCACATGAAGACACACTTATTCGCATATGACTCACAACACTTTCACATCAACGTAATTGATAGAAGAAGGTACACTTTCATAAGGATGTAGGATAGAACACGAGTAGGAAGCAATAAAGTACACATAAGACGTAGTGCATACTTTTACAGATAATGTTCCTCATGCTATCCAAACACTTGACACGTACACACACGATACTAAACCCACTGAGGATTCAGTTTGATAATCATGACTCCACAAGTCTCCTTCTCTGGATTTAGTCGCTGATAAGATGGCGCTGCTTTCTTGCCAATTCCGATATAATGTACTTATTGTTAGAAAACAAACTCACATGTACAGCAGTCTGCACAATCAATAGGTCAAAGCCACATCGACTACTCTAGGAATATGCCATAAAAATGCCATTATCGATGTAATGGATTCTAGTAGGTGTCACACAACGTTACTAAGTATAAGGATTCCACTCCAATTTCAAACATTCTGTCAGTTGCATAGCAGACATGAATACAAGGAATTTGTACAAAAAGAGTTATCTACCGGAAATACAGGAACACAGCAAATAAATGTGATGGTAGGACTATAACTAGATCATAGCCGCCAACTGTAGCCACATTCAACAACTTTTCGCTGGGCTACTTAAGAACTGACCTCTTTCCACCTTGCATCATCCATGACAGGACACTGATTGCTATCCTGAAAACTTCTGTGTGCTGCATCTGCCATGTATTCAGCTCCAGTCAGCTATATTTAAACTACCGGAGACATCCTGTCATCATCTGGGACGGCTGGGATATGTGATGAGCAATTATTCTCATGTGGATGATGCAGAAGTTGCCGCCAACATCAGATCACCTGCTACCTGTCTACACAGGACCCTGGCAGCCAGAACTTTCCCACCAGTTCCTGGTGTGAGGCACAAAGGGAGCTCCAGCTAGCTCTGCACTGTGTGTAGGTGCTCCAAAAAGCAGCAACCTTCCAATGCCATGCAGAGGTACCAAAGCTGTCAGCTACTGTTCGCCTCTGCAGGAAACGCTTGTGGTGTCGTGTCTGTGCCTGTCGTCATAGGTCTGAGAAGCACTCACCACCACCTGTCGTTTACCTGCTGCTACACGTTTATTTATGGGTTTAAATAAAGTAATTCAACAATGAATTGGCTGCATGCGTCGTCTGCACCTTCACCCATGTTTAATATTTAGCCGGTCGCCCTTATGTTCCTAATGACAGTAATTAGATTTGGTTTTAGAGGAACTGAAATGGATGATGAACGGAAAGCGGGAACGACAGTAATTCAACGGCGGTGACAGAAACGCAAATATAAAAGTAAGTCCACAATTTAAGAATTTTTTCGTTCTTTCTATTTCTGTATCTTTTCCCTTTTTCATCTTTTATGTTTAGATATATTACATGGTGCAGACTTTGTGGTACTAATTAAGCAAAATGCTTGTCGGCGCAAAAATGACAACTCATTGGGCAATTCAGCATTAAATAGATCAGGTAGCTAAGGTTTTAACTCAGAATGAAGAGCTACACAGGGAAATGTAGCAGTTAAATGGAGAAGAATGGAACAGTCAGTTCCTAGTGTGCCTCTAGCCCCACCTTAACATTAGTACCTGCATATTGGTAGCCCCATTTTCTGGTAATTCTGGTTAAGATGTCTGCTTGTCGGTGGGAAATTGACACCCGCGTTAGCAGTTCAGCATTAATCAGATCAGGTAGCTAAGGATTCAGACTGAGAATAAAGAGTTTCACAGGTAAATATATCAGTTAAAGGGAGAAAGAATGGAATGGTAAGTCCTTGGTATGCCTCCAGTCCACCATTATGATAGTACTGCCATGTTGGTAGCTGCATGTTCTGGTAAATCTGTTGAAGGTCTGGTTTTTAATGATTTATATACAGCCAGAAATTAGGATCCTCGAAAAGTGAGTAGCTTCCATGTGCGGCTCAGTTAAAATTAGTAGGAGGTTCTGGAACGTATCTAATGCTCGATGAGAAGTTTCAGGAACGCTCAGTCCTTTGTGGTTAAAGGAAAGGTTGGTGGTTCGTTAGAGAAGAAAAATATATATCTAGTTGTCATTGGAAACAGCTCGAAGCAGTAGTCCAAAAACAAGGGGAGTTTGTAAAAAGCTTTGTGGACAAAATCGCAAATCAGGAAAATCAAATACGACAGGATCAGTACAGGTGTTTTCCAGGATGCGAAACAAGCGGCGCTTGATGCGTTTTTGCCGGACTTGGGGTTTTAATGTCTCGAAAAGTGCGCACGGACTTCCCGAAAACCTTAGATGGAGCAGTAGCAACTGTGGTAGCGTTGGTTGTGATTGACTCAGTGATGAAGCTACGAAAAGCAGTTTTCGGTAAAGAGACAGGATTTTATAGATGAGGGCTATCCTGGTCATATTCAACGCTTTTGTAAAAACCTGCAGTGTCAAAGATGAAAGCAGGTGCTGAACTTCCATCGAAAATGTCCACAGGTGCTAGGGTATTGATTCAGGGAAAAACTTGCTGCCTTACATTAAATTGGTCATGGCGAATTTTGACCACTGTGCAAGCTCCCTGTAAGTGTGACCACAGGACACTCGTGTGGGGCATCACTGGCAGACATTTTTTAAGCTGCCTGTATTAAAGTAAGGTTCTGCAAAGATATTGCTGGATACCAAACCACAAGTATCCAAGGAGAGTTGGAATATATCTGGCGCATTAAATCTGAACCCACCACGCTGTAAGCTGTTTAATGTGATTAGTAATAGTGTTAAATCATACGGTTCAGTATTGTTGAGTTTGTGAGTGGGGGGGGGGGGTGTATTACAGGTGTGGATGTGGAAATTGATTGCATCGTCGTTATAAGTTGTGACGTCATATTAGAGCAAGATTTCCTGTTGAAATATCAGGCCTAAGTGATCTACAGTATTTACATATTGGAGCTGGATGGAAGAGTGTTCCTTATGCTGACAGTGTTGGGAATAGTGTTGTGCTGACCCCATACCCATCAGTACCGCATCCAATGACACCACTGTCAGGGGATGAGATGACGGTCGGTCGATACTGGTGGCCTTGCTGGGCCCTGTGAAGAGAGTTGAGAGAATGTGATCTGGTGAACATGGAGAAGTTTATTGGACGTTCCTGGACAACTGCCTGCTATCCCACTGATGCAGCATAACCTCTCTAATGAGAATGAGCCACCCAAATACAGAAAATTGTATGTAATTCCACACCATCTATATCAAGTGATGGAAACATTTATAAGTCATCATCTCCGTAGCAGAATTGTACAGGAAAGCACAGGCCCCTATGGAACTCCTGTAGTCATCATTCCGAGAAAGTCTGAGGATGGTTATGATCCTTACATATTTTGCTGTGGCTGCATGTATTTAAATCAATGGGCAGATACAGATGCTCACCCAGTTACTAAAATTACAGAAATGGACAGCCAAGGGCTACGCCATTACTTTACCACAACGGATTTGAGAAGCTGGTATATCAGTTAGAGATAGCACAGGAGGAGCTATCCAAAATACCATTTACGTTTTCCACTAGTCACTGCCAGTATCGTCAGATACCATTCGATTTGAAAAACACAGTGCTAGCTC
The DNA here is from genome assembly GCF_023898315.1 of Schistocerca nitens. Classification (NCBI taxonomy): domain Eukaryota; kingdom Metazoa; phylum Arthropoda; class Insecta; order Orthoptera; family Acrididae; genus Schistocerca; species Schistocerca nitens. Next base: position 767,193,819 of record NC_064614.1, on the reverse strand, counting down.
TCCACCACTTATTACAAGTGGTTCTATGGAATCTGAAGCCGTAGTGAGGATGACGTCATAGTATTTCCCAAGGATATTCAAAAACAAAAAGTTGTGGCTACAAGATTTCTTTGATCGGTTATGAGCAGTATGACTGACTCTTAGTATTGAAAAGAGTCACTTCATATTACAGGACATTCAAAATTTATGCAATATGATTGTCAAGGATGATGTCCAAAGCAGCCACCGACTTTTACATATTGTAAATGATTTACCAACGCCTAGAATAGAAAGAAATCACAGTTCTTTCTCGCTGTCACAAATTTCTACTACATTCCAGAATTAGCAGTTTTAGCAGGACCTCTCGCTCATTTATTAAAGACGTGAGTATAACGTAATTGTACTCTAGTTTTCTAAGAAGCCATTCAGCAATTAAAGGATTTACTGACCGACTGGCCGAACCAAGAGGTAGACATGAAGGAACACCCAGTGGCCTGTACTTCTACACAGCTCAATAAAGAGAGAAGAATCATTCAGCAACAGGAAAAGAAATCATAGTGTTAATGTTTGACTTCCCCTACTTTCGCTGTTACCTCTGTGGGTGACATTTCAAGCCATAACTGATCATGGAGCACTAAAATGGGTTTTGGGAGTAAAAGATCTAACTATTCGTGTTATCCGCTGGACTTAACAGCAAAGCCAATTTATGTTTGAGGCTGACCATCGGTCAGGGAACTCATATGTTAATGTGGATACATTTAGTCACAAAGTATGCATGGGAGAGTGTATTGGCACAAATTCTGAAGAGAGACATGGAGCCAAGCTGCTGACTCAGATTGTTGGCAGTCCACAAAACATGCACAATTCATCTGTAATGACACAGTGCTGTACAAGCAAACGAAGTTTGATCTCCACGTATTGTGCCAGTAAGTTTGTAGGGTGCAGTACTGACAGAGGTTAATAATTCCATTTTTGAAGGACATAGTGGACATTGTGCTGAACGCTGCAGTGTGACAGAAAAATATTGAAGAAAGACGACAAAGCAAGCTGTGGAGCATTACAAAAGAAACTGCATCTGAGTACACTTTGGGACGAACTGAGTAGTCAGTGAATCCAATTAAGAAAGTATTCTGGCGGTGGGAACAAAATTTCAAATTATTGACATAGTCATTCAAAGTCCATTTGTGGACACAACAGCAGGGAATCGATACATAATATTTCTCACATTTTGTGCCCATAAATGTTATATCAACTCAATAGACAGAAATGGTGGCATAAGCTATCCTAAGCCAGGAGATACTGATTAGATTAGATTAGTTTTTCAGTCCTTAGATCCATGCTGAGGAGATCCTTGAGGATGTGGAACATGTCATTTTTTTTAAAAAAGCTGAAATAACAATACTAATAGTATGAATATATACATCATTTGTTTATATTAAAAAATTCGTCAATGGAGTAGGAGTTGGCCACTAGTAAGTCTTTCCGGCTCCTTTTAAACTGATCTTTATTTGTAAGTAAATTTTTTATGTTTACTGGCAAATTATTGAAGATGAGTGTTCCTGAGTAGTGGACCCCTTTTTGAACTAAAGTAAGTGCTTTTAAGTCCTTATGCAGATCATTTTTGTTCCTGGTATTGTACGTATGGACTAAGCTGTTTGTTGGAAAAAGACATATATTATTTAGGACAAATTTCATTAAGGAGTAAAAATTCTGAGAGGCAGTAGTTAGTATACCCAGTTCTTTGAAGAGGTTTCTACAGGGCGTCCGTGAATTTACTCCACAAATAGTACATATTACACGCTTTTGGACTCTGAAAACTTTTGTTTGAGTTGAAGACTTACCCCAAAATATTATATCATATGACATTATGGAATGAAAGTAGGCAAATTATGCAAGCTTTTTCATATTTATGTCGCCTATGTCTGCTAACACTCGAATTGCAAATAAAGATTTGTTAAGGGGCTCTGGAACGCCCTATACTTGCAATGTTAAAATAACGCTTATAAATTACATCTTTCCTCACAAAGTATTTGAGGTAGGAAGTTGAACTTTTTACAGATTATTTATTGGAATATGGGCTACAACTTAACACAGGGATTTTACAAAATTTTAGTTCAGTTATTAAAGATGATATTTTTTTCAATTGTAATGAAAATTCACAACATCTTTTTGCAATTTTTTATTTATATATTCAAAAATATACAGTTTTTTTTGGAAAAAGGCTGTGTTAAATTATGCAGAAGGTACTGTGTAACATTTACTGAAAGTTTGAAACAAATATGTTTGGAAGATCCTTAGAAAACATGTAATTAGTATGTGAAAATAAAAGTTTTGGGAATCGAGCGACAAAGATTGGATTAACTTTTTAGTCCATTCCAGGTCCATAGGATGGATTATCTTCATCCTCTGCAAACTCCTCCTCCAGCTTCCTCTTGTTCCTCCTCCTGTTTACTCTTGCTTGTATTTCTAGACTCTTTACAGCCCTGTCTGCAGCCCGAAGGCGTTCCTTGTCTAAAGCAGGCATCGCTCGTACCATGTTAGAACCTATCTTCATTCCCATATTTCTAAATACCTTTGGCTTTCCAACATTTCTCCTTTTCTTAAAAGCCTTCAGAGGATTTCTAATAACTTTACTTTTACTCATTATTATACTTCAACAAAACAGAGACTCAAGAAACAGAATTAATTACGAATATTTTCGAGATAACGACAGAGTAAATAAACATGAAACAATCGACAACCACACCAGCGATATATATTGAACCATCACAGGTTAGCCACAACACATACTTTATCTCACATCACTAAAATGTACCTGATGAACACGGACGTTAATAATAACACCATTTGACAGCAGTTTAACAGCGCCACAGTGGGTCACGCCCATGTAGAACACATTTCAAAAAAAATTTAAAAATAGTTGTAGTCTTCGGAATTGAATAAATTATATATCTATTAAAAGGTAATAGTCTGCAGATTCAGAAAACGCAAAAAAGTAAAAATTGAACTTTTCATGATTTTGAGCCTTTCCGGAGGGGTTTCTACAGTTCTGTGGTGTGCTCCTCCCAACTGAATTTATTATCAAGTTGTAATACCAGGAATTTAAGACTGTCAACCTCTTCTATCTGCTCTTCTTCATACTTTATGCATATGCTGGGTGGAAACCTCTTACAGGTTCTGAATAGCATATAGTGAGTCTTTTCGAAGTTCAATGTCAGTGAGTTGGCTTTAAACCATTTATTAATATCCACGAAAATATCATTAGCAGATCTTTCTATAGCTACCCTCGACATACTATTTATTGCAATACTTGTGTCATCTGCAAACAAAACGAACTCTACTTCTGGAAGTGTAACTGATAAGAGATCATTAAAGTACACTCTTCCCATTCTGATGATGACTGATGACTTAATTCACTAGTCCCTTGCACTGACACCATTTGTTTCCTGTTAGCGAGGTATGACTTGAACATTTTTGCAGCACTGCCAGTGACACCATAGAATTCTAATTTATTTAAAAGGATGTTGTGGTTCACACAATCGAATGCCTTTGACAAATCCCAGAAAATACCTGCCGCTTGTAACTTGTTATTTAATGAATAAAGTATATTTTAACTGTAGGTGTAAATAGCCTTCTCGATATCAGAACCCTTCAGAAATCCAAACTGTGTCCTTGATAATATGTTATTTGTGGTCAGATGGTTGAGAAGCTGCCAGTACATTATTTTTTCTAAAATTTTCGAGAATGCTGTCTGTAGTTTAATGGTATCTCTTTATCCCTTTCTTGAATAGAGGCTTAACATCTGCATATTTAAGCCAGTCAGGAAATGTCCCAGTTATAATTGAGTGGTTACACAAATAACTTAGAATTGCACTAAACTCACAAGAACATTCCTTAATTAACTTTGTTGATATTTCATCATAACCACTAGAATAGTTTGTTATTACAGATTTTATTATGGAAGTTATTTCTTTTGGTGAAGTGAGTGACATATTTATGTAAAGGCTAGTTTCAGATATTCAAGTGCATTATTTACTGATCCTGACAATCCCAATTTATCAGTAACAGATATAAAGCACTTGTTAAATAGATTTGCCACACTATTCCCATCGGTTACTAATGTGTCATCTACACTTAATGCTATTTGTTCCTGTTCCTTTCTGGTTTTACCAGTCTCCTCTTTCACTATATTCCATATTGTTTTTTTTTTTAATTCCCTGACATTGCTATCTTCTTGTCGTAGTGCATTTGTTTGGATGTCTGAATTACTTTTTTTTAATATTTTAAAGTATTTCTTGTATTTAGCTAAATCTTCAGCATTGGAGCTATTCTTGGTCGACAGATACATTTTTCTTTTTGTCTTACAGGAAATATTTATTCCTTGTGTAAGCCATGGTTTTATTATAGACTTCTGGTTAATTTGAGTAACTTTCGGAGAAAAACAGTTTTCAAACATGCTACTGACATTGTTCATGAATGTGTTATATTTTTCATTCATATCATGAGTACTATAAACATCTTTCCAGTTCATATCTTTGAGAAGCTTTCTAAAACACTCAACTTTTGGTTGAGTGACTACTCTCCTCTACTCAGATTTAGCAATCTTGATAATCTGCTTAGAATTATACATCTAAAACAAGGAGCTGCATGTCATGAGCTGATAGTCCATTTATAACAGGTTTTATAATATGATTTTGTTCCTTTGATTTGTCTATAAAAATGTTATCAGTGGCTGTCACTGAGGATTTAGTGATCCTAGTTGGAAAGTTTACAGTGTGAGTTAGATTGAAAGACAACATTACTAACTGCAGTAAATGTTTACTGGAAGATTGCATTAGAAAATCTGTATTAAAGTCACCAGCAATCAAAATCTCTTTGTTTCTTCCTGTTAAATAACCCAAAAGAGCTTCTAGATGATTTAGGAATATATTATAATTTCCTGCAGGTGCTCGGTAAATAGTTACTATTACATAGGATCTGTTATGGAACTCTACTTCTGCTGCTCATGCTTCTAGATGCAGCTCCAAACAGAATTTATTAATGTCAATGTTCTTGAATTTCTGGCAGTTTTCAATAAATGTGGCAACTCCTCCTCCATCCATATCTACTCTGCAAAAGTAGAAAGCAAGCTTAAATCCTGAAATGTCCTACATATCTATACCAGTGGTCACTTGATGTTCAAAGAGGCAGATTATGTCAATTTGGTTACATGAATTCATTTCATAGATACAAATGAGTAGTTCATCGACTTCTGAGTCCCGGAATGTTCTGGTGTAATAAAGATAACTGATACTGCATACTAATGGGATTATAACTGCTTCGGTGAAGATGAACTGACACTTTCTGAATACTTTCTGTTAAACATTGTTTAAATGGAATGCCTAGTGTAGTCCCACCTATCGATAGCATCCACAGGAATCAAACCAATATGGGACCCTATATCGGTCCTAAGCAGCCACTACAATTCCAAGTTCACTCTCTCTACGGAAAAGTTCAACTGAGGCCGATCATAGCGTCTCAACACAGACACAAATCCCACACTCGTATGCTTCGTTGCTGATGCTATCTTCGCCAGGTCACACTCTATGGAATATTCAGTGTGTTTGTCAATGCTATTTCCCAGACCACCCACTATGACCACGGCATCCTCCTTTGTGAAATCCTTGCATAAAGAACCTACATCCATGTTACCTGACCCAGATCTGCACTAGGTTTGAAATAGTTTGTGACCTGGTAGTCTGGACCTAGATTTTCCTGCAGTAGTTGGCCAACACCTCTACCATGGGAACTACCTAACAACAGAACTTTCTTTCTCTTTACAAATTTCCCTACCTTTTTCAAAGTCATCGAAAGCTTGTTGTGCCCTTTCTACAGCTTCAGCTGAAGTTCAGAAAACCAGAGACTGTGATAACAGACCAGGGTGCTAACCTTATATGTGAGTTATTAAAGCAGCCATGTTGATAGATACAAATAAAGTTCTTATGAACTACTGCACTAAATCCACATACGAATGTTAAGGCTTAGAGGGTACACAGAACGATATGAAATATGCTAAGTTATTATGTAAGTAGTGACCGTGGTGATTGGGACACCCTTCTACCATATGCAGTAGGGTCATTTTACTTGAATATCTGTGAGAATACAGGCTTCTCGCCGAATGAGATAATTTTGGTCAAACAATGCCTTCCTCTTACGAATTATGTAAACCACCTCCAGCAGTAATTTTATCCTCTATTCTATGATTAGGCAAAAGGTTAAAAAATTATCTTTCGCCAGGTTAGAAAGATGAATGCAAAGTCTCTAGAACAGCAGGAATGCAACCACGGCAGGAAGGCAGAACTGTATGAATGCCAAGTTAGGCAACGAGTATTGTTAACTAACTCTTATCTACTAAAAGAAAAAAGAAACGACTTCACATTACCAAGGGCTTTATCAGGTAGTGGAGATGAAGTCTCTGGCTAATGTCAAACTGAAAGCTCTGGCAAAATCCACAGTTGTAAATACAGGACAAATTCATGAATTTCAGATTGCACCAGAAGCATTGCATCAAGTTCTGGCAGTTCCTTCTGAAGAGAGAAGGGAAGTGGCTGGATAAAAGGAATGAAATGTATGACTTTTCAAATGAAACAAGATATGCTTACAATTGTTTGACACTCTCCTATGCCTTGAGATCATGAGGTGGCCTTGCAAGATAGCTGAAGACATAGGATATATGTAATTTTATTTTAGCCATTAGGGACACTAGTGAGTATATCTTATGGTTATATCAGTGTTAGAGTTTCTTTAACGTAACAGGCTTACAAGTGTGTATAAAAGAAACATTTTTCTTTAGCTGCGGTTACAGGAAAATTTGGGGAAAATTTTAATGTGTATCGTTAGTGGAACCTAAGCATGTGTTGAGATACGTATGATATGGTAGTCACAGCCCTTGCTGGGTCACAAACCAAAGACCAATGACTGACCATCTGGGCCCCTGGCAGGCAGCACTCTGCCGCCGTCTCATGGTCTGAGGCCCAAAGTGACATCCACCTATCTCCACGCCATGGGGATCAATGCTTCCTGCCCCTATTCTCCGCCTGTGATTCCGTGCTCGTCATTCTGGGCCACGTGCTGCACAGATATGCGTAGCCTGGTTACCGGTCATCGTCTCACCGCCTCAGGGTCCTGAAAAAGTAGCAGCCCTCCATCACCACGCGGAAGTAGCAAAGCTGTGTGCTACCACTTGCGTCTATATTTCTGCATTTGTTTTAGTGCGTCTGTGCCAGGGCACTTGAGCCTGATGGTCAACGCCTGCCACCTGTCGTCGGCCTGCTGTAAACACAATGCTCTTGGTTTATTTATGTTTGGAAATAAAGAATTTTAACAACAGATGTGTTGTCAACATCTGCATCCTCCCACCTCCAGCAGAGAGCTACTCGTCACTCACAGTTTCCTATTGACACACATTACAGTTATATAAACTAAAGTTCGGTGGTATATGTTTAATGTATATAAACGAAGATCAGTACTGTAAACCTAAGAGTGATTGAATGGGTGTCGTTAGAAGGACAAAATTGATGGCACAATCCCCAGCAATATCTACGATGGCCTTACAAGTTCTGTTGTCACAACAGTTTTTTGTTATACACTCCTGGAAATGGAAAAAAGAACACATTGACACCGGTGTGTCAGACCCACCATACTTGCTCCGGACACTGCAAGAGGGCTGTACAAGTAATGATCACACGCACGGCACAGCGGACACACCAGGAACCGCGGTGTTGGCCGTCGAATGGCGCTAGCTGCGCAGCATTTGTGCACCGCCGCCGTCAGTGTCAGCCAGTTGGCCGTGGCATACGGAGCTCCATCGCAGTCTTTAACACTGGTAGCATGCCGCGACAGCGTGGACGTGAACCGTATGTGCAGTTGACGGACTTTGAGCGAGGGCGTATAGTGGGCATGCGGGTGGCCGGGTGGACGTACCGCCGAATTGCTCAACACGTGGGGCGTGAGGTCTCCACAGTACATCGATGTTGTCGCCAGTGGTCGGCGGAAGGTGCACGTGCCCGTCGACCTGGGACCGGACCGCAGCGACGCACGGATGCACGCCAAGACCGTAGGATCCTACGCAGTGCCGTAGGGGACCGCACCGCCACTTCCCAGCAAATTAGGGACACTGTTGCTCCTGGGGTATCGGCGAGGACCATTCGCAACCGTCTCCATGAAGCTGGGCTACGGTCCCGCACACCGTTAGGCCGTCTTCCGCTCACGCCCCAACATCGTGCAGCCCGCCTCCAGTGGTGTCGCGACAGGCGTGAATGGAGGGACTAATGGAGACGTGTCGTCTTCAGCGATGAGAGTCGCTTCTGCCTTGGTGCCAATGATGGTCGTATGCGTGTTTGGCGCCGTGCAGGTGAGCGCCACAATCAGGACTGCATACGACCGAGGCACACAGGGCCAACACCCGGCATCATGGTGTGGGGAGCGATCTCCTACACTGGCCGTACACCACTGGTGATCGTCGAGGGGACACTGAATAGTGCACGGTACATCCAAACCGTCATCGAACCCATCGTTCTACCATTCCTAGACCGGCAAGGGAACTTGCTGTTCCAACAGGACAATGCACGTCCGCATGTATCCCGTGCCACCCAACGTGCTCTAGAAGGTGTAAGTCAACTACCCTGGCCAGCAAGATCTCCGGATCTGTTCCCCATTGAGCATGTTTGGGACTGGATGAAGCGTCGTCTCGCGCGGTCTGCACGTCCAGCACGAACGCTGGTCCAACTGAGGCGCCAGGTGGAAATGGCATGGCAAGCCGTTCCACAGGACTACATCCAGCATCTCTACGATCGTCTCCATGGGAGAATAGCAGCCTGCATTGCTGCGAAAGGTGGATATACACTGTACTAGTGCCGACATTGTGCATGCTCTGTTGCCTGTGTCTATGTGCCTGTGGTTCTGTCAGTGTGATCATGTGATGTATCTGACCCCAGGAATGTGTCAATAAAGTTTCCCCTTCCTGGGACAATGAATTCACGGTGTTCTTATTTCAATTTCCAGGAGTGTATATATGTAGATCGGTGTACAGAACTCTCAAGACATGTAGTTGTGTTTCGGCAAGAACTGTAGTCAATGTCCCTAGTCACCTATAAGAAAAAAAATGTAATATAGTGAAGTAGTGGAAAAATAGCTAATGATGCCGGTTATCTACAGAGGCAAACTCATATTACACGTTGTGAATAACATTCGATAGACCGCAGCCAAACCTCCGTCGTTGGCGTCGATGGCTTTACAGATCGGTCAATTGCTCTTGCGGGAGAATGCTCGATTTTATCTCCTTAATGTGGAATATTCTGAAACTGGGTGTAGTACGCTATACTGAACAAGCAACAACATTTATATCTAAAGCACCAAGGAAAGAATTTCTTTGTGTATATATCTGCTATCCTCTCTCGTCTTCCAAGTGATGGGCGAGTTCATTGAGCAAACGGATAACAATGATCAAAATAAGTATATGTAGACAGTAAAAAAACTCTAAAAACGCGTATGTTAATGAATATCAGAAGAAAATTACATTTTTCAAATTAATTTTGTAATGTATCTAGCTAGTCCTGACTCTGTATTATTGTTGCTCTAGGGTCCAGTGGTGTAACGAGATTGATGAACACTCCAGAACACTTGAAACGTTATAGATGTATAATAAAATTAATTTATTGGTTACGTTATATTCCATATAATGTATACTTAACCTTTTATCCTGTAGTGTCCCTGCTATATCTCTCTCTCTGTTCCACTGGCACTGGGTTTCAGGATTCACTAGGAGTCATAGGAAAACCATCATACGTTTAGGATGGTTAAGTCTCACTGCATTCGTGCTGCATTTATAAAAACTCACTGCACAGTCTTCGGTGTGCTCGGTGGTATCGGAAAGTAGACCGATGAAAATTTGATGATCGAACTCAGACAGTCTGAGATAGTCTGAGGCGGAGTCTGAATGTGGCGGCTTAAAAGGGCGCGTTGTCCAGTTACAATTATAAGAAGTGAGGCGATGTGAATTAGGCGTCCTCCGGTGGCAAATGCAGTGCAACTTCACGGCTTCTGGGGTGCCCTTTCTGGCTGCAGATAGCGGAGGACGACTTAAGAGGTTTCTTCTGTGCAGAACAGAGTGGTACGCGACGCGCCGATTGCTATCGACGAAGAGACAGTCGATACCGCAGTTATACTACACTCCTGGAAATTGAAATAAGAAAACCGTGAATTCATTGTCCCAGGAAGGGGAAACTTTATTGACACATTCCTGGGGTCAGATACATCACATGATCACACTGACAGAACCACAGGCACATAGACACAGGCAACAGAGCATGCACAATGTCGGCACTAGTACAGTGTATATCCACCTTTCGCAGCAATGCAGGCTGCTATTCTCCCATGGAGACGATCGTAGCGATGCTGGATGTAGTCCTGTGGAACGGCTTGCCATGCCATTTCCACCTGGCGCCTCAGTTGGACCAGCGTTCGTGCTGGACGTGCAGACCGCGTGAGACGACGCTTCATCCAGTCCTAAACATGCTCAATGGGGGACAGATCCGGAGACCTTGCTGGCCAGGGTAGTTGACTTACACCTTCTAGAGCACGTTGGGTGGCACGGGATACATGCGGACGTGCATTGTCCTGTTGGAACAGCAAGTTCCCTTGCCGGTCTAGGAATGGTAGAACGATGGGTTCGATGACGGTTTGGATGTACCGTGCACTATTCAGTGTCCCCTCGACGATCACCAGTGGTGTACGGCCAGTGTAGGAGATCGCTCCCCACACCATGATGCCGGGTGTTGGCCCTGTGTGCCTCGGTCGTATGCAGTCCTGATTGTGGCGCTCACCTGCACGGCGCCAAACACGAATACGACCATCATTGGCACCAAGGCAGAAGCGACTCTCATCGCTGAAGACGACACGTCTCCATTCGTCCCTCCATTCACGCCTGTCGCGACACCACTGGAGGCGGGCTGCACGATGTTGGGGCGTGAGCGGAAGACGGCCTAACGGTGTGCGGGACCGTAGCCCAGCTTCATGGAGACGGTTGCGAATGGTCCTCGCCGATACCCCAGGAGCAACAGTGTCCCTAATTTGCTGGGAAGTGGCGGTGAGGTCCCCTACGGCACTGCGTAGGATCCTACGGTCTTGGCGTGCATCCGTGCGTCGCTGCGGTCCGGTCCCAGGTCGACGGGCACGTGCACCTTCCGCCGACCACTGGCGACAACATCGATGTACTGTGGAGACCTCACGCCCCACGTGTTGAGCAATTCGGCGGTACGTCCACCCGGCCTCTCGCATGCCCACTATACGCCCTCGCTTAAAGTCCGTCAACTGCCCATACGGTTCACGTCCACGCTGTCGCGGCATGCTACCAGTGTTAAAGACTGCGATGGAGCTCCGTATGCCACGGTAAACTGGCTGACACTGACGGCGGCGGTGCACAAATGCTGCGCAGCTAGCGCCATTCGACGGCGAACACCGCTGTTCCTGGTGTGTCCGCTGTGCCGTGCGTGTGATCATTGCTTGTACAGCCCTCTCGCAGTGTCCGGAGCAAGTATGGTGGGTCTGACACACCGGTGTCAATGTGTTCTTTTTTCCATTTCCAGGAGTGTATTTGTGGAGGGAATACATTAACAGGGATAAATCAAAATTACCTTCTTGTCTAAAACTGAGATTATAAGACCGTGACAGTGTGAAAATAAAAGGAAAATTTTAATGCATCTGGAACAGTGGCCAGTACTAAGTTTGTGAAAATCGAACCTTTGTCAAGTTATAACCAAATGTTTCACGTTTAGTGGTTGTAAACTTTTCTTTTCTGCATTCTATCTAATGTACGGCATCAACTGTTCGCGGTAATGTTCCCAACAGATGGACACAGTTTTAAAAAATGATAATTTTCTTCTAAAACTGGACTAGGACAGACGTTAACATCGTAGTCAACTATTTGGAAGGGTAATCGTAAAGTTTGTGTGCCATTCATGCTTGTAGACAAAATTTAGGCCTAAATATAAACTGTCACTAATTATTTTTATTTTCTTGCAAACCACAGTTAATATGAAAGCTTTTCGTAAGTCGCCTTTCAATTGGTTTCAGTTCTTATAGTTAACAATCAAGTTGCAAAGAAAGAATGAAAGTGTTTATGTTTAAAGACAGATGTTTCCTAACAAAGGAAATGAAACCAGAATTTTAAACCTGGTCAAAACTTGGAACTGAACTGACTACACGACATATCGCAGACGTCTTCTCAGTTTCATTTGTTGGGACATATGGTACTGTTGGTGTTGTCTGTAGGTATTGTCAGAAGCAGTTTTACTTATCTCGAGATCTTATAAGAGTGACATTCACTTCACCGGTCACTTTGACTTAATTTACCAGCTATGTTTCTGTTGAAATATAGGCAAGAGATCCAGGAGACCGTAAGCAATTATGGGTTTGTTTACTGGGTTCAGGTGATGACATTTTTGCCGGACAAAAATGAAAATTAAATGAAACTATATTCGCCAGCGGACTAAGGGAATTACGAGCCCATGAAGCAGAAGATTTACCTGTATATCTCTTTCGTATGTTTAGTCAATTTGTCTTAATCCTCGCCGGCCGAAGTGGCCATGCGGTTAAAGGCGCTGCAGTCTGGAACCGCAAGACCGCTACGGTCGCAGGTTCGAATCCTGCCTCGGGCATGGATGTTTGTGATGTCCTTAGGTTAGTTAGGTTTAACTAGTTCTAAGTTCTAGGGGACTAATGACCTCAGCAGTTGAGTCCCATAGTGCTCAGAGCCATTTGAACCATTTTTTGTCTTAATCCTCAAAACGTTGAAAACGACACAAGGCGGCTACCAGTCACCTCTTTTTTGGCCATTCAGCAGCTCACATGCTTATTCGTCGAACAGTGGTGTTACCGCTGACAGCTCTGATCCTGGTTAAGCTAAAATTAGAGCAACTCATTTCATTCCCAACGCGCGTGGTAGCCGCGCAGTCTTTGGCGTCTTGTCACGGTTCTCGCAGCTCCCCCCGTCGGAGAACCGATCCACCCTCGGGCATGGGTGTGTGTGTTATCCCTAGCGTAAGTTAGCTGAAGTTAGATTAAGTAGTGCGTAAGCCTAGGGACCGATGACCTCAGCAGTTTGGTACCATAGACCTTACCACAAATTTCCTAATTTCATTCGCACAGCAACAAAATGCTCGTACTATTTTCTTCAAAACATGAAGAAAACCTTTGTCTAGGATACACTACAGTTACGAGCTTTCTGGACCGATTGTAACAGTAGAATAAAAGTAGTTCCAATGATTTACATTCCCTGTAGAGTTTTCGGGTTATTGAAGCAGATGAAATCACTTAATAAAGGTAAGTCTTCTCGTCGAGACTGTATAGCATTTAGGTTCCTTCAAGAATATGCTGATAGAATAGCTCTATACTTAGTCCTCGCAATACCTAGTGGGTGGTGTAATTTACGCCCACCCTTCGAAAATATTATTATCTAGTCATGTAGTTAATACTTTAAAATTTTGAAGAAAATATTGTTTTTAATGATTTCTTGTTCTAGGTTCCGTAATTGTTTTAATTTTTAGGTTAAAGTTAACTCAAATATTTAAGTCGTATTCAGATTCATATTTTCAAGTTTAGGATGGTTCTTACAGACCTATACATCTTTCAGTGGTATGTTATGACTATAGGTCAACGACAGTTTACGAAATTTGAATGTTTTTAAAAAAATTTTGTGGTGGTCATGAAGTACCTGCTCCCTCGATGTATACATTACGATATTTGCGTTGGTATTACTAAGATTGTGCAAAAGAATATTTCCAGGTTCTAAACACTACCTATACAGCAATATTGAAGAAATATGTTGTTACTGAAAGTTAACAACAGTTACTGACTTTCTTTGATTGTTTTACGATTGGCATAAAGACACCCTCTTGGTAGTATGTCTTAGGGAAAATACGTTAGCACTGCTAGGGTTAGCAATCACTCACAACCACTCAGTTGACGAAAGTTTAGAGAGCTGCACAGGTCACACATATACTCTAAAAGGAAACAGAGTAATCTGATAAATTACTGACGTCGATTTACAATAGAATATACTGCGTTCGAACAGTATTAATTATCTCGAAGGAAACGGTTTATTGAAATACACTCAGCACGGTTCAGACAATCACAACTACCTATTTATTCACTTGAAGCAAGAAGTTTGTTTCTAGATTTCCAGATGACTTTTGACGCCCTTCCCCACAGGAAACTTCTATTCAGTTTTCATGTCCATAGAGTATGACAAGATGCTTGCTATCCTGTCAGAAAGGTCACAGAACGTAGTAATAGATGAAAAACCATAGACTAAAACACAAGTCGAGTAAAACAGAACGGAAAAAGGGCGTTCCACGAGGAAACGCTACAGGCCCTTTGCTGTTCTTAATATAAACGGGTTTTAACCGGTGTAAGTGCAGATGTTTTTATATGTGGTACCTTAATACGTGTTGTTTTTCTGGGTTACGAACAGTGTTCCCACGAACATGCCCTAAACTATACAATCTGATGTATTCTCCATGATTGTGCTAAAGGATATTTTCAGGTTCTGGACACTACATATATATCAGTACCTATTTAAAAAGTATGTTGTTAGTACAATTTGGCAACAGTTAACGAGATTTGTTTTATTAATTTTTTTGTGGTGGGCATGAAGTACACCCGCTTGGTAGTACTTCATAGGGAAGTGAACGACACCCAGCAGTCTGTGTTCCGGCCTAACGACAAGCGCCGGCACGACCATGAAGAACGGAAGAGCAGAGGGGGCTGTGAGACGACGTCAGCCAATAGCACCCTGACTTGAACGACACCGAGGCAGGAGCGGCATCTACACGAAGAGATTATAAACGCTGCGCCGCCTATCCGCTGTCGCAGTGCAAGAATGGCCGTCATACAAACGCTACAGCAGTGACTTATGAACTTTTTAGCTTTGCTTGGGCTGATATTGTATAAACCGAAGGACACTGATTGTTTGCATGTCACCATTGCTTCCGACTCACCTTGGTGAATATTCTAAGTTACGTATTGTCCCAGATCACGTAAGAAACAGATTGACCGTCCTTACGGCGGAACAGGCAACCGTAAAAATAGTTTTCCCGTCGGTCAACAGATGTCGCAGGCGACGCTACAATGCTAACTGACCTGTCCATGTCGCGGAATTGGCAACGCTGTATCTTCGGTGACGTGAATGACGCTGATTTGTGTTCGGCTAGAGCGCTGCGCGCGAAATGCATTCGTCACACAGCTGACTGTAGACTACGATCGGCTTTGGTTTTTCCCGAGTTTTCAATCGAAGAATGTAGATTAGCTCCTGCAATTCCACAAACCAAGTTTATTTCTACTGTAGGGATACTTCTTACAATCATATGCGAAATGAAAAGTAACACACAATCTGCTCTCGCGCAGACATGTTACTATAAGCAGTGTTGTTTTCGAGTAAAAGCTGTGTGAGGATTATTAGCGCACAGATAAAAAAAAATTAAAATAGGCAGCGTCTATATTTTGCATGCTATGCTCGTTCTCTTCTATCCTCCTCCCTTCATTCCAGTATAAACGTTTGTTCACATGTATAAACGAATGGAACTGAACATTGGCGAATTATCTATGAATACTCATTGGCAGCAGTGTAAACGAGGTTTTACACTCATTCACTTCGTTCGCTCTGGTTTATACCAGGATTTAGAGGGACCAATGACCTAGCAGTTAGATGACGGCTATTATTCATTTATTTCACTGTTGCGATATCAGTTCTAGAGCCATTTTCAAGTACCAAGGAAAAGGTCTTGTAAGGTAATGCTTCTTAAATTGTTTACCAAATGCTACCACACTATGATTTGCGTTTTGTTATCCATATCTTATATTGGTTTCAGTTTTCACATTGCACACAAAATTGCCTCTACAGCCAAAATTACGATAGTGAAGTGAATAAACAGTTTTAAAAAAGTCCAAATCGCAGCAAAGATTTCATTTAAAAATTATATGATATGATTCTTGTACAGGAAGGGCTGCCACGTTATATCAGAATATAAGATCGACAAAATTTAGATAGGATCGAATGCTTAGGGATCTTTATTAATTCTTACTCGTAACTAATTCATAGATTTACCTGAATTTAAAATCCACTCGCGTAATCTTTCTTTATTTTGGACGGGAATCTGAACATTTTCAGTTCAGGATTTGTTCGTCTACTCCTTCCACAGTTGATATACTCGCAGGCCCTCGGCATGACGACTCGATCCACTACCACCGGTATGTCAGAAACAGCTGTACTTCACAGACGCCAAATAGTGGAAAGCTGCACGCGTTCGGCCGATGTTGCCACATATTTCACAGAACGGAGTGCCATCTAGTGGTTGATTCCACAAGAAAGGGTGTGACGCTGCTGCCGCCTGATGGCCGTTCCCTGACAAGTGTTGCCTGCTAGACCAAACGATTGGGCAATCTGTTTCTTACGTGATCTGGGGTATTGTCAGTTTAACTTTCTGTGCCGGGTGATGTGGGCGAGCGGCTCTAGGCTCTTCAGTCTGCAACCGCACGACCGCTACGGTCGCAGGTTCGAATCCTGCCTCGGCCATGGATGTGTGTGATGTCCTTAGGTTGGTTAGGTTCAAGTAGTTCTAAGTTCTAGGGGACTGATGACCTCAGATGTTAAGTCCCATAGTACTCAGAGCCATTTTCTTTAACTTACTGTAACACAATTAATAAGATTTTCTTGAATTTTTGTCTACCGATCCAAGAAAACAGCTTCCCAGGCAGCCTGTATTAGACGAGTGGGCAGGATACTACAGTATAGACTTTCCGTGCATAAACGCGTCCTCACTTCTCAAATCTGACCTACTGCCGTGGGAAAAACGAACATAATTGGCTTCCTTGGGCCACACGTACTTGGAGGCAATACCTCAACCTAAACACTTACGACTTGTTATATCTATAATTATTAGCCAGCATACGTCGTAAATACTGATGTAATATTGTTCAGTCACCGTTATCAATCACCAATAGAGATCCGTGCATTTACACCCGTTATACCCTGTATAAACGATTTCAAAGTGAAACTCAATAGTCCTTTTAGACTGTTTGCAGATAATGCTGTCATTTACCGTATTCTAAAGTCAAGGGAAGACCAAAACAATTTCAAAATGACGTAGAAACTAAATCTGGCAAGTGCGAAAAGCCACTAACTGAAACAGTGAGATCATCCCATTCAGCACTACGAGAGATACGTTAAATTGTGGTTAAATCGGTTTAATCACCCAAATCTAAAGGATGTCAATTCAGCAAAATACAAAGGAATTCAATTACGAAAATCTTTAAATGGAAAGATAGCATAGATAAAGTTGCGAGGAAGGCAAGACTGTGTTTTATTGGCAGAACATTTACAAGATGCAACAGGCCTCCAAAGAGACTGTCTACACCACACCTTTCTGCCCTCTGATAGATTATTGCTGCTCGACCTCGGATCATTGTCAGATAGGATTGACGGAGTACATGGAGAATGTTTATACATGGACAACTCGTTTAGCTTTATTACGAAATAGGGGAGTAGATGTGATGGGTATGATAAGCGAGTGGAGGAGGCAGTCATTAACACAAAGACATTTTTCGTTGCGAGACCTGTTCAGGAAGCATCAGTCACCAACCTTCTCTTCTGAATGTGAAAACGTTTGATTCACTCTAAACTACGTAGAGAAAAATTATAGTAATAAAGTAAGAGGAATCAGAGTTCGTACGAATAGACTTCAGCGTTCATTTTCCCACGCGCTTTTAGAGAATGGAACGATGGAGAAATAGTCTGAAGGTGGTTCGATTAACCATCTGCGAGTCACTTAAGTGTAAACTGCGAAGTAGTCACAGAGTTGTAGATGTAGATGTACTTGGGAACAACATCCCATGTATGATGGAGAGTTACACTTACTGAATCTTGCTCACATGTGTTAGATTTAAAACGTATTTATGTAATGTCTTAATAACACATCTTACCACTCTTTAAAATACTGACCTTTGTATATAGAGTGCAATGAAATTCCAGACATAGTAAGCGACACACACACACACACACACACACACACACACACACACACACACAGACTATAGCTGGAGTGCTGTCTGAAGGAAATGTTGAATTTGTTCTTATAATAGAATACTTTAAATGGCCTAATGTAATTGCAGTATTTGTTACACATCAAAACAATCACTTTATACGATTATATGAAAAAGTGTACTGTGGGTATGACGTAGTTCTTCGCTCAAGGTGACGTCACGGACTGCTCTGGCCTCTTAGAGTTTCTTCACACTTATTAAATTTGAAGATTATTGACCGGGCGTCAGGTTTCTAACCCGGTCCCACGCAGTTCGATAAAGAAAGTCTTAAAAATCTCCTCTGTTCATAGAGAAACTTCCACACGCCATCGAGCAAAAAACAGTTGTTAGTTAATGATAGAGTTGTCGGTAGCTGAATGTATCGTTCTAGTGACCGTAAGGTCACAGTGCAGCAAGATGGATCGAAGTACAGAGTGGCAGAATGACTGGTTTGGGCTGTTATGTTTGGACGTACCCATGACCACACCGTGAATTAAGTTCCCCGATTTGTGGGTATTTCAAAGCTGATTGCCCAACATGTCCGCAAGAGATGGTGTGTCGCTCGTAGCCATGTCACGCAGATTAAGAATAGTGGTAAAAGGATCTTAATCAACAGGGACCGAAGGAGAGTGTCACGCCTTGTCAATGACAGGCGGTATCAAACCCGACAGGAATTACTGCTTTAAAGGAATGCAGGTTCATCTCAACCAACATACGAGCGATTGGTCAATGGGAACGTTGTGCAGTGGACATTAGGAGTAGGGTACCTCGCAAAAAGCCATTGCTCACAGCAGCACATCAATCTGGAAGTCTTCAATGAAACAAACAAGGCAATACGTGACTGCAAGCTTGTGCTTTGGTCCGGCGAGTCGTGATTTTGGCTCTTATCAAGTGATGCTACGCGTCGAGACAAGGAGCGGACTCAAAAGGCCATTAAACAGGTGTCTGTGTTTGTGGGAGTGGGGAGGGGGGAAATCAAGGTCAGGACGGAGATAGTTCTGTGATGTTTTTGAGATGTTCCACTTACCATGATTTGGAGATCTCATAAAGGGTACCGAGGACATGAACTACCACGTCTTTTTTCACTATTTTCATTGAAGGTACATTCTCTCCGTCTTGTGGACACTCCCGTCTTCCAAGAGGACAACGGTACGCATATGTTGCTTCTTTGGCAGGTCCCCTCGACTGGCTTACGAAATCATGCCACCGTAATCCCAAGGAAAATGTCTGGGGCTATTCGGAACAATGACTAGAACGTAGCAATCAACGATCCTGCAGTTTCGCAGCTCAGTGGGATCGAGTCATCAATGACTGCCGTGAGCTGGGTATGGCTGAAGAAACTTGACAACTATCTTCCTCGCCGACCTGAAACCATTACCAAGGCTAGTTCCAGTGTTACTCCCTTCTAGCGAGGCTTTTTCCTGGAGGGAGGGGGTGACTAATTTCCTGCCTAACATGCTGAGATATAGCCACATTGTACAGTTGCCCCAAACGCTGAACGATAACAGTAATAAAGTGAATAATACTAACAAGCATTTCGAAAGAAGCCACCAGAAGACTCGATTAAAGTTTTGGAACTTTATCTGGCCGCGAGCGTAAATCAGCATGCATTTAGTGGCAGGTAAAAGAAATCGTTGATTATTGCCCTTCTTCAACGCATGGGTGCTATGTTAAGTCTGTGTAGAGGATTCCCTGTTTGGTTCACTTTGGGATGACATATGGAGCACCACGCAAGAGATAACAAATGGCTTCATTGTCTTACAGAGTCTCTCCTGCGACAGGTGGCATAGCTGCTGTGTCAGGCCAGAGGGCAGTTCACAGTCGCAGGTAGCAAAGAAGATACTCGCAGCCAATACGAGAGACTTGCAGACCATATGAGAAAAATACTGCAGGTTAGGCAATGCATGCAAATGCACTTACAGCAGTGATCGTTTCACATTTCAAAAAGAATATGACAACGTTCAAAGCGTCTCAAGTAATGGTGAGTACTGCTGTAACCTAAGGTGACATGTACAACCTTCGTATTACTCAATTTTTTTATGACAGTCTCTACTCGTTTGTCCTTTCCCATCTGTGTATGAATCTAGAGGTCGGCCTAAACTGCACAGAACTGAATTTCCAGTATTTCCGACATTCTGTACCCTCACTGCATGAGGTCTTTTACTTTGCTCATCGTAAGTTCGACATTAATTTTAACAAACAACCACTCTGCACGCTTTCAGTTAGGCCTCATTGCGGGTCTCCATTGGCCGGCTGATCGTATCGTGCAACAGCCAGTTTTGTGTGGCATTCAGCCGGCCGTTGTGGCTGAGCGGTTCTAGGCGCTTCAATTTGGAACCGCGCTGCTGCTACGGTCGCAAGTTCGAATCCTGCCTCGGGAATTGATGTGTGTGACGTCCTTAGGTTAGTTAGGTTTAAGTAGTTCTAAGTCTAGGGGACTGATGACCTCAGATGTTTTTTTTAAAGTCCCATAGTGCTCAGAGCCATTTGAACCATTTTTTGTGTGGCATTCGTACGTGATAGTGTCCCAATGTTCGACTGCATGAGAACGTGAGGGCAGGAAAACTTATTGCCAAGGTTCCGGTCGACCACGTCTCACAACTATATGGACGGATTGCCGTATTGGGCACCAAGTAAAATCACACATGCGTCTGTCACCCGAGAAGAAGTAATGGCCTTCATGCACCATTCTGTTTCATTCTGCACCAACACAAACGGCTGCTTTTGGAGCAGTACCGTGACTGGAATGCATAGACAGCTCGTTAATGTCGCCGCATTTTGTTCAGCAACGAACTTCGGTTCTGCACTACACAAGATGACCATCGTCGGTGGGTATGAGAGCGACTGGGGAAAGGGTTTCATTCTTGTAATGTTTTGGAGAGAAAAATCAACGTTACTCCCGACGTCATGGAGTTGGCAGCCATCGGGTGTGACTTCAGATCACAGCTGGGAAACATTGACGATAGTCTGGCGGCACAACGCTACGTGACGGACATCCTGCGTCCTCATGTGTAACCTCTCATGCGACAGTACCGTGATGTCATTTTTCAGCAGGACAACGCTTTTCCACATGTGATAGGAGGTCCTATGACATGTTTGCGTGATGTAAAAGTGCTTTGGTGGCTAGAAGGATCCCCAGATCTGTCCCCGACATATGTGAGAACATGTGTGGGGTCAGCTCTAACGTTTCTTATCTCCCTGTGTCGGTATCCAGGATATCAAGTATATGTTACCACATTTGTGGTCCTGTTTGCTTGAAGTGAGCAGCTATGACTTAATGACATCTTTCCGAACCAAATCTGTAAGTGTATTCACGTCAGACAGAGTGCGACGTCATTCTGATAAATGACCTCATATTGCCAAGTTCTTTGTAAATTGAACTCGATTTTGCAATCACATACCCTCTTAACTCACGGAGTACTTTCGTTTTCTACTCTTCGTCTGGGTGCTTCACCTTATCAAATGGTTCAATTGGCTCTGAGCACTATGGGACTTAACAGCTATGGTCATCAGTCCCCTAGAACTTAGAACTACTTAAGCCTAACTAACCTAAGGACATCACACAACACCCAGTCATCACGAGGCAGAGAAAATACCTGACCCCGCCGGGAATCGAACCCGGGAACCCGGGCGCGGGAAGCGAGAACGCTACCGCACGATCACGAGCTGCGGTCGCTTCACCTTATCCGTCACCGTCAACAACTTAAGTGGGGACGTTAGAGCATTTACACTGAAGCGTCAAAGAAACTGATATAGGCATGCGTATTCAAATACTGAGATACGTAAACAGGCATAATACGGACCTGCGGTCAGCAACGCCTACATAAGACAACAAGTGTCTGGCGCAGTTGTCAGATCGGTTACTGCTGCTACAATGGCAGGTTATCAAGATATAAGTGAGCTTGAACGCTGTGTTATAGTCAGCCCACGAGTGATAGAACACAGCATCCCCAAGGTAGCGATGAAGTGGAGACTTTCCTGTACCACCACATCACATGTATACCGTGAATATCAGAAATCAGGTAAAACATCGAGTCCCCAACATAGCTGCGGCTGGAGAAAGATCCAGCCAGAACGAGATCTACGACGTCTGAAGTGAATCTTTCAAAGTGACAGAAGTGCAACCCTTCCGCTAATTGCTGCAGATTTCAGTGCTGGGCCATCAACAAGTGTCAGTGTGCGAATCTTTCAACGAAACATCATAGCTATGGGCTTTCGGAGCCAAAGGCCCACTCGTGTACCCTTTGCATGACACAAAAGGGGATGAACATGTACGGGTGTATAGACAACCTGATGTATCCTTGGACCCTCAGTGTGTGGCTCAAGATGGTGGAGGCTCTGTAATGGTTAATAGTGTGAATCGTGTGCAGTTGGAGTGATGTTTGACCCCTGATGCGTCCATTGTGCATTCTGAAAAACGTGGACAATTAGAGCAGGACAATGCGACATCACATACGTCCAGAATTGTTAGAGAGTGGCTCTAGAAACACTCTTCTTAGTTTAAACACTTACGCTGGCCACCGAATTCCCCAGACACGAACATTGTTGAGCATATCTGGGATGCCTTGAAACGTACTGTTCACAAGAGATTTCCATCCCCTCGTACACTTACGGATCTATTGACAGCCCTGCAGGATTCTTGTCAATTCCCTCTAGCACTCCATCAGACATTAGTTGGGTCCATGCCACATCCTGCTGCGGCACTTCTGCGTGCTTGCGGGGGCCCTACACGATATTAGGCAGATGTACCAGTTTCTTTGGCTGTTCAGTGTAAAATCTTCATTCGTTTTGCCAGTCACCGTGTTAAACTAAGCTTATCCATTGCCGATGGTTTAGAACCCGTGGTTGTTAATTCAATGTAAATACACAAAACAAAAGCCAGTCACTTCATTGGAATGAATAAATAACTATTTAAAAAAGTTAACTGGTAGCAGTTCTTTGTGTTTACTATGTTAAATGTTTAAATTTCAGCGATGAACATGAACTGGAAGTCACTAAAGACAGTTATCATATACATTGATTTTTTTCGCAATTGCGAATATGGACAACCAATAGCTGTAGGATGGAATTTGTATCGCAATGGGATTCGAACGCGGATTTCCTGCTATCACGAGGCGTCGCTTTACGATTTGGCTGTCCCTGCACGACCAAGGCCAACCCAAACTTCCATGTGTCATCAACCATGGCTGGCTCTGGGACTATGGGTCTTAACTTCTAAGGTCATCAGTGCCCTAGAACTTAGAACTACTTAAACATAACTAACCCTAGGACATCACACGCATCCATGCCCGAGGCAGGTTCCAGATTGTAGCACCTAGAACCGCTCGGCCACCCCGGCCGGCGTCATCAACCATGAAATATGACATTTAGCACATGGCTTTCGCGCCTCAAATTGTCTGTTACACAGCCTCTTCTGTCGGCTTCGTTGATTTCATCGGTTTACGAAGCGAGACCTGACTCGCCGATCGAAAGGCCTGCAGGTAGCAGACGGACGTCCAAGATTGTACGTAAAACTGGACTGAAGTTAGAAAGGAGTCAGTCTAACATCTGTATACTCTGAAAAGTACCACCCACACTTAGCACGCGTTGTACGACACCATTTTCTTCCCAGGACAGATACTCCAGGAACGGCGTTTTTATTGAGAAGCTGGAAACACCTATCGAACTTGTGAAACATTTTCGAAAGCAAAAGTTGTGATATTAATTTGATTTAACCGCATGTAAGGCGTAATGTCAATATTAAACCCGAGTGAGAAGCGTTCAAAATGTCAGTATTACGCTCTTGAGTAGACTGAGACTTGTGGGTATTGTTATGGGCTTCAAGATACATGAGGAGAACGAGAATGGTGATATCGCCGCAAATAGTAAATATATTAATGAGAAAGGTTTTACGAAACTAGAACACAACGTGGAGATGGTTTACAACACTCTTAAGGTTAGTTAAATAAAGAATAAAATTTATGGTTGATTGGTTAATTGGAGGTAGGGTACCAAAAAGTGAGATCATCGAGTTAGGAAGGATGATGAAAGAAGTCGGCCGTGCCCTCTCAAAGGAACCATCTCGGTATTTGCTTGAACCGATTTAGGGAAATCACGGAAAACCGAAATCAGGATGGCAGGACAATATCATGCTTGTTCTTCTGCCTACAAAGAGATATGTGTTACAAAAGTTCAGAATAAAACAAAGGGAAAAGAAAGCCAGATTTTTCAGATCCCAAAATTTGCATCCAGATTAGGACAATAGTTGCAGCATTATGTAACTCTGAAACAGAAACATGGGAGTACTAAGCCTAGCAAAATCAACAAGGTTTGTAAATTACTGGTTTTCCATAGATGGGGCAAAATCTCGTATAATACAATGAAGTGACGTAACTTGATACATAGTCCTAGCCTGAGGCGAATTTTGTGTTTCATTTACCACCGTTGACACCCATATTAGTCGAGTTTTTACGTTGTTTATGCGAAAGTATTTGGAAATTACACCATAACAACCGATCCGTTTGTTTGGTTCTTTTTTGAAGATAAGTAACTGATAGATTCATTTTAATTTTTACGTCCTCTAGAAATTAATGTACTGAAGATGTTTTGCGTCGCAGTCGCACTAAACGCAGTTGCAACATTTTGTGATTGCGTCAAACATAACATTTGTCATACGGTAGGATCATTTAGTTTTCAGACGTACCAATCTTCTGTTTGCTGGGAAACAGAAATTCATAAAACTGGTACAAGCAGTTGAAATCCATCAGTCAACCTCATAAACGTTTATACTTTTCCCTTATTGATTTGCTGAAAGGACACATTGTCAGTAAACGTCACCCTCAATTTGATTTCAGACAAACTGGATAGATTATCATTGCCTACACCTGTTGGTGGTAGCACTTTAGTGATTTTCTGGCTGAAAATTTGAAGAAAAGGAATGAAAGATGTAAAATCCAGTTAAGTTACAAGAAAATAGCTGAGAAATATGGAGTCAATAGGTCAATAACTGAAAGATAAATAACAGGGAACCATACCAGGATGTTTGGCCGACCATACGTTTTAAGCAAAGAAAACGAAAATATAATGACATAGTGCATAAAAGTATCTTTAGAGTGGGGTCTTCCTTCCACAGCGTTGGACATTCGTTTGATAGTAAAGACTCTTCTTCACCAACAGGGCATACTACATAAACTACTGAAGATTAATAAGCCTGGAAAAGTAAGGGTACTGTGGTTCCTCGAACATAAGAAGAGAAGCCTATCTGAACACGTACAAAATAAAAAGTTCGAGAGTAGCAGTATCAAATGTGATTATAGAGGAATATTTTAAGAAATTAGAAACTTTTTTGACTCGCGTCCTTTCAGAGCTAATAGTGAGGTGTGACGAAATGAACGACTCTGATGATCCTGGCATAAAAAAAAATATACATAACCAGAAGGTGATGTCGTCATCCAGGAAAAATTATTCACCATTTTCAGACTAGTTTCTCTGTCATGTTTACTGGCTCTATTAGCGGACATCTGCTCCCACCACGTGTGGTGTATCAAGAAGAAAACGTGGACTAAAGTGGGACCCGAAGGCACATGGAACAACCTATCAAATATTCATGGTTCAATATGGTCACCTTCAAAGAATACTTTTGTCCTCCTTTGCTCCCTTATTTCAAACGTTGTGGCTGAACTTAGCCAAAGGTGGTGACTGGTAACAACTCAGGCTCACACATTTCATCTTCTGCAGTTCGAATGTGTGAGAAGAGCAATATGAGATTTCTGTTTCTGCGTCCTAATTCTAATTTATCAATCTAATTCTAATTTGTCAATCTAATTCTAATTCTAATTCTAATTTATCAATCACATGACGTTGCCTTGTCCATGGCATTATAAGTATAGTGGGTTGAACTTTTTAATCAACTTAAGTCTGAACATAGGAGAACAATGCCTATAGATAATTTTCCTAAGTTGCGCAAGACATCTCTTGACAGCTTTGTCCCAGTGGATCTAGTGTACAGAAGAAATCTGAAAGCTGGTTTCAGGCCGAATGTAATTTATATTCTCAAAAAAATGAGGTACTGCTGAAAATTCCGACAACTGAAACAAGAAAATAAAGCTGGAATCACACTTACTTGCAAAGAAGCCTTTACCATCTATCTACAAGAATTACGTGCAACAGAAACACAGTCTCTGAAGAAAAGGAAGAAGAGAATTACATTTTCTGTGATATCTCCAAGACAAATTTACAAAAGTCAGTAGCATGTGTAATGAAACAAACAACAAAGAACAGCATCCATTTCAGCCACGGATAATAAGAAACAATGTCTAAAATATTGCATAAAGTTCTGATAAAAGTGAATGGGAGATATACACCTCATTACATGATTTAACTTGTGGCTTGGACAACTGTTTATCAGATGCTGAAACTGAAGACATTGTACCATCTGTACAACTATTTGAGAAGCCAAACGAGGACACAGATGAAGAAACTACTGGTACTTTCGATGTTACAAAATTTGAACGCCAAAGCAAAAATACAAGTGAGGTAGCTACAGGTAATACGATTAAAAAGTCATAGGCAAGAGATATCCCATTCTGAAGACTTAACCGTTGTGATAATAAAGTTCTACGAAAATCGACAAAACGTCAAAAATGCTTTTCTTTTTTCAGTTTTTGATGGAGTTTGTGAGGTTGTATATTCACATACTGTTTGTGTGTTAAAGCAGCTTACTATTGAAAGGAATCATTATACTTTTCCTTATGAGCTGCATAACATTTCCGTTGGCTCTTTTTCGTGACTGATAGATTGCTGTAGTTGTTTTCTGAAAAACAGCACAAAATGGAAATTACATCCAATTTTTCTTTCCCTGGGCCCTATCGTATGATATAACTTCCCGCTCTAACTTACCCCAAATGATTTTCAAACAACTGTTTTGATTATAAAACGTATGTTGTCTGAAGTTAGAAGGCTAGGCCTGCAACTTGACACAGCTACAGACTTATATAAAGGAACATTAAAATAATTTATTTAACACAGCATTTGTTTACCGTGACCTTCTACCAAAATTATCACAAGGAGAAAACATTAAATCTATAATGAAATAAGTTTGCTACGTAGTCTCAAAATGTTAAAGCTTCCAAAATTTGCTCACTTTACAATATATAGAGCCCCGATGAATTTCAGTGTACGCAAAAATGTCAGTGAAAGCAGCTGTGACATGATGCTACAGTTTCTATTATTATTGTAATTCTATGTACTGTAGCAGATATTTCGAAATGGTAATCTCTGTGTTAAAATTTATGTTCTATTATGATGTCTTTTCAGAGCATCCTGCATTACCTGACAACATAAGATTCGTTAAGCAAAATGTATCCGCTCACATTCCAGAGGTGTTTACTCGCTGACCATCTTGCATTTGTATCACTGAATGATTAGCTAACGGAAATGGTGGCCTGACGAAAGGCAAATTATACGTTCTGGATTTCAGTTTGCAGAAGCATCCTTCACAAATTTTTGCAATGGTTGTGCATACACAGATCCAGTGTTTAATGTGGGGTGGGTAATTAATAATTATATTCGGTTGTATACAGTGAATAATAATAGTTGCCAGTACTTTCATTAAACATTCCTCAGGTAGAATTAAAAATATGACACACGTGCACGGTAAAGTCCGTTTTAGTTTCGTCTCCCCTGGATGTTGTAGGAACAAAAACTGTTGTGTATATGAAGTTGTTTGGGCAACCATTTACAAACTGGCGTAACTTAATGCCTTACGGCCGTAACTTATGCGGTTCAGACCACCACCACCATTTCCGTCAGTCAATAGGTCTGTGCCAGTAGCTGTTGCCACATAATCCACAGACAAGATTAATAAAAGCTTCCTTATAAATATTTCAGTTGATTGCATTGCAGGACTTCGTGCATATAAAATCAGTGGGAGATTTATGAAATATGAGTACTATAAGCATTCTGGTAGATATTTATTGCAAGGTATAAAACTGCACACAAGATTTACTAATAACCACTTACAATTACAAATGCAAGCCTTGTGTCTAAGGAAACAAGCTGTAAACAAATTTTGTCATCTATATAGTATTGCTATTCATATCGCAATGTCACTTCAGAAGTGTAAAATGTGCGAAATTCGTTAAGCTGCATCATAGGATATGTGCAGTATATGACATAAAATACACAGCATCGGACATACTAAGGAGCTGAGCACAATTTCACCACATTTGATCTTCATTTTGATAAGGGGCAATGTGTAAACTTCTTACGGTAATGAAGCTACTTTGAAGCACCACTTTTGTCCTTAAATTTTTAACTGTCTGTTGAGGAACTAGATGTGAGCAAGGGTAAAGCCTTCTGGGACTAAAAAATAGTCCTTTTGGTTGCACCCTGTCAATATGAATGAAAGTCTCCGACAGAGTAAAACGAGCAGCAGAATTATCTGATAGAACCAGCTGATTCTTTGTTGGAATCGTCTTTTCTGAAAGACAAATTATGTGCGACAACCTATGTGAAAAGTGAAGTCTGTTTCTTAATTTATCAGTCTACATCAGCAATACACGAGGGTAGTCCATAAAATAAGGTGCTCAAGGTCCTGCAAACGCACGGAACGCCATTACGCCAGATTCGGCAACACTGGCATGTAGCTTGCTTCCTCTTCTCGAGTTTCCTACCCCGGTTGGCTGCCTGCGACGCTGAGTTTCGGCAGCCTTTAGAGATGGAGCTCCTACTCGCGCCTCACGCCGGTGGGAATTCATTCCCAACTGTGTGAATTCTACGGGGAAAAGTGTATGAGTGTACAATATATTAGCAAATGGTGCAGACGTTCGTGACGAAGAGCGTTATGGATGGCCATCGGTTTCGGACGGGACGACTGCGAAAGTGGAAGAAGCAATGCTGAATGATTTATGGGTGACAGTTCGGGTGCTCTGTGAGATGATCCCTGATGTCAGCAAGAACAGCGGTGAATACATTGTTACAGAATTTTTAGCTTATGTGCAAGTTGGATCCCGAGAATGTTTGCGGAAGGCCTCAAATGGAAACTTATGTAAGCGGTCCGCAAATTTCTTGAGGCCTATGCAACTGATATTGAGAAATTCTTGGACTCTGGTGTCACTGGGGACGGGACATGGGTCCACTACACAATACCAGAAACGAAACAACAATCCTGTCAGTGGAAACATCCGCGTTATATTAAACGAACAGTATATGGCTGCAAAGTGGTGGCGAGCGTGTTTTGTGACAGGAAGGGGTTATTGAAGTGTGAATTCCTCCATGTCGGTACAACAGTTGATGTACACCCTTATTGTGAAACGTTGTAGAAGCTTTGGCACACGATCTGAAACGAGGGACATGCACACGAAGAGAGAGCGTTTCCATCAAGACATGGAGTAGTAGAGGGAGCATAAATGAGTACAGTAGCATATTTAAGTTCAGAAAACAATGAAAAGTTTCATTTGACCTTTAGTAACTACGACTAGCTCACGTATGTTACACAAAAACGACAAATACAAATCAGATAACGAATGTTGTTCGATAGGCAATGTATGCTTTTGGGTGGAAGCTATATAGATTCTTCCCGAATTAGTCCCTTTTATAACGCAGACTGACTTCGTTTACGTGAATGTACTGTGAGGTCCAACTCTGTCCAAATGGAAGCACATACGATCAAGTATACCACAAACTATGCTTCACATGTGAAAAGGGAGCTATGATCATTTAACAACCCTACGCCCGTGCAAAAGTACTTCAATATTTCACCTCAATTCAGGCAGCAGCAGAAACCGGCGCAATACGGTCGCAGGTTCGAATCCTGCCTCGGGCATAGATGTGTGTGATGTCCTTAGGTTAGTTAGGTTTAATTAGTTCCAAGTTCTAGGCGACTGATAACCTCAGAAGTTAAGTCGCATAGTGCTCAGAGCCATTTTTTTAAACCGGCGCAATGTGGGACAGGAGCGGTCGCTACTGCAGCTGTAATGTTCTGACGCGTCCACAAAAATGTGTAAACTGCGCGGTCTGGCATGCTGATCATCAGAACGCAGGAAACTTCACTATCAGAGTCCTTAAATGCCGGCAGATTTCAATGTGCGGTGCTACCCAATTTGACTCAAATGCACGACAGTGCGTACTGGAATTGTCAATCGTTAGACGGTCGACTCATGACGAATAAGTCCATCCTCGTGACGCACGATATGTCTGAGATGATATGCAGTTCCACAGCCAATACAGTTGAAAGCAGCACATGTTCTTAGTCCACAGCTAGATACAGACCACAAGTCTCACCAAACAGGGAAGGACCTGACCCACGAGGGAAGGACCAGAAGACAAAGGACGCAAAGAATCACCACCACTTCCCACGAAACTTCGGCGTGGGAGCCGAATTAGCAAAAACGAAACTGCCCTCACACTGCAAAAACCAATCGAAGTAACCTCTAATCGTTAAATCTCCTCTCTTGAATGTTCTGCTGGCCTTGAAGCCAACCCAGGCAGATCACCAGGGTGCCCACGCTGGAGCCAATACTTTGCATATCCTGAGAGGAGCCAATCAACTCCAAATCTCTCTTGGCTGAAAAAAGGTATTAGACTATAGTTTTCGCAATAAGCATGGCCATATTATTCTGTGACTAAACTATAGCAGAGATCAGAATGCATGGTATAAATTGCAGCTCATCCTTCCTGTTGACTGCAGCCAATAAATTCTATATTATTAAGTATAATTAACTGTGATTTTAAATAAGTATTATTATTTCAGTGAGTTTGAACTGGTGCCTTACTTCGTCATAAAGTAATGGGGGGCCACATGAAATATAATTTAATAATACCAGTTTCTGCACCCAGCTATAAATGATTTTCTAGTAAGTATAAATCGGTTATTAACACAAATAATATCATCAAAAAGATAAATAAGCATTAAAATTCTAAGTAATAATTAGCACTTATACTTTACTTAAGATTATTTCCCTAGCATGGGATAGAAATATTTAAATACCTATTATGTATCAGTTAAGAATTGTTATCTGATCTTTTTTTTCTTTTGTCATCAGTCTACTGACTGGTTTGATGCGGCCCGCCACGAATTCCTTTCCTGTGCTAACCTCTTCATCTCAGAGTAGCACATGCAACCTACGTCCCCAATTATTTGCTTGACGTATTCCAATCTCTGTCTTCCTCTACAGTTTTTGCCCTCTACAGCCCCCTCTAGTACCATGGAAGTCATTCCCTCATGTCTTATCATCCTGTCCCTTCTCCTTATCAGTGTTTTCCACACATTCCTTTCCTCTCCGATTCTGTGTAGAACCTCCTCATTCCTTACCTTATTAGTCCACATAATTTTCAACATTCGTCTATAGCACCACATCTCAAATGCTTCGATTCTCTTCTGTTCCGGTCTTCCCACAGTCCATGTTTCACTACCATACAATGCTGTACTCCAGACGTACATCCTCAGAAATTTCTTCCTCAAATTAAGGCCGGAATTTGATATTAGTAGACTTCACTTGGCCAGAAATGCCTTTTTTTGCCATAGCGAGTCTGCTTTTGATGTCCTCCTTGCTCCGTCCGTCATTGGTTATTTTACTGCCTAAGTAGCAGAATTCCTTAACTTCATTGACTTCGTGACCATCAATCCTGATGTTAAGTTTCTGGCTGTTCTCATTTCTACTACTTCTCATTACCTTCGTCTTTCTCCGATTTACTCTAAAAACATACTGTGTACTCATTAGACTGTTCATTCCGTTCAGCAGATCATTTAATTCTTCTTCAATTTCACTCAGGATAGCAATGTCATCAGCGAATCGTATCATTGATATCCTTTCACCTTGTATTTTAATTCCACTACTGAACCTTTCTTTTATTTCCATCATTGCTTCTTCGATGTACAGATTGAAGAGTAGGGGCGAAAGGCTACAGCCTTGTCTTACACCCTTCTTAATACGAGCACTTCGTTCTTGATCGTCCACTCTTATTATTCCCTCTTGGTTGTTGTACATATTGTATATGACCCATCTCTCCCTATAGCTTACCCCTACTTTTTTCAGAATCTCGAACAGCTTGCACCATTTTATATTGTCGAACGCTTTCTCCAGGTCGACAAATCCTATGAAAGTGTCTTCATTTTTCTTTAGCCTTCCTTCCATTATTAGCCGTAACGTCAGAATTGCTTCTCTCGTCCCTTTACTTTTCCTAAAGCCAAACTTATCGTCACCTAGCGCATTCTCAATTTTCTTTTCCATTCTTCTGTATATTATTCTTGTAAGCAGCTTCGATGCATGAGCTGTTAAGCTGATTGTGCGATAATTCTCGCACTTGTCAGCTCTTGCCGTCTTCGGAATTGTGTGGATGATGTTTTTCCGAAAGTCAGATGGTATGTCGTTTTGTTGCCACTTCCCCCAATGAATTTAGAAATTCTGATGGAATACTATCCATCCATTCTGCCTTATTTGACCGTAAGTCCTCCAAAGCTCTTTTAAATTCCGATTCTAATACTGGATCCCCTATCTCTTCTAAATCGACTCTTGTTTCTTCTTCTATCACATCAGACAAATCTTCACCCTCATAGAGGCTTTCAATGTATTCTTTCCACCTATCTGCTCTCTCCTCTGCATTTAACAGTGGAATTCCCGTTGCACTCTTAATGTTACCACCGTTGCTTTTAATGTCACCAAAGTTTGTTTTGACTTTCCCGTATGCTGAGTCTGTCCTTCCGACAATCATATCTTTTTCGATGTCTTCACATTTTTCCTGCAGCCATTTCGTCTTAGCTTCCCTGCACTTCCTATTTATTTTATTCCTCAGTGACTTGTATTTCTGTATTCCTGATTTTCCCGGAACATGTTTGTACTTCCTCCTTTCATCAATCAACTGAAGTATTTCTTCTGTTACCCATGGTTTCTTCGCAGCCACCTTCTTTGTACCTATGTTTTCCTTCCCAACTTCTGTGACGGCCCTTTTTAGAGATGTCCATTCCTCTTCAACTGTACTGCCTACTGCGCTATTCCTTATTGCTGTATCTATAGCGTTAGAGAACTTCAAACGTATCTCGTCATTCCTTAGTACTTCCGTATCCCACTTCTTTGCGTATTGATTCTTCCTGATTAATGTCTTGAACTTCAGCCTACTCTTCATCACTACTATATTGTGATCTGAGTCTATATCTGCTCCTGGGTACGCCTTACAGTCCAGTATCTGATTTCGGAATCTCTGTGTGACCATGATGTAATCTAATTGAAATCTTCCTGTATCTCCCGGCCTTTTCCAAGTATAACTGATCATAACATTCTTTGAGTTGATGCATGTACATGCAAAATAAAGATCTGTCATAAGTATAAATGAAAGATGCTGAGCTTACGTTGTTCATGAATTACAGAAATAAATACCAAACAACGCGCAGTATCAGAACGTTTTCATATAATTTATGTTGATATTAATAATGGTTTGCAGAGAGTTTGTAGTTGCTGAATTTTGGAAAGATTCACTTACAGACAGAAATTCATAAAATATGGTGATATGTAGTTCTTTTGAACAATAAAAGTTTATAATAACACTAATCTACAAACTAACTTTAAGGTGTATGCATTGATTAGACACATATCCATTACCCAGTATCAAATATTTTAGCCTACTACGTTTTAGTTTCAAAGCATTTAATAGTAAAACTAATATGTATGCCAACTTCTTCACTGCTTTACATCCTTCAGGACAATTTCACTAGGTGTTTGTGAGACACGAGAAAATGTAAACATCAAAATTACTGTAAGGAAAATACGTATTTTGTAATTATGTCAAGCATTTTCACATGTATCAGAATCTCCTAACTATGCAACTAGCTCGATTTCACACATATAGGAAAGGATAATACATTTCGATGAGTAACGCTAGACATTCAACACTAGATAAAAGGCGCTAAGTTAAAGAAATAACACTACATAAAGGTAGACTAGCTAAAAAGCATAGGATTTCACAGAAAAGATGTACAATTCATTCACCTGTTCACTGCTAGTCAACAGAAGTGTACTGACGCTATATCAGGCCTTTGAACTACGTTTTTCATAAGCATGCTGCGTTTTTATTTTTTGTGTTTCTTACACACTTTTATTCAAAATTTTGAACCACTGCAGAGTATTATATTTACATATGATGAAGCTAATTGTCACTCTACTAATTAAAACCTTTGGTTATTGTGTAACAAGACATGCTTGACATCCCAACGCAATATTCATTCTCACTAGCGCACTGCAGAATTTTAGTTAAGCTTAGGAATAAAATTTTGTTAGAACTGGCTGCAATGACACTAAAAGGAACACTGTAAATCCATCAATATAGACGGTGGTTGCTGGACCTCAGCTTGACAGTACGACGTGTCACATTAAAACAATAGTAGCTGTCTACATTTCCAGCTTTACTTGTATTTATTTGTGCAATCAGTTACAGCTTTACATTACGCCATCTTCAGGTCCCCTGACCAACGTGTAGATTTCTTCTTAACATAGAAGATTCTACATATACCAGCGACTGAATACTGCCCCCTATTTTGACTGTGCAGGAGGTAGGATTCTTTCTACATAAGCGTCTGAACATGGTGTATTTTAATG
Organism: Schistocerca nitens; assembly: GCF_023898315.1. Taxonomy (NCBI): domain Eukaryota; kingdom Metazoa; phylum Arthropoda; class Insecta; order Orthoptera; family Acrididae; genus Schistocerca; species Schistocerca nitens. The sequence goes on along the minus strand of NC_064614.1, from coordinate 767,159,158 downwards.
CTGAAAACGGTTGTACAAATAAATAAAACTGTAAGTATAGGGGACTGAAGTTGATTTGGTTTGACATTTCCAAGTGGAAAGTGTACAGTTGCACACAACGGTGGCGCAACCAATGTCAACACGGAGAGTAACTGAACAGAGTCAGGGAGCTCATTGCCTCTTAATGTCTGTGTGTGTGTGTGTGTGTGTGTGTGTGTGTGTGTGTGTACGTGTGAGAGAGAGAAAGAAAGAAAGAGAGAGAACATCACGTACATTTGATTCTCAACGTAGACAACAGTGCAAAGCAGATGCAACAGTCTTCTGTGCTGCAAATACACGAACTACTTTCACCTAGGTATGATATAAGAACGCCTCTCAGGCTACAAATTTTGCATAAAGGACGCTCTCAAGCCCTGAAGTTAAACATCAGGCCAGCAAAGAGTGCTAGTCGTTTGGGGTAGTCTTGGGGTCCGAGGCGCCTTGTCACGGTTCGCGCGTCTTCCCCTGTAGAAGGTTCGAGTCCTCCCTCGGGCATAGATGTGTGTGTTGTCCTTAGCGTAAGTCAGTTTAAGTTAGATTAAGTAGTGTGCAAGCGTACAATATGGACTAATCTACCGCCCCCCCCCCTCCAAAGACCGCTAATACATTCAAAGAATAGCAGCATATCCAGTCCCCATACGGGCACAATCACGTCATCAACTGTTACAAAATCCTCACTTCCACAGGACTCACTCTCAGAGTTAGGCCGCTCCGTCCGTATCACTGATACCGTTGGAAGGTCTTCTCTACTGGTTGACGGATACTCTGCTGAATACGGTGAAACTTCTATAGACGCTGCCACCTTGGAGACTATCGCTAGGAGTCCGCAGCCATCAAGGGTCCATCATTAGGTCCATTAGTAGTGACACCCACAACACAGCATAGGATACCGAAAGGAATCAGTGCTCTGGTATAAAGATAACCATATAGGATCCCAAAGCGCTTACAAACTTTGCTGAAGGAATTTATTGACGAGCAGTTGGCTGATTGAATCATTGACGAGAGTGATAAGCACCGGGAGTATAGGATTCTCATTGTTCCCAAATAGTAATTGGATGGCACCAAGAAATACAGGTTGTAATTATCACTTCTGAAATGCAAAGACCAGTGTGTGTCCCATCCTGAACTTTACAGAGAGAGCTGACAATCTGGGTCCATGTAGATACTTCTTTACCATGGGTTTGAAGAGTGACTATCACCAGCTAGAAGTAGTTTCAGGTGACTTGCTGAAGACAGCTTAATCCACACCTTGGGGACGTTACCAGTACCGTAGGATGTCGTTTAGGCTGAAAAACGCACCTTCTACATTTTGGAGACACGCGCAAGGGGAGCTTTGAGGACTGAAACATAAAAAATATATGGTATACTATGTTAACATAATTCTATTTCCAAAGGATATGGAAGAACACGTGAAATGCCTGGAAGAAGTCTTTAAACGACTACATGCAGCTTGATTAACACTCATTTCTGCTATTTTACTGAAACAGAAGTAAAGTGTGTGGGGTGTGTAATTAGCCAGAAAGGAGTAAGAACTGATCCACAGCTGATATCAGCAGTTTTTGATTTTGTACTGCTATAGACTACAAAGCTGTTAGTGTCATTTTTAGGTCACTGTAGTTATTATAGGACGTTTGTGAGGATTTTGTGCAAACTGCCATACCCTTCAGTTGCCTGTTAAGAAAAGTAGTGAAATTTGGTTGGTCAACAGGTGTCAAGCTCCGTTTGAGAAACTAAAACATACTTTGATATTGAGTCATCTGCTGATAATTCCTAACTTTGAACAAGAGTTTATAACACTACAACAGCATTTATGTAGCTTATACTATGAAATACCAAGTTTGGTTTATTACGTAGTATGCCCCAACAGAACAAATAGTCCTGTCGCGGAAAAGCCACGTATAACAGTCCCGTCCGCTACTGCTACACCATAACCTCGAAACTCGGAACAGGTTGTGAAATAAAACTATTTTGTTAAAGTAATTAGGGTATATAGCAACAGAGCAGTGTTACCCTCTGAGAGGAATTTTGTTATGTTGACCGTGTTGTACCTAACGGAGGTGGCTTATCGGAAATGAAAGTCAGAATTACGTAAATGTTTGAACAGTAACAAACAAAATTTTGCCTATCTCCACTGTTTAACTGATAATGGAAAACGGTCGCTAGCCTAATTAGGCAAGAGAAAGATTAACGTTCTCGTTTAAGAAAGTAGTTATTAGTAACTCTAATGGATAAACACAACCTATACTTGGCCACACGCGAGTGCAATAAACTCTGACACATACATATGTTTACGTTAAGATTGAAGCTAACAACTGGAGCAGCACAAACTATTTGCAAAATTATAACAGATATCGAAACACACTATTACTTTCAGGGCTTACACAAACTGAATGTTCTTTATAACGTTATTGTTACTATTCAGTAGAATAGGTAAAGGCTTTAAATAAAATAAAAAAGCTAAACTCATATACAATAGCACAGAACTTTTGAACTTAACAGAACAGAAATTTGTCTTTCCATATTTTCAAAGAAAGTAAATTTTCAGACACACAAGCATATTAATGATCATAGTACATTTTACAAGGTTCAGTAATTAATGGAATGTTGAAAATTTCAGTTTGCATCCACATATGCACAAATATTTACACAAACAGCTATGAGAACCTTTTCCAGCTGACTCTTTAAATACCAAAGTATCTTTGCCAGGTTTTTTCAAAATAATTAACTTTAAGGCTGCTCTTCATTAATAGCAGTCCAAAATGTTTGTAGCACATAAACACAGTAACATATTCAGAACCCGTCTTTAATTGTCGCTGCTGTGTTTTTAAAGCAGACAGTCCAAAACTTTAAGTTATTCCAAAAAACCTAGTATCAAAAACATCTACATCCATTTGAATAAGAATGCATATATGTTTTATATTAATTTTTCACTGACTTCAATAAGAGTAGTCAGTTCATAACACATTGATCAAAAACCTAACTTACTTCACTGCTTGCCTCAGCACTAGCAGTCCATGTTACACATTCTGCCCACTATTGGTTTGGCAGTCTTTATCTATAAACATTTAGGCACAAAAACACAATTTAGATTAAAAACACTAAAGAAAACACATTTTTAAATTAATTCACTGGCCCATCCTCTAGGTTTGGCAGTTTGTGACCACTTATCAGCTCCTTGCCCCACAATGGCAAGTCCTTTGGCTACTGCTCACATAGCATATTTGGTAGCCCTCAACTTCAGAACTTATTCTTTTGTCTTGTTCTACTGCCCAACAACATATTTTTGAGCAGTTTATTATCATCATCTCCAAGTTTTTCATCGTTCTGTCACACTTTTGGTACAAATTGCATTAATGATATAAAACATGAAACCTGCAACTTTGAAACAGTAATTAGGCACTGGTTATATTAAATCTATCTTTATACCATAACAACACCAGGTAACATACTCATCATTCATTAAGAAAATTTTAAATGAGATTTTTGGTATAATGACAATGTTCAGGAGTTATTTGAGAGTCACAGATTTATGGTTTTTCTCCCTCTTTGTTACTCAGTAATATTTCTTTTGAAGTCAGTATTCAATTTAATAATTTTTACACACATTTAGGTTATCACATATGTCAAGATGAGGACAATAATTTTATATACTAGTGCAAGTGATTTCTGCCTCCTTTTTGTGGTACTGGACACAAACCTCTCATATCTGTTTTACACACATTAGTCAGGTTTCTCTCCTCAGTTTTGACACAGAACATTTTTCATCACTGTTCTTACCCATTTCTATACAACCATCATATTAGATTATTCACTTTAAACATTACCTTTATTCACACTTGCATCTTTCTGCATAGAACCATTTATTCATTTACTTTAACTGCATGTTCCTATTCCTTTTTACTGTGCCCACTATACTTTCATTATTCTTAGTCATTTTCTAGTGTACCCAATTTAATTATTTATTTACTTGTCCACAAACAATACACAGTATCTTACATTATTTCTACACTTTTCAATTTATTCTGATAGAGAAGAAGGAAAGAAGATAGTAAAAGGTCTGAATGATGAAGAGGAAGGTTGACAGCACGAAAAGAAAGGGAAGTAGTGCTGGCAACAACTCGGTTCCCTGGTGCTCGTCAGGCACCTGACAATGCAAAGAGTGCATGTCCCCTGAGGTTACTACATTTCATTCATCATTGGTTTCTGTGGACATACAACTTCAGGTCAACTATATTTCTAACTCCTAAAGGCTTACTTGAACTAGGGTACACAAGAAAATAAGCATTTGCATGTGGAGTTCCTTGCACTTCAAAATGCCCATTGTAAATGTATTTGAATTTAGAAATTTCATTATTAATTTCACTTGATTTTTCATGGGTCTTCACTAAGACATAATCTCCAAGCTTAAATTTAGTTGTTTTAAGGTTATTATCATGCCTTTTGGATCTAGCAGCCGCTTTCTCAATCATTCTTTTCTTAACTAACTCTTTTTTCTCATGCAGGTTAATTCCTACAATAGGTGGGAATTGCAAGATCTCTTCAATAATACTTTTCCTTTTACGGTCCAACAGAATTTCTTCAGGGGTAAAACCGGTGGTTTCATGGTATAATGTGTTAATGGTCTTTTCAAAGTCACTTACAAATCTGCCCCAAGCCTTATGGTTATGGTGACAGTAGGTTCTACCTAACCTTCCTAATTCACGCATATATCTTTCAACAGGATTACTAGCCGGGTGGTAAGCTGAAATGTATTTAACTTGAACATCATGTTGCCTCATGCCTTCCTTCCAGATTTTTGAGATAAACTGTGGTCCATTATCAGACAAAACTGCCTTAGGTTTACCGATGGTGTTAAAATACTCAGTCATCTTGCTAAAGACTGCTTTAGCAGTAGCTTTCCTGATTGGATATAATTTAATAAATTTAGAGAACACTTCCAACACTACAACAATGTAAGACGAATTACCTGAGGTTTTTGGTAAAGGACCATACAAATCCACTGACAGTAATTCTAATGTGTCCTCTGGTACTGTATTCTGCATGAAACCTTGATTTACTCTATTTGTTACTTTTGCCCTCTGACATACATCACAAGAAATTATTATCCTCTGTAATTTTCTTAGAAGCACCTGCATTAATCGCAACCACATCAGTTAACTTTTCAATACACTTCTTGGGACCACAATGCCCTAAGGGAAGATGAATATAATCAATCACTTCAGTCTCAAATTGCCTAGGCCAACATACCTTCCATTCTTCAGTGCTGGTATTCTTTCTCCTATATAAAATTCCATTAAATATCTTGTAAAATCTACTGATTTGTGGGTAACTAGGGTTACTAAAATTAACTTTCACTGACTTCCATATATTATCCTCATTCTGATGGAACCTCATGCTTTTACAAATTTGCTCTATTCTTTTCCTACCTCGAACCTCCTTAATATATCTTATATGAAATTTGCCATCTTCATTACATTCCCTTGGTAAGTTGTTCATACCCTCAGGCAACCGTGATAAATGTCAGCTACATAATTGTCACTACCTTTAATATATAATATCTCATAATCAAACTGTTGTAAGTACAGGGCCCATCGACTCAACCTGCTGGTAAACAGTCGACAGCTTTTCAAAAAGGTTAATGCCTTGTGGTCTGTATGAATTATAGTTTTATGTCCCCATAAATAATTCCTAAATTTCTTTAATCCCCAAATGATTGCTAAGGCCTCTTTCTCTGAAATAGTATAGTTTTTCTCATATTTAGTTAAAGTTCTACTAGCAAAAGCAATGGTCTTATTTGCTGTTTCCCCAGATTCTGTGTTTTCCTGAAATATTTCAACACCAATACCATAAGCACTACTGTCTGTAATCATGTGGAATGGCTCACTTAAAATTGGATGATGTAAAATGTTTTCCCTTACTAACTCAGTTTTTAAATTTTCAAAATCTTTCTGACATTCAGATGTACAAATATATACACTATTTTTCTTCAACAAGCTATTGAAATGTGGGCTGTTAAAGGCTTGCCCCTTCGCAAATTTGCGGTAAAACCCACAAAGACCTAAAAACGCTTTCAACTGTTTCCTGTTCTTTGGAGGAGGGCACTTTTCAATAGCATTAAGCTTTTCTGGGTCTTTGCCAATCCCAGATGTGGTTATTATGTGTCCTAAAAATTTAATTTCTTGTCTCACAAATTCACACTTTTGTAACTTTAAAGTCATGCCCCCTGCTTGAAGAGCAATAAGAGTTTTGTTTAACAGGTCACAATGTTCTTCCCAGTTATCAGTAGCAATCAATAGGTCATCTACATATACAGTCAATCTGGCACAAAGTTCTTTTCCTAACACAGTATCCAAAGCCCTAATGAAAACAGAAACAGAAGTATTTAAACCAAATGGTACAACTTTGTATTGGTAACATTTTCCTGCAAACAAAAAAGCTGTATATTTCCTAGAATCTTTGTGTAATGGGATCTGCCAATATCCGGCAGTGAGGTCTAAAGTGGTTAGATATTTTACATTATGGAACTTTTGTAATAAATCATCTAAATTTTCAGGTCTGTCTACTTCTCTCCTGACAATTTTGTTCAATGTCCGTGCATCAATGACTACTCTTACACCTCCATCCTTTTTATTGACTATAATAAGTGGACTATTGTATTAACTATTGCATCTTTCTATTACCCCCCATTCCAACATTTTATCAATTTCAGCTTGTACTGCTTCTTTCTTAGCTATAGGTATTGGATATGGTCTGACAAAGAATGGTTCATGTTCCAGGATATCCATATGATATTCTTAGTTTTTTACAACACCCAGTTTATCAGAGAACACTTCCTTATTATTATTCAAAATATAAAATAAATCATCTTTCTGTTCACATGAGATTTCTTGGATAGCATCAACAATTTCCCTAAAACTGTCAGTTTTTTGATCATCCTGCAATAAACCTCTCACATGGTATATTTCATATAGTTGGGATAAACCATCATTTTCAGATTCTATTTTTAACAAAATGGGTTCTACATTAATATCTTGAACCTGGTTGTCACCTTCAAATTTAATTACTATTGTTTTGGTTTCCCTAATAATCTTAACAGTTCCACTACCACAATCTAAAATTACTTTTTCCTTGTCTAGCCAATCAATACCTAGAATCATTTCAGCACTTAGTTCAGGGACCACTATAAAATCATGTTCAAATTTTTGACTTCCTATTTCAAAGTCCATCAATACTTGTTTTTGAATGGGCTTGCTGGACCTACCAGTAGCTCCTATAATTTTCACTCCACTCACAGACATTATTACTAACCCTGGTTTACATGAAATATGATCAAAGAAAGATTCTGATATGGCACTGATTTGGGATCTTGTGTCTAAAAGCACTTGCAACTCAGTGTTATAAACATTTACAGGTATTATAGTTTGTTTAATAATTCTGTGCTCCTTTTCCTCCTGTTCTTCCCATAACAGATCCTGCTCAACCATAATGTCTTTCCAGGAAATATTACCTACTGATTGCTGTTGTATATCAGGTGGCTTTTTGGGTTTGTTGACCTCTACATCTTTACAGATCTTCAACAGTTCACGTTCTACTATATTTATATCTGGACGTTCTTTGGGTTTCTGTAAATCTATTTCTTTCATTTCATTAAGCAAAGCTTGCCCCAATATAGTGTCATCTGGCGGCTCTTTCGGTTTTGTTTCGGTTACACATTCCGGATTTTGTTTCGAAGAGATGTCATTAACTTTTTCGTAACCTCTTTCAGAAAAGGGATAAGTATGTTTGTCTACCTCCGAAAACTCATCTGTATCTGAATCTGTCGTCTCTCCTTCGTCTGAGCTATCACTAGGTTCTATTTCGTTATCAGATTCGAGCAGGAAAGCAACTTTTAAACAGTGAGGCAGATAATCACTAGATGTTTCAGCCACTTCGTTTTTCGACTCATTTTCTACACAATGAATATCGTTTGGACACTCAGGCACTACAGCTGTATCATTTTGAACGATTTCAGCCTTAACTTCATACTTAGTATAATCGTTATATACTTCGATAACCTTCATTACATTTTCTTCCTTACTATCAGTTTCAGACAATCGTGCGAAATTCCTACTAGACTCTTCTGCATCAGAACCACAAAACACCTTTCCATCAACAATAACTTCACCTGCACTGCTTATAATGTCATGTTTACTAACGTCCTCCTCTACATCATTTTCACGTATTATTAATTGTGCACGCGTCTTTTGCGTGGCGTATTCTACCTTCCTTTCCTCTTTATTCATCATAACTTCCCCCACATCTACGTCTTTTACCTCGTACACATCATTAACAGTACAAATATTCCCCTTTTCACTCGCCTTTTTTGGCACCATTTCATTCTTTAATAATGTCTTTTCGCACGGTTCAGATACTGAGTTATCCTTATCATATGACATATTAACTTTATTTCCATTTTTACATTCATCTACTACTGAAACCGGCCAACGGAAGTGTCCGATCCCGCCTCGTCTGTTTCTCTCTACGGCAGCCATCTTGTTCTGACATCTGCCATTTGTGTGTGCTGACAAGTGCAATGTACGGTGCTCCAGCAAGCGCTGGCCCGAGCACGAACGGTCACGTGACTTCGCACTGGGAACGCCACTATGTATCACTCCGCGCCCGTCTTCCATAGGCGCGCCCTTAACCTTCCTGCCCCGTAGTTTACATCTTTCCTTCTCGAATCTATTATTTGACATCTTTTCTTTGGGCCCACAATCGGTTTCCGCGTGAATCCGGCCCGTAGCACACGCGGTTTTCAGTTTTCCATTTCGTCTCTATTTTGGAAATTCCGCGCCATGTATCCTCTGCCGCGCGTAGTATAATTTCCCTTGCGTCTCGCACGACGTCTTTGAATCGTGTTTACACGATATCTATCGTTTTCAGGTCGTTCGTTTTGGTCATTGCTTTCGCGCGAATAATTGTTGTTATTATGAGGACGGGACTCGCGATTTCTTCCCCAGTGATCTTCATCCTCTACCCTTTCCAAGAACGCAGAAAAACTCCTGTGGGTACTCCCAACATATCGTTTAGAATCCTCAGGCAGTTTCTGCCAAAGAACCCAAACGATCTCGGCTTCAGTCCTCCTAGCCTTCAGATATATCAACTTTCTGTACCATGATTCGCTAAACTCTTTCATGGTTTGCCTACCTCTGATATCATACAGTCTGGCCATTAGAGACTCACGCCACAACTGGTCTTGTTTTTGATCTGACCAGTACTCGTCAATAAATTTTTGTTTAGTTTTCAAAAGACATCTGGTTAGTATCTAGATTCAACCCCCATCTTTTTGCTTCTCCCGTTAATGCACTTATCACAACATTGATTTTTTCCTGGTCAGACAAATATTCAGGAAAATTTCTTTCGCAATTCTTTACAAAGTCTAGGGGGTGCCATCCGTTATGCCTCTTTGCAGGGTCGAATTTTTCTTCGCCCTCTAATATTTTACTGAAATGCATTCTTTCAGTAAAATGTGTAGGTCCTGCTTGTATGTTTCTTTCCATTCATACATTTTGCCTTGGATTTGTGAAGTGTTATGTTCACACTTCTTTTCGCAAGTAACAATCTGTTTGGTTAGTTCTCTACTTGTTTCTGATACAGATTGTTTAATCTGTGCAAATTCCGCATTACATTCTGTTTGTATTTCGGATTTAATACCGAATACCTTTTCGTCCACTTTAGTGATGACTAAGAGTTCTATTTGATCTTGAATTTTAATTACTTCAGTGTCAAATCTTTCGTTAATGTCATCAATTTGTCCTTGTATGTTGGCAATATTGCCATTGATCACAGTAATTTCGCTTTTGAGGTTTTTAATTTCATTACTCACAATGTCTACTTTTACATCAACCTTCTCAATCTGTTTACTAATATCGCTAGCCTGTGTTGCAATTATCTGCCTTTGTGCTGCAATTTGATGCCCCTGTGCTGCGATTTGTGCCATAATATTGTCATTTTGCGCAGACAGTATTCTAAGCAAGTCAGTCAGATCAAGTGTCTTTTCACTTTTAGATTCTACTGCCTTTTCGTGTTCAGATCCTACACCCCTTTCTGTTTTTGGTGATTCAAACATATCCCGCGATTCATTAAAATAACCACTGTCTTCCACAACATTACTCATATTTTCTTGCTTAGTACGCGTGACACACATAGCTTCGATCTGTATATTGACGTCTGCGTGATAACGTACGTAATTTAACTCGCGCGTAATGCCATCTGTTGTTGTGCTGCCTGAACTGCTCTGGATTGCATTCTGCTCTCGCGTATCTAGATTTATTTCTAATTTCCTGTCCATTTTAGATGCTATTAAGTATTGATACCTTTAATTTTCAATTTATGCTGAACTTTCACTATCCGTTCTGTCAAATAATGTACAGGTTCGTGCCGCTGGACGTTTTATGTTCACTGTATGTTTGTAAAATGCTAACTATTTATAATTTTTTCCCGCTTGTCAGTGCAAATTGAACAACGTCCTGTCACGCGGCGCCACGTATAACACTTCAACAGCATTTACGTAGCTTATACTACGAAATACCAAGTTTGGTTTATTACGTAGTATGCCCCAACAGAACAAATAGTCCTGTCACGGAAAAGCCACGTATAACAGTCCCGTCCGCTACTGCTACACCATAACCTCGAAACTGGGAACAGGTTGTGAAATAAAACTATTTTGTTAAAGTAATTATGGTATATAGCAACAGAGCAGTGTTAGCCTCTGAGAGGAATTTTGTTATGTTGACCGTGTTGTACCTAACGGAGGTGGCTTATCGGAAATGAAAGTCAGAATTACGTAAATGTTTGAACAGTAACAAACAAAATTTTGCCTATCTCCACTGTTTAACTGATAATGGAAAACGGTCGCTAGCCTAATTAGGCAAGAGAAAGATTAAAGTTCTCATTTAAGAAAGTAGTTATTAGTAACTCTAATGGATAAACACAACCTATACTTGGCCACACGCGAGTGCAATAAACTCTGACACATACATATGTTTACGTTAAGATTGAAGCTAGCAACTGGAGCAGCACAAACTATTTGTAAAATTATAACAGATATCGAAACACACTATTACTTTCAGGGCTTACACAAACTGAATGTTCTTTATAACGTTATTGTTGCTATTCACTGCAGAATCATTAATTGGATATATGTTAAGTCTCTCTCAGTTAAATACTTTACTATTTAAAATGAAAGTTAATTGGAATCCACTGAAAGGTTGCTTCTCACTATCATTTGAAGAAAGAAATTATGATTTTTATAATTAATGGTCCTTCCGTTAGTTGTTACTCAGCATTAACACAATAGACAAACTGTGGATCCAGTTATACGATTAATATGCACCTCCAATACATAAGAGAGACAAACATTTAGCAATCATGAACATATAATTTCCTACTATTGCAGTTTTCCACTTTTACTACAGCGAAACACAATGTTGACAAAATTGCAAGAAACTGACTCACCCTTCTGAATTTACTACAGATATCAAGGTGATCATTTGCTAAGCAAAACTTTATAAGTCTCAGTCTTAAGAACTTTTAATTTGGCAGTTGGCAACAACACATTAATAAGCAGTTTTACTAGGAAAATTATTTTCAGCAAGCATCATTAACTTTAACCCACTCTCTTGCCACATTAACTTTAACTTTCTTTTTACTATGTTCAAGAGGCATCAATTAGAAAAACTCTAGGCTTTAATTTCTTTCAGTAAGGACACTCGGAAATCATTTTAGTTCAAACGGAGAGGAACCTGAGAGGTGTTATGATGAGGAGAAAAATCAAGGTTGGTATATAAATTCATTAAGCTGATCCTTCTCTGTACATCATTATAGTATTACGTTACGGTGATTGCGCAACGTGGTGGCAACTGCATGTTGGTAGGTGGATTCGCAGACAGAATTGCTGGACTCTAGCCCTTCTTGGTGGCGATGATGAATACCAAATCCAGAATCGTTCCAGCTATTTATCCATCCATCCGAGACATTGGAAAGTAGCAGAAAAGCCTCTCTCGGAACCAGCACAATATACCTACTTCACATGGCAGTGCACAGTTTGGTAGCTCGTCCCCGACTCGTAGCTCGTCCCCAACTGGTACCTTGTCCCCGACTGACTATCAGTTCCACCTTTTCTACATAGGCCAGCCACAATTTGCGTGCGCTACACAGTTCCGTTCCTGAGGGGAACCACTACACCGTTTACATAAAAACTAATTAAGAACCCTAAGTGAGGATCAGCAGTTTACATAACAGCAACCAAATACATTACATAAAACAGAACATTTGCACATATTGACATTTCTACCAAAAATTATTCACACAAAATTACAATCATATACAGTAAGTTTTGTTCCCTCCAAATGGGACAAAGCATTTAAACGACAGATATACTACATCGCATAGAATCAGACCATGACTCAAAGTTTTTACAAAGAAAGGAGTAAACAGTTTTGTGTTATCTATTCAAACAAACACATTTACAGAAGCACAGCAATGTAACATTAAATGAAACAAAAGCAAAATAAATCAGTACAGCATTAGAGCTATGGTGTTACAAGTTCAACCTGTTCTGTATGTGCCCAGTATCACAATCGGTTGTGTTATGAGCCAAATCGTGCGTAACAGGGAGTATCTCGTGGTTAATGCGTCGAGACAATAGAAAAAGGCAGAACACATCACTTCAAGGATAGAAAGATAAATGCTAGCTGTATTTATGGCAAACCTACATTTCCTGTTATTTATATGGGCAAAAAGGTGGTTACTGCTCATGTTTCCCTTATGTGGCTATAGGGACTGAAAGACCATTCCAGTAGTTAACACATTGGGTATTGAAGCTAAGCAACTTTGATAATGAAGTGGTGCATAGAACTGAGTGAATGCACACCAGTGCAAACACACTAAGGAGGAAAACTCGAGCTTTGCGAGCATTAGGCAGCAACCTGTAAAAGTGTAAAAAGGTACATGGACTTTCACGCGACAGTTTGTGACACATGACGGCTTGCTGTGCAGAAGTACAAAGTGTAGGCTGTGCATGGTGGTTCCTGTATCACTCAGAAATGAAGTGTTGCAACAGGCACATGATCACCTGATTGGGGATGTAGAGCAACAGATAGATTGATAGCCAAAACGTTTTTGTGGAGAACCGGAAAGCAAGATGTTGAAGAGTACCTAAAAGACTGTATGCCATGCGCTCAAAGAGTGTAACTTAGACAGCAGCGTATGCCATTACGAAGATCACCAGTACGGACAAAACCCCTGGAAATGCTCTTGGGCCATGCAATAGGACACCAACTGAAAATAAATGCACTGAGTGAAAAGAAAGTCGCAATACCAACAAGTAGTTGTGCGACATAAAAGAAAGTTGATAGGTGTGTTTCTACATCTGAAAGAAGAGATTATTCAAATTTTGTGTCTGTTACATAACGGTCGTCTGCTTTAAAGGTTTTGAGATTGGACGTGGTGAGTTTATGTTAGTCAAGAATGCCTTTAAGGCGCTAAAGATACAATTGCCAATATCTCATTCAGTTTGAACGAGGTATTAGGGCTACGAGAAACTGCATATTCCTTCTGGGATATAGCAGAAATACTCGGCTGGAATGTAGCCACTGTAGATCATAGCTGGCAGCCATGGTCACGAGAATGTACAGCTGCAAGAAGACTGGGTTCCAGATGGCCACGTGGCACTGGCTAGATTGGAGACCATCGTGTTCTGCGTATGGGTCTGTCGTACTGCATCAGTTGCAGCACTCTGAGGAGCAGATAACGCCACAGTGACACAACAAACTCTTACAAAGCGGTTTCTTCGAGAACAGCACAGAGCCAGATGCCCGGTAGTGCGCATTCCTCTCCCCCAAACAACCACCATTTTCGACTTCAGTGGTGTTAATCAAGAGCACATAGGAAGGAAGGCTGGAGGCTTGTTGTGTTGTCTGATTAAATCCGGTTGAGCATCAGTGCGAGTAATGGCCATGTGTTGGTTAGAAGGAGACAAGTTGAGGACCTGCACGCAGCCTGTCTGCAGCCTAGACACGCGAGACTACCTGGGGTTATGGTCTAGGTGGAATTTTGTACAGCAGCAGGAGTAATCTCGGGGTCATCCCATGCACCATGATTGCAAATATGTATTTCAATCTGGTAATTTGACATTTTGTGCAGCCATTCATGATAGGCATAGCAGGGGTGTTTTCCAACAGGTTAACACTGGCGCACATACCGTTGTTGTAACCCAACATGCTCTACAGAGTGTCTACATGTTGCATTGGCCTTCTCGACCACTTTGTCTGTCTGCAATGTAGCACATATGGGTCATCCACAAACAGCGTTAACCGTCCCTGTATTGACTGACCATGCCTAAAGGCATGGAAAACCATCCCACAAAGAGACATCAGGCACCTGTACAATACAATGTAAGCGTTTTTGCACGCTTGCATTCAGTATCCTGATGGGTACGCCAGTTATTGACACACGAGCAAAAAAATGGTTCAAATGGTTCTGAGCACTATGGAATTTAACATCTGTGGTTATCAGTCCCCTACAACTTAGAACTACTTAAACCTAACTAACCTAAGGACATCACACACATCCATGCCCGAGGCAGGATTCGAACCTGCGACCGTAGCAATCGCGCGGTTCCGGACTGCGCGCCTAGAACCGCTAGACCACCGCGGCCGGCTACACACGAGCATATTACGTTTGCAATGGCTGATCTCGCTCTTACGTTAACACGTAATCTTGCAATTTGTATCATTCAAATGTGTCACTTTGACAAAGGTAGGCTCGAAATTTCATTACTCTTCATTTATCACTTTTTGGTGTTGAGATTTTTTCCGTCAGTGCATATTCTATCGATTTATCCCCGTTCTCAGCACTGGGATGGTATGCAGGCCACTGCGTTAGCACAGTCATGAACGCGATGGATAATGATTTGATGCTTCCACGTGGCATTCCTGATGCTATAATTACAGATCAGCGTGCAAATTTTCTGCCAGATGTCTTGACTCACCGTCATTTGCTTCAGCGTGGATGAACACATAGAAAATGATTTGTGGAAGGCGAACCAAAGGCTGCGTTTCATTTGCAGAACACTTAGAAGATGCAACAGATCTACTAAAGAGACAACCTACGCTATCCTAATTTGTCATCTTTTTGAGTACTGGTGCGCTGTGTAGGACCCTTACCATATATAATTAATGGACTACATCGAGTTTTTTATCGTCGAGAAATTGGGGACATGATACAGAATTTGGCACGGAAATCATTAAAACAAAGGCGTTTTTCGTTGCAGTGGTATATTCTCACGAAATTTCAATCACCAACTTTCTGTTCCGAATGAGAAAAATTTTTTTAACGCGCGCCTACAGAGATGGGAAACGATCATCATAATAAAATACGGGAAATAAGAGCTGGCTTGGAAAGCTACAGGCGTTCTTTTTTTTTCTCCGCGCTGTTCGATAGTGGGATAATAAAGAATCAGCATGGAGGTCGTTCGGTGTACGCCCTTCTAGGCACTTAAGTGTGATTTTCAGATGAGCCATGTAGATATAGATCTAGATTTAGATGTAGCTGATAGATTCGCACTAGTCCGCCACATGCCTAGGCAAATGGTCAAACTAAAAGTCATTGTGTAAATACCCAGCACAATTATTGGGACTCGTACCTTCAGTACGTCGTCCCGGCATATAATTAGAAAGTACACATTGCTACAGGTCTTTCATTATAACAAGGTGGTATACGCTAGATAGATCCCATCTCATTTCTAGGTTCTGAAACTTTATTAGGTGCTAAGAGGTGTCAGTGGAAACATTTGTGAAACGATTAAGAACAGTGTGGCCGAAGGTCAGACGAGCACAAATATCCTCGAACGTCAGCAAATGATGGGGAAACGTATGGTGAAACTGACACAGCATAGAGTGGATCAGTGCGTTCTGATATTAAAACTGTATACAACAAAAGGGAGAATAAAAGCATTTTTAACTAGGTGACAGTGTCCATATCAAGCGATAGAAATGACATCGACAGTAAATGTGAATGTGCAGCTTTCAACCAAGACATCGATCATTCACATAGGCCGAGTCACTCCCTTCAGTGGAGCGTAGTCGTCTTACCACAGACTCGAACCCCGTAGGTGGTACGGAATAAAACCATAAGAAGGCGAAGAAGTTACTTGTAAAAAAGTTCACTATTCACGTAACGAACTGTATGCATTAAGACACCGTGTTTGGTTTCCTTTGTTGCATAAATTTTGACTAAGTATTTCTGATCTGAGATTCTGAGGTTCGCTTTCTTTTGCTATGGTGGTTTTTTTGTACTAGCTTGGTTAAGGAGTTAACTTTGTTGTAGTATTCGGTATTATTTAATTATGTCTCAAAGATTTCGGAAGGAGGGACGAAAAGTGACGAGGACTTCCCTTTTCTCAGGTGGCGTGCCAGCACGACAGCCAGAAAGAGCATGGTAACCTTGTTGTTCCTGCAGCTTGTTCAAAGGGGAGTAGAGAGTGAATTATGAAACAAGACATTTTTATCTCGAGCTCTGTTCTCAAGACGACCCGACGTCGTCTTAAAAAGTCACTAGTGGGCGCTTGGATTATCTGTGAATGGGTGGGGAATCATAAATCAGGTGTGTGTTAGAAGACACCTTTGGGGAATTGCAGAAGGAAGCTTAGAAAGAGAGAATTCTGGCGAAAGTTCAAGAGGAGTACCAAGAATTATGAGAAATGTAGGGAGAAGTGGAAACACGTGGTCGACCTGCTGCCGAGAACACTGATTCAGTGAAAGAGGGTATGCATGTATGCAGGTGGGAAACGACTGAAGACAGTGTTCGGGAGAGAAGATGACGAATATATTCAGATTGTAAACAGCGCACTGGACCTAGTGAAAGTACTGGAGGACGCGACGGAAGGCTAAGGTATTATGGCTTATGACTCGTGAACATGGAGAATGCTGTACTGAATAACATAAGTTTGGTTTGAAAATTGGCAAACGAACTAATGAGGTACTAGAAAAACTGCTAGCAGACTGTAGATGACGATCTTAAAAGCGCTACAGCACCAACTGGAGACAATAACAGGACAGAAAGCTGTAGTTTGACTGTTATGGATTTTGACAGACAATATCAATGACGCAAGAATGGAAACAGCAAGTTTACAGTAATCTGTATCCCATGTCATACATGGGTAAATAAATGCTACACTACTGCCTACGCAAGCTGGACGAAGCACGGCATGATTTTATAATGGCATTAAAGCATATAGCAGAACCAACTGAGGGCCACGTCGTATTGCCTCATGTTGGCAGTTGAAATGAGGCAGAAGAAGCGAGACTAAATGTTTCAGTACGTTTTGTGGTAGAAGGCTTGAATACCTGGAATCAATGGCTTATTGTACCACCTTACCCGATGAAATAGCGCGTAGTAGGGAAATTGGTACAAGTATGCACCAGCGAAGTACCAATAATTTAAGAAAACAGGGAAACTTACGCTCTGACGTACAAGGAAGAATCACACGGTTGCCAACAGAAGAGTATCGCTGCTTGGCCTTACCGAGTTGTTCAGACTGACACAGAAGTATGTTGAGTACAGTTGTTCAGTAGTTCCTGGGAAAATCTGAAGCCACAGAGTGGTGGGCGGAAGCGTTAACCTTCTATAAGCATGTTCAAAGAATGAACATGCATTGCATACATCCAGTATTAACTCCAGAGACTATAACTCTGAATTGTTACAAAGAAGAAAAGCCACAGGATATGTCTAAGATTCAGCTAAGAGACAGCTGAATACTAACGCCCGCAATAGTTTCCGACACGCTGGACAGTATTTCGCCTACCAACCAAAGTTGCAGGTACGACAATGATATAGTTAAGTCATCCCTGGCTGTTTTCCCCACAGACGCCATTAGAGATAATGCCAGTCAAAACCTAACATTTCCACTTGCCCTCGAAAGGCAAAGGTCCCGAGTTCGAGTCTCGGTCAGGCACACAGTTTTAATCTGCCAGGAAGTTTCATTTCCAAATTAAGTTCTAAACTTGATATCCTTCACTCTTTATACCAATTTATACTCACGGAAGGAGCCGATTTCCGCAGAACATACGCAGCAACATACTGAACAGTGTCACAAGAAACAGCGTAACCCGGTTGAGATACTAGCACTGTAGAGATTCAGGTTGTCACTTGTGCAATTTACGTTTGTTACAAACGACAAAGTACCTGTGCATTAGTTATCTGTTGCCTGGCCTAGCAATATGACAGGAAATGCTGCGGGGAAACTAAGGTCGAATTATATGTCCAAGAGCTAAGAAGTAAGAGTAAAGAGTTGATTAACAATTAGTGTGATACGTTGAGGGGATTGAAATTTAAGAAAATAGCTTCAGTTTACAAACAGAGACATTCCATGAAGCTTGAATTCCTTAAAAGTGTGTGCTACTTAGTCAAGTGCAAAGATTTTGGACAAATTTCATAAAGTGTGGGGGAATGTTACACAGCAGAATAGTAACTAAGCGTACAGGAAAACCTGATTCAGCGCTTAGACAACAGTGCAATGCTCCGCTGAAATGGGGCTAGATGTAACAACTTCACCTAGGGGTGACACAAAAACGCCTTGCATGCTGCAAACTTTTGCATATGGGAATGCTAAGAAACCCTGAAGCTAAACAGTTGGCCAGTGAAAATCACTAATAAGGTCATACAATGGAAGCTCATTCCGTCACCCATGCATGTCGAATCGCGCCATCGACTGCTATATAATCCTGACCTTCCTTCCACTAACTCTCAAAGTTAGGCCACTCCATCTGCATCACTGATACCAATGGAGGGTCAGCTCTACTACTAATTCTACGCCTTTGTGAATACAACGAAGGTCCACAGGCACCGCCGCCTTAGAGTCCACTGCCACGATTACTCCGCCATGCAGCTGTGGAGGGAACTTCAGCTCTGCGAGCTGCACGCCTGTCTATGACAACGAACAATGGCGAAGGAACACGAAAGTGAAGAACCGTTCTGCCCATCTGTGAGCTGTTCAGCTTGAGGAGTAGGGTGCCTGTGTTGCCACCATGGTGCAGTACAAGTAACGCCTTATCAACTGTAACCTGGGACTTCCTCTAGGGCTGTCTTTAATGTCGCTGTTATGTCTTCTGCCTACCCACCGTCTCGACGACATGAGCAAGAAGATTTGTAGGGCTGAGCCTAAGTTAAAATTCACTCAACAAAAATGCTGAGGCTCTGACAGGTGTCTATGGCCACAGTAATCAGTAACAATTGAAACCTCCCTTAGAAAAATTTTATAAATGACAGTGCTGGAAAACCTCTACGTTATTTGATTTTCAAACAGCTGAGCAAAACTGAACGTACTCAGACATTTCTCTCTTTACTTATGCTGATCATCACTAAACTGATACACAATTTTATTTAAGCGCAACACAATCTGACTTTCAATAATCTCTACAAAAGAATGGCCCTGACTAACAATAACCTATACCTTTCATGAATCACTTATCTCACAAAAATCTTCGTTACGCAAACTACTGCAATACAGCGTGCGCCAATACTGCCAGCTGAATAAAAGATTCTAACTAATGAAGGCAATAACTACTGATAGGCATAGTTAGCAAATGAAAGATGTTGATAGAGAACAAACAATGTATTTACCTTAATAATGTTCAAAAGTCATCATATGTATATATCAGTTCATGATATCCAATATTACAAATTTACTCTTTCTGTGCCCGCATCTCGTGGTCGTGCGGTAGCGTTCTCGCTTCCCACGCCCGGGTTCCCGGGTTCGATTCCCGGCGGGGTCAGGGATTTTCTCTGCCTCGTGATGGCTGGGTGTTGTGTGCTGTCCTTAGGTTAGTTAGGTTTAAGTAGTTCTAAGTTCTAGGGGACTTATGACCACAGCAGTTGAGTCCCATAGTGCTCAGAGCCATTTGAACCATTTTTTTTACTCTTTCTGATGAACACACGTCCAGATCGTCCGCTCTCAAAATTCTGCCATCTCTCTCCCCACATCCACCACTGCTGGCGGCTCACCTCCAACTAGGCAACGCTACGCGCTGTTCACATTCAACTTCCCAACACTACAAATATTCCAACCATGCAAACCAGCCACAGACTTCACACAGCACAGTGAATGATATTGAATATAGAGCGCTACATGGCGTTACCAACATAAAAACCTAATCAGCCTACTTATACAATGGGCGATCACCCGAATTTCCTGCGAGGCCCTCCAATGACTATGCCGCGGCACTGACCTATTTCCCTATGACAATGCCAAAGCTCGAGCGTGTAAATTACTAGCCATACGCTGATATGCTACCCTGTTCCTTTGGGCAACGTGGACTCGGCATGGGTACTGGTAGCCAACACTGGGAAGAAGACAGAATGTTTGTAAAACTCGTGGAAGTAAGTGTATCTTATTTTAATGTTGTGTCATGAGTGTCCCAGTGCTCCACAGGACTCCATCACCGCATCTCCGCTCATGTGACCTACACTCATGTAGCAGGCAGGAGCTGGTGGGCTCCTACATCACTGTGCAGAAGATAAGCAATATATGCTTACTTTGATATTTTTCACGTATTTTGCACTGTCTGAGCTGTACAATGTTATCAAATTTTAGAGTAGGAGAAAGCATACGTATAGTAGTAACTTTGGAAAACGGATTATAAATTTGAATCAAAGAACATTACGCAGTACTGCATAAATACGACGCATTGCAACGGCAATGTGGGAGGAAAAGTATTGACATTTTGTGTTGCAAGAGACGTGGACGAGTAATCTGGTAATTTTGTCTGCGTTTATGAATCCCTGAAGATAAATTGATCATGTGAAGAATTAAAACGATATGAAGGGATTGATACTGACATCCACGTTTAGACAGCTGGAGCGAGACTCTCGAACGGGAATCAAATAGGGAGAGAGGAATTAGACGCAAAAACTGGAATAAATGTCACCTTTCTTGAATGTAGTTTCTGAGAATGGTTATGGCTATTAGTGAAAAAAAAGTCCAGACACATCGAAATGTTCAAATACGAAATGGAGATACGCCAACCGATATTGGGAACAACTTTAGACAGTTCGGTTTCCTTGGAAAATTGAGGTATCCTGATTGGAGACAACACTCGCTGTCTATGAACTGTGTGGAGTTCAGAGAGGATCGTATTGATGAAAAAAGCATCCGAAAATATTGAAAACATAAAAAAAAATGTTTACAATGTGACTAGCAATTCCAAACTGGTGACTGCAGTTTTCTACACACTGTAGTTTTCTGTTCTTTGTGTACTGTAGTGAGCCTACAACCGTCTGTCACACTGAAAATGTGATTAACGACGTTCTTCCTCTCGTTGTTTACAACTTCTCTGACACCTTAGACAATATTTTTGTTGCTTTTCCAATATCAAAATAGCTCTGAGCACTATGGAACTTAACATCTGAGGTCATCAGTCCCCTAGAACTTAGAACTACTTAAACCTAACTAATCTATGGACATCACACACATCCATGCCCGAGGCAGGATTCGACCCTTCGACCATATCGATTTTTGTTTACCATAAATGCAAAAAATAAGATTAATCATGTACAAAGTAATTCCAACATTTTCTGTACATCGTTTGTGTACTGACACCAATGCTAACATGTTGTTGTTGTTGTTGTTGTCTTCAGTTCTGAGACTGGTTTGATGCAGCTCTCCATGCTACTCTATCCTGTGCAAACTTCTTCATCTCCCAGTACTTACTGCAACCTACATCCTTCTGAATATGCTTAGTGTATTCATCTCTTGGTCACCCTCTACGATTTTTACCCTCCACGCTGCCCTCCAATGCTAAATTTGTGGTCCCTTGATGCCTCAGAACATGTCCTACCAACCGATCCCTTCTTCTTGTCAAGTTGTGCCACAAACTCCTCTTCTCCCCAATTCTATTCAATACGTCCTCATTAGTTATGTGATCTACTCATCTAATCTTCAGCATTCTTCTGTAGCACCATATTTCGAAGGCTTCTATTCTCTTCTTGTCCAAACTATTTATCGTCCATGTTTCACATCCATACATGGCTACACTCCATACAAATACTGTCAGAAACGACTTCCTGACACTTAAATCTATACTCGATGTTAACAAATTTCTCTTCTTCAGAAATGCTTTCCTTGCCATTGCCAGTGTACATTTTATATCCTCTCTACTTCGACCAGCATCAGTTATTTTGCTCCTCAAATAGCGAAACTCCTTTACTACTTTAAGTGTCTCATTTCCTAATCTAATTCCCTCAGCAACATCCGACTTAATTCGACTACATTCCATTATCCTCGTTTTGCTTTTGTTGATGTTCATCTTATATCCTCCTTTCAAGACACTGTCCATTCCGTTCAACTGCTCTTCCAAGTCCTTTGCTGTCTCTGACAGAATTACAATGTCATCGGCGAACCTCAAAGTTTTTATTTCTTCTCCATGGATTATAATACCTACTCCGAATTTTTCTTTTGTTTCCTTTATCGCTTGCTCAATATACAGATTGAATAACATCGGGGAGAGGCTACAACCCTGTCTCACTCCCTTCCTAACCGCTGCTTCCCTTTCATGTCCCTCGACTCTTATAACTGCCATCTGGTTTCTGTACAAATTGTAAATAGCCTTTCGCTCCCTGTATTTTACCGCTGCCACATTTAGAATTTGAAAGAGAGTATACCAGTCAACATTGTCAAAAGCTTTCTCTAAGTCTACAAATGCTAGAAACGTAGGTTTGCCTTTCCTTAATTTATTTTCTAAGATAAGTCGTAAGGTCAGTATTGCCTCACGTGTTCCAACATTTATGCGGAATCCAAACTGATATTCGCCGAGGTCGGCTTCTACCAGTTTTTCCATTCGTCTGTAAAGAATTAGCGTTAGTATTTTGCAGCTGTGACTTATTAAACTGATAGTTCGGTAATTTTCACATCTGTCAACACCTGCTTTCTTTGGGATTGGAATTATTATATTCTTCTTGAAGTCTGAGGGTATTTCGCCTGTCTCATGCGTCTTGCTCACCGGATGGTAGAGTTTTGTCAGGACTGGCTCTCTCAAGGCCGTCAGTAGTTCCAATGGAATGTTGTCTACTCCTGGGGCCTTGTATCAACTCAGGTCTTTCAGTGCTCTGTCAAACTCTTCACGCAGTATTGTATCTCCCATTTCATCTTCATCTACCTCCTCTTCCATTTCCATAATATTGTCCTCGAGTACATCACCCTTGTATAGACCTTCTATATACTCCTTCCACCTTTCTGCTTTCCCTTCTTTGCTTAGAACTGGGTTTCCATCTGAGCTCTTGATATTCATACAAGTAGCTCTCTTTTCTCCAAAGGTCTCTTTGATTTTCCTGTAGGCAGTATCTATCTTACCCCTAGTGAGATAAGCCTCTACATCCTTACATTTGTCCTCTAGCCATCCTTGCTTAGCCATTTTGCACTTCCTGTCGATCTCATTTTTGAGACGTTTGTATTCCCTTTTGCCCGCTTCATTTACTGGGTTTTTATATTTTCTCCTTTCATCAATTTAATTCAATAATTCTCCTGTTACCCAAGGATTTCTACTAGCCATCGTCTTTTTACCTACTTGATCCTCTGCTGCCTTCACTACTTCATCCCTCAGAGCTACCCATTCTTCGTCTACTGTATTTCTTTCCCCCATTCCTGTCAATTGTTCCCTTATGCTCTCCCTGAAACTCTGTACCATCTCTGGTTTAGTCAGTTTATGCAGGTCCCATCTCCTTAAATTCCCACCTTTTTGCAGTTTCTTGAGTTTTAATCTACAGTTCGTAACCAATAGATTGTGGTCAGAGTCATCTGCCCCTGGAAATGTCTTACAATTTAAAACCTGGTTCCTAAATCTCTGTCTTACCATTATATGATCTATCTGATACCTTCTAGTATCTCCAGGATTCTTCCATGTATACAACCTTCTTTTATGATTCTTGAATCAAGTGTTAGCTATGATTAAGTTATGCTCTGTCCAAAATTCTACCAGGCGGCTTCCTCTTTCATTTCTCTCCCCCAATCCATATTCACCAACTATGTTTCCTTCTCTCCCTTTACCTACTCTCGAATTCCAGTCACCAATGACTATTCAATTTTCGTCTCCCTTCACTACCTGAATAATTTCTTTTATCTCATCATACATTTCATCAATTTCTTCACCTTCTGCAGAGCTAGTTCGCATATAAACTTGTACTACTGTAGTAGGCGTTGGCTTCGTGTCTATCTTGGCCACAATAATGCGTTCACTATGCTGTTGGTAGTAGCTTACCCGCACTCCTATTTTTTTATTCATTATTAAACGTACTCCTGCATTACCCCTATTTGTTTTTGTATTTATAACCCTGTATTCACCTGACCAAAAGTCTTGTCCCTCCTGCCACCGAACTTCACTAATTCCCAATATATCTAACTTCAACCTATCCATTTCCCTTTTTAAATTTTCTAACGTACCGGCCCGATTAAGGGATCTGACATTCCACGCTCCGATCCGTAGAACGCCAGTTTTCTTTCTCCTGATAACGACGTCCTCCTGAGTAGTCCCCGCCCGGAGATCCGAATGGGGGACTATTTTACCTCTGGAATATTTTACCCAAGAGGACGCCATCATCATTTGATCATACAGTAAAGCTAAATGCCCTCGGGAAAAATTACGGCTGTAGTTTCCCCTTGCTTTCAGCCGTTCGTAGTACCAGCACAGCAAGGCCGTTTTGGTTAGTGTTGCAAGGCCAGATCAATCAATCATCCGGACTGTTGCCCCTGCAACTACTGAAAAGGTTGCTGCTTCTCTTCAGGAACCACACGTTTGTCTGGCCTCTCAACAGATACCCCTCCGTTGTGGTTGCACCTACGGTACGGCCGTCTGTATCGCTGAGGCACGCAAGCCTCCCCACCAACGGCAAGGTCCATGGTTCATGGGGGTAGGATGCTAACATAACATCGCAACTTATTTTGTGTTACAGTCATATTTGAAAGATAGCAATAAGTAAACATAGCCGGTTTCAACATCTAGGGACCATCTTCAGAGTTTTACCGTTCGAGCACAGTGTGAAAGGGAAAAGAAAGTAGATCCGTCACATTGATTCGATGTATCTGAGACCCACATGTACCGCGGGATTTACTTGCAACGCTGCCTACGATAAATAATTTTCCCACCTGATAAACAGTTACACAAAAACATCTCATCTCACTGCTCAGCGAAGTCTGTCTATTTTTACAAACACTTTTACGATATGCTGTGTTGAAATTTCGTGTCACATAAGCTGAATACAGTGCTTGTTCCTTTGACGAAGACACTTTGTGTTTCCCAAGTCTTCCTCCGCTGGTTGAGACAATGCCTCGACTCCGATGATCATGATGTTGACAAGACCAAGTCTTAGCTTTCGTTCATATTTTTATAGTCACTTCGACAGTCGTCAGACATTATTTTGTACTTTCAGTAAATTAACGTAATAATATTGCGTATGTTAATTATTATTGCCTTATTTCTCGTTATCCACCTTTTACTTCTTCCTGTTAAATCTGTTTCTTCCCAAGAGGCGCAGGTACCGATTCATTACGTCAGACTCACTACTAGCGGCATTGTGCGCAATTCTACCTAGAAATAAACACTATATAATAAATTAAATACCTCTGTGGAATGAGGAGGCACTAAAAATTGAATCATACGTAGTCCAGGGGCGATTTCTGACATGTACATGCAGTGCAAGGATCATATAACTATCTAATAAATTAGATACCTCTGTGGAATGAGGGGACACTAAAAATTAAATTATAAGTAGTCCAGGGGCGATTTCTGCCGTGTACATGCAGCGCAGGGATCATATAACTGCCTTACGTTATTCAGTACTGTATTGTCCTCGATAAGCGAGGCGGGAATCGATGGATAGTTTAATATTTTTCTACTAAGGTGACAGATCAAGGAAAAATAACAGCCCACAGTATGACAGAAGCAGTAGCTAATGTCCACGGAGAGCTCAAGTCTTGTAATGTGTGCTCTCCGGAGTGCCCTTATATTATTAAGCAGGCGTCGAGAATGCCTTTATCCGAAGAAGGTCGAAAGATTACGACTCCAGCAGTACGTTTGTCTTAACAGGTACCAGTATCAATTTTAAATGCAGCTCGGAATTTTTTTTCCTCCGGGCGATATAAAGAAATCAACAGAAAGTCCAGGGTATACTTAGGAAGGCAGACGAGCGTAATCAGAGAGCTTTCGTCTTGACCACCTCTTCCAACTTTCTGAGTGCACGTGACCCAGCCGTAATACTTATAAATTTCCGAAGGGGAGAGATGTATCGTTCATTGTCATATGACGGCCTAACGCTGCAGGTAACAACATAAGCTATGGGGGACTTGTGAATCACTCTACATTCAAGCAGAGAATTATCATATTTCCAGTCTGTTAAAGTCATTGTGTCAGTCATTTACTAACGCTAATATTATTTTAAGGATTCTATCTCGATAGTTCATTTTATTTGTAGAAGTATTTAGTTCATAAGTATAAGACGGCAAGGACGATTGGACTTGTATTAAGACATCAGGGAATAACTTGCGTGATATAACTTGCATGATACTAGATGGACCTGCAGAGGTTAGAAACAGTAGTGTAAGATACGCTGCTGAATATCTCCAGCAAATAATCGAAGACGTGGGATGGAAGTATTTCTCCTACATGACACAGGAGACCGCAGTGGAGACCGCTGTGGCAAGCGGCATCAAAAGTAAACAGCTAACTGATCAAAATAAAAGGTGGATGCGTAATTCCCAGTGACAGTATTTTCTGTGACAGTGAAGTATATTTGTATTTTCTTGCAACGGTCTCCAAGACTTAAATACGTAAATAACGGCACGTCTGACGACTGTGCTTGTGATATAAAGCACAACATTTATCGTAAATTAGCCAACGGCCTTCCGCAATGGTGACACCTGTTCCCGTTAGACCACCGAAGTTTAGAGCTGTCGGGCTGGGCTAGCACTTAGATGGGTAACCATCCGGTCTGCAGAGCGCTGTTGGCAAGTGGGGTGCACACAGCCCTTGTGAGGCGAACTGAGGAGCTACTTGATTGAGAAGTAGCGACTCCGGTCTCGTAAACTCACATACGGCCAGGAGAGCGGTGTGCTGACCACGTGCCCCTCCATACCTGCATCCAGTGACGCCTGTGGACTGGCACGACGGCCGGTCGGTATCGTTGCACCTTCCAAGACCTGTTCGGACAGAGTTTTGTTTTTTATCGTAAGTTCGTAATTCGTTAAACATAATTGCTAAGTGTGTGTGTGTGTGTGTGTGTGTGTGTGTGTGTGTGTGTGTGTGTGTGTAGTCTATTTTTACAAACGTAAATTCAAGGTGTTTTTGAATGCTCGATCCAAGCAAATTGTACGAGAATTTTGAATTTTGAAATTTGCTTTGTTTTTCTGTTTAAACCACAAGCATACGTGAAAATTAGAACTGTAATTAGGCACATGTATCATTTGTTCACGTCCATAAAAATTCAAGGCATAGCACCAACATGACGCACCAAATTCTGTTTGTTGTAAAAGGAAGTTAGATAGTTAATTCTTAACGGCATATCATTCTTATAAAGAGAATGTAATTATTGGTATAAAAACTATGTTACGTGACATAAGCTGAACAACCTGTGCTCCGACTGCAGGTTGAAATTACGTCTGTACTTGGGAATCCATCTTTCGGTGTACGCCCGAGGGTAGTTTGTCTATCATTCCCACTTGGACCGTTTCTTGTTCCGGTCGGTAATGGTTCACATTGAGAACGATCGCCGATCGCCTTCGTGTGCCCTTGAAACTCCATAATTTTACCTTCATGGCCTTTCGCGAAATATGCGAAGGATGAAGCAATATATTCGTTGATTCTTCAAGAACTGTACGCTTTCGGGTTTTAAACAGTAAACGACGTCGTGAAAATAGCATCTCTCTTGCAGCATCTGTCACTGGATTTGGTTAAACTTCTCTGTGACTTTTCCGTGCTTTTTAAATGAATCTACAAAAAAGCGTGCCGCCATTATTTGGATCTTCTGTATTTTCTCTGTCAGACCTATCTCGTATGGATCCGCTACCGACGAGCAATATTCCAGTATTAGTCGAACGAACGTTTTGTGAGCTACCTCCTTTTTTTGACGGTCTATATTACCTGAGCATTGTTTCAACGAAAATCAATCTGGCATATACCTTTGCTGCGAATAGTATTATGGTTATCGACCTTAAATCGCACAAACGCATACTCCTAGCTATTTTATAATCTTAGATATTTTATGGAGCGCTCTTGAAGCTTGTTACTGTGACGTGATGGGTCTTTTTTCTATTTATACAAAATGCGTTACATTTGTTTATGGTGAGAGTGTTGCCGCTCCCTGCACCATGCGTCGATCCTCTGCCGGTCTTCCTGCATTTCGCTAGCCTTTTGTAACTCTACGACCTCTCTGAATACACCAGCATCGTCCGCGAAAAGTTTCATTGAACTTCCGGTTTTTTCTACTCTGTAAAGTATTTGCCTCTTTCAGGACGCGACCCTATTTACTTCGACTGTACACCCACAAATAAAGGACCACAGCTTTACGCTGATGCGAAAAGCACATTGTGTATCGGGACAGATGGCAAAGTGGGTTGGATTTCTTGAGGGGTGCTATTGAAATCCCAGTCTTTAGATTATCATCGTTTTCCTTAAACTACTCAGAGCTAATTTTGAGATAGTTTCTTCGAAACGTAAACAGCTAATTTTCTTCCTATCCATGTCACCAAGAGTTTTTGCTCCGTTTCCGATGATCTCGTGGATGACAACGAGTTGGTCCCTAATTTTCTAACTTAGCAGCACGCTCTTTTCTGATACGCAGAAGATACGTAATCAGTATTGAAAATATTCTAGTAGTATTAGCGAAGACGCCCAATTTTCACTTCGAACTATAAAGATTATCTCACGACTGAGATTTTCTTATAGACAGAGCGCACATTGTCCTCAGCCGCGTGATATAACCCAGCAGTCTTAGGTGCCTTGCCACGGTTCGGGCGGATCTCCCTGTCGACGGTTCGAGTCCTGCCTCCGGCATATGTGTGCGTGTGTATGTGTGTGTGTGCGTGTGTGTTGTCCTTACTTTAAATTAGATTAAGTAGTGTGTAAGCCTAGGGACCGAGGACCTCAGCAATTTGGTCTCACAGGAACTTACCATCACCATGTTGTGCTCAAGTTCCTGTAACTGTTACAGTTGTGAGCAGGAATAGTGTTTACTTTAAACATTTGGTATTCTCTTGTATGTACACATTTCCACTTCTAACCAGAATAATATGACTTCTCTAGATGGATTTATGTATCCAGAATAAATGGTAATATTGATGTATTCTTCCATTTTGTCGTAACCAAGTGCCACATTGCTAACATTAATCCTATTTTATTCGAGGAAGTAGATGTCTTTACAGCCAAGAGTACTAGCAAACACTGAGATTTGTTGTAAAGATGTCCTCTTTTCAGTCCAGTGGCGGAAGTAGTTTCCACAGGCATACAGAGCTAGTTAAGTTTCAGAGGACTTTAAGATACACAGAACTGTTGATTACGATGCATAAGCGTTGAAGAAAGTTTATAAGTTTCAGTAACTGCTTCATTCGCACGAACATAAACAAACTCGTAGTACGCTACTGTGTCTCCACTGATGGAAACAAACCAGTCGCGTTAAAATAGTCTTGATTTTTACGCAACACCAGCAATTTTAGAATGAAACTTTCCCTCTGCAGCCGAGTGTACTCCGCTTTGAAATATCCTGGCAGACAAAATCTGTGTACAGGAACTGAACTGGAACACGAAACAAACTGGCAAAGCTAGTACATTCTAACTGCGGATGCCACGTTCAGCAATACAAAATGTACATAAATAATACGTTATTTACAGCTTAAAACGTCCCAAACACAAAGATTCAACGGATGAACCGACATAAAAGTTTCCTTCGCAGCACCAAATGATTTAATCGATAAGCGCGTTGGACGCGAAAGGCAAGGTTCGAGGTTTGAGCTCTAGACCGGCACAAAGTTTTAGCCGTGGAGTTGATTTTACACTGGACAAATTAGGTCGAGAAGTGGTTTCGATATGCACTCAGTGGCAAAATGTTGGTATCGTCCGTTATGATGTAAAAAGTAATATTTTTAATGGTCTCTTAAATAACATTTCTATATAGTTCTCAATGCGATATCACTATTTCGTCATACTCAAGGTTTTGTGACTGATAAAAGTAACTGTTTCGGGGTCTACCTGCGTTAAATTAACAGAGATGTTCGGTTTAGTGTTAGCTATGTTATTACGAAAGCTAGTTCAGGCGAACAAATGCACGCACGTGAACAATATCTCACGTCAATTGAGGTATTCGGCTTTCCTCTTTGGAGCACGAAGCTCACTTATTGCTTTTCTTTTTTTTTTTGTTTAAAAAAAAAAAAAGCTTACTTTCCGATAAAACTGCATTGATATCCTGTGCTTCGTGAGAAAGTGTAAAATATATTTTCTAGCCGATTAAAGTTCTATCCGGACAGGGATCTGGACCCGGATCTTCCCTTTCGCGACCAACGCTCTAACCGACCACCTGAGCTATCCACACACGGCTCACTAGCCGCCCTCAGCTTCACTTCGGTTAACACCTGCGTCCTACTTCCTAAACTACACACAAGCTCTCCTGCCTGCCGTGCTAGACCAGCATTCCTGGAAGACTGGATACTGCGGAGGAATGATTTAGCAGCAAGTTTGAGAATTGTTACCCATACGAAACGTTTACTTTGTAAAGGAGTCTGCGTAATTTTCGAAACGACAATTGTAGAGGAGAGTAACTTTAGTTAACTTTACCGCCTATGTATACACTGTTATCAGTTAAGTAGTTGATTTGCAGGCAAAGTACACACCACGACTTCTCGCCGGACCTTCAAGTTGGAGAAAGAAATTGTCCTGAGTTTTTAAAACCCGAGAGTAAACCGTTACTCGTACTGTTCCATATTAATATGTTAATGGCAAGGAAAACTCCTGTCCGGTTTGCCATTTGTGGTGCTCTTAAAGTTTGATCACATGTTAATATCGCATGACAGGGAAAATGAAAGTGGATTATAATGGAAAAATTTGTTGCGATTATTTTGTGAAACTATTTCGAAATCTGTAGCTTCCACACATTTGGAAGAAAAAGCAGTCTGAATCTGGAAATTGCCGAGAGACTTATGGCTCTAAGCACTGTGGGACTAAACATCTGAGGTCATCAGTCCCCTAGACTTAGAACTACTTAAACTTAACTAACCTAAGGACATCACACACATCCATGCCAGAGGCAGGATTCGAGCCTGCGACCGTAGCAGCAGCGCGGTTCTGGATTAAAGCGCCTAGAACCGCTCGGCCACAACGACCGGCGAGAGACTTATGATAATATAATATGGAATGAAACAAACAGAACATATTCTTGCTGCTGTTATAGTGACGCCAAGAATGTGACACAGAACCGCTATGATGACCCTGGAAACGAAAATTATGGTGAAGACTGTATGGATAATTTATTCGTAAAAACTTCAATGTAGTTTGTTGTATACCTGGGATAACATGTAAGAAATGGTAAGTAATGCATTTTACTATATAGTGTTGTTAATGAAATCTACCTCCTGACTTTCGTAGACTGAGCCCTGACTTCCGTAGTTCTGTTTATCATCGCCAAAGTAGGTAACCTTACCATTCTGACGATGGTAACACAATTATCCTCTTCCTATATCGAATTATTCGTTCAGGCTTAGTGTAATTTTAGTCTGAGCAGCTGGATTTCAGAGTAACGACCAGAAAGTAAATCAAAAAAGCCTGGTTGAGGACTATTAATCTTGTCGTGTCGACAAGATTTACTTCAGCTATGAATGTGAAACGTACAGTTTTCTCATGTGGAATCTCCAATATTACCGTTGTGTAAATGTTCTAGGTATTCATTGGGTTATTATGCCTCATGCAAACTAGGGTTGTTCCATAAATAGTGCCCCGCAATATATGTCTCAGAACATATTTATTCTCATCGTTAGAATTTGAAGACAAATCAGTAGACATCTTTTTTGCATGTACTTTTTTTCTACACAGACTCCAACGATTTCTATGGTGGAGTTCCAGCCTTGTCTGAAAACAAATATTCGCTGTTGGGAAAACCACATGTCCTCTGCTCGTAACCATATTTACGATGCATCATTTTCGAAGTGTGTCCCACGAAAACAAATGTTAAGTCGCAAAAGCAGATGGTAGTCCGACGGCGTCAGCTTTATGTGTTACAGGTTCGATGACGCAACGATGTCCTAACCGAACTTTACCCTTGTTCTGAGGCTTATGTGTGGGCATTCATTGGTGTTTTGCGGCTAAATACATTCCGGATTCTTGTCACACCGTACACGTCGGAACGGTTCACACCACAGATATCTATTGAGTATAACCCAGTAACATTTGCTGGTAGAATTATCTACAAGTAGATGTAACCATTCAATATCGCTGATCATCTGACTTACTTGGTGTCACGAAATTTCAACTGGAAATTAAAATTTGTATAGAAACCAAATGGCAGTTATAAGAGTTGAGGGGCATGAAAGGGAAGCAGTGGTTGGGAAGGGAGTGAGGCAGGGTTGTAGCCTCTCCCCGATGTTATTCAATCTGTATATTGAGCAAGCAGTGAAGGAAACAAAAGAAAAATTCGGAGTAGGTATTAAAATCCATGGAGAAGAAATAAAAACTTTGAGGTTCGCCGATGACATTGTAATTCTGTCAGAGACAGCAAAGGACTTGGAAGAGCAGTTGAACGGAATGGACAGTGTCCTGAAAGGAGGCTATAAGGTGAACATCAACAAAAGCAAAACGAGGATAATGGAATGTAGTCGAATTAAGTCGGGTGATGGTGATGGAGGTATATTGGGAAATGAGACACTTAAAGTAGTAAAGGAGTTTTGCTATTTGGGGAGCTAAATTGATGATGGTCAAAGTAGAGAGGATATAAAATGTAGACTGGCAATGGGAAGGAAAGCGTTTCTGAAGAAGAGAAATTTGTTAACATCGAGTATTGATTTAAGTGTTATGAAGTCGTTTCTGAAAGTATTTGTATGGAGTGTAGCCATGTATGGAAGTGAAACATGGACGATAAATAGTTTAGACAAGAAGAGAATAGAAGCTTTCGAAATGTGCTGCTACAGAAGAATGCTGAAGATTAGATGGGTAGATCACATAACTAATGAGGAGGTGTTGAATAGGATTGGGGAGAAGAGAAGTTTGTGGCACAACTTGACTAAAAGAAGGGATCGGTTCTTAGGACATGTTCTGAGGCATCAAGGGATCACCAATTTAGTATTGGGGTGCAGCGTGGAGGGTAAAAATCGAAGAGGGAGACCAAGAGATGAATACACCAAGCAGATTCAGAAGGATGTTGGTTGCAGTAGGTACTGGGAGATGAAGAAGCTTGCACAGGATAGAGTAGCTTGGAGAGCTGCACCAAACCAGTCTCAGGACTGAAGACCACAACAACAACAACAACAATTAAAATTATGTCTGACCATCATTAAAGTAATGATAGAATAGAACACACAGCCGATTAGTGCTTGAGTAAGAATGGAAGGATATATAGTCGGTAAACAAATAGACAGTAACAGAAATAACAAAATCGCTGATTATCTGTCACAACTGCTGCCACTAAATGGCAACTAAAGACTGAACACTGCTGAAAGAAAAGTCAGAACATACTACAAAACTGATTCTTAGTGCTACATTGACTTAAAATGTAATCAGTAATAAATAGTAACACAAACAACGACACTGCATGAAAGGCAGTAGTGTAAAACCGAGCGAGGTGGCGCTGTGGTTAGCACACTGGACTCGCAATCGGGAGGACGACTGTTGAATCTCGCGTCCGGCTATCCTGAATTAGGTTTCCGGTGATTTCCCTAAATCCCTTCAGGCAAATTCCTGGATGGTTCTTAGAAAGGGCACGGCCGACTTCCTTCCGCATCTTTCCCTAATCCGATGAGACCAATGACCTCGCAAATCAACTCAACCCAAGGCAGTAGTGGAAAACCCACGTAAAATCATAATATTCATAAGTAACTTCCATGTAATACAACGAACGTACCAAAAAGTATACTATGTTCTTATGGCAGATAACCTGATGATGGCTGTATAACCGTAATAGATCTATAGTTAAAATAAAAATAATAGTCGTAGCAGCGAAACTTGTTATGTAGATATATTACGTCCTTAAGAGGCATTTACTGCGCAGCAGGCCCGGAAGATTCCAAAGAGATTCTTGAGTTTTTTGAGTCTTCACGTACTGCACTGAAGTAATGGTTAACCTTTGGCGACACATTCACGAGAACGACACCATCACTACTCTTGAACACTGTAATCGATTCTGAAGACTTAAGTGTTGTGATAATAAAGTTCACACGAAAATCGAAAAAACCTCAAAATGCTTTATTTTTTAAGTTTTTGATGGTGTTTGTGAGGTTGTACATTCACGTACTGTCTGCGTGTTAAAGCAGCTTACTATTGAAAGGTATCATTATACTTTTCCTTATGAGCTGCGTAACATTTCCGTTGGCTCTTTTTCGTGACTGATAGATTGCTATAGTCGTTTCCTCAAAAATAGCACAAAAATTGAAATCACATCCAATTTTTCTTTCTCCTTGGCCCTATCAGTGATATCACTTCCCGCTCTAACTTACACAAAATTATGTTCAAAATGTTCAAATGTGCGTGAAATCTTATGGCACTCAACTGCTAAGGTCATCAAACACTAAGCTTACACACTACTTAACTTAAATTATCCTAAGGACAAACACACACACCCATGCCCGAGGGAGGGCTCGAAACTCCGCCGGGACCAGCCAGTCCATGACTGCAGCACCTGAGACCGCTCGGCTAATCCCTCGCGGCCAAAATTATGTTCAAACTACAGTTTTGATGACAAAACGCATGGTGTCTGAAGTTGGAAAGCTAGGACTGCAACTTGATACACCTATATAGTTATATTAACAAACATTAAAATAATTTATTTAATAGAGCACTTGTTTATAGTGACATTCTACCAAAATTATCACAAGGAGAAACCTTTATAATGAAATAAGGTTGCAAAGTAGTAACAAAATTTTAAAATTTCCAAAATTTGCTCACCTTACAATATAAAGCGTCCCGATACATTTCAGAGTACGCTAAAATGCCAATGAAAGCAGCTGTGTCGTGATGTTACAGCTTCTATGATTATTGTAATTCTGTGTATTGTAGCATATATTTTGAAATAGTAATCTCTGCGTTGAAATTTATATTCTATCATGATGTATTTTCAGCGCATCCTGCATTACCTGACAACATAAGGATCTTTAATCAAAACGCATCTGCTCACAATTCAGAGGTATTACACTCTGACCAGCTTGTATTTGCATCATTGAATGATTAGTTAACCGAAATGCTGGCCTGACGAAAGTCAAATGATACTTTCTGGATTACAGTTTGCAGATGCATCCTTCACAAATTTTGGCAATGCTTGTGCATACACAGGTCCAGTGTTTACTGTGGTGTCGTTAATTAATAATTATATTCGGTTATATATAGTGAAGAGTGATAGTTTCCAGTATATTCAGTAAACATTCCTCAGGAAATTTACACATATGACACACACGCACGGTAAAGTCCGTTTTTGTTTTGTCTCCTCTGGATGTCGTAGGAACAATAACTGTAGTGTATTTGATATATGCATTCACCCACGACAACTATGGGAGGGAACATGGAGTTGTTTGGGCAACCATTTACAAACTGGCTTAACTTAATAATTTTACGGCTGTAATTTGTGCGGTTGAGACCACCACAACCATTTCCGTCAGTCAACAGAACTATGTCAATATCTGTTGCCACAGAATCCACAGGCAAGGTCAACAAAAGCTACTTTATAAATATTTCAGTTGATTACGCTGCAGGACTTTATGCATATAAAAGCTGTGAGAGATTTATGAAGTATGAATACTGTAAGCATTATCGTAGATATTTATTGCAAGGTATAAAACAGCATAGTAGATTAACAAATAACCACTTACAATTACAAATGCAAGCTTTGTGTCTAAGGAAACAAGCTGTAAACAAATCTTGCTATCTATATAGTATTACTATTCATATCACAAAGTCAGTTAAGAAGGAAAGTGTGTGAAATTCGTTAGGCTGCATCATGGAATATGTGCAGTATATGACATAAAATACACAGTATCGTACATACTACAGAGCAGACTGTCCTTAAAATAAGGTTCTCAAGGACCTGCAATAGCGTGGAACGCTGTTACGCCAGATCCGGTAACACTGGCGTGTATCTTGCTTCCCCTCCTTCCGTTTCCTGCCCGGGGAGCTGTCTGCGACGCTAAGTCTCGGCGGCCTTTAGTGATGGAGATCCCACTCGCGCCTCACGCCAGACGCGAATTAGGCTCTGTGGCTCGTTTCTTGTGTGCAAAGAGAACTGCGCCGGTGGGAATTCATTCGCAACTGTGTGAAGTCTACGGATAAAAGTGCATGAGCGTACAACATATATGCAAATGGTGCAGACGTCCCTGACGAACAGCGTTATGTATGGCCATCAGTTTCAGACGGGACGATTACGGAAGTGGAAGAAGCAATGCTGAAAAACTGAAGGGTGAGAGTTCGGGAGCTCTGTGAGATGATCCCTGATGTCAGCAAGACCAATGGGGAACAAATGTTTACAGAACATTTAGGTTATGACAAGGTTTGTGCAAAGTGGATCCCGACAATGCTCACGGAAGGCCACAAACGGAAACTTATGGAAGCGGTCTGCGAATTTCTTGAGGTCTACGCAACTGCTGGCAAGGAATTCTTGGCCTCTGCTGTCACAGGGGACGAGACCTGGGTCCACTACACAATACTAGAAACGAAACAACGATGCTGTCAGTGGAAACATACGCAGAAAATTAAACGAACAGTATCGGGCGGAAAAGTGACGGCGAGCGTGTTATGGGACAGGAAGGGGTTACTGTTGTGTGATTTCCTCCAAACCGGTACAACAATTTATGTAGACCGTTACTCTGAAACGTTGAAGAAGCTTTGCCATCTAAAACGAGAGACATTCACACGAATGGAGAGCGTTTCCATCAAGACAGTGAGTAGTAGAGGGAGCATAAATGGGAACAATGGCGTATTTAAGTTCAAAAAATAATGAAAAATTTCATTTGACCTTTAGTAACCACGACTAGCTGACGTATGTTACACAAAAACAAATGCAAATCATATAAGGAATGGTGTTTCATTGGCAGAGTATAAACTGGGATGAGAGCTATACAGATTCTCCCTGAGTTAGTCCCTTTTGTAACGCAGACAGAACTTCGTTTACATGAATCTACTGTGAGACCCAACTCTGTTCAAAGAGAATCACGTACGATGAACTATACCACAATGTATAGTTCTCCTGTGAACAGGGAGCTATGATCATTTAACAAACCTACGCCCTTGCAAAAGCAGTCTTTCACCTTAATTGAGGCAGTAGCAGAAAATGGCGCGCAGTGGTACAGGGGCGGTAACTGCGGCAGCTGTAATGTTCTGATGCGTCCACAAAAATTTGTGAACTGTGCGGTGTGGCGTTCTGATTATCAGAACGCGGGAAACTTGCCTATCAGAGTCCTGAAATGCCAGCAGATTTCAGTGTGAGGTGCACCCGTTCGCTGTTCTGGCCAAACCAATTTGACTCAAACGCACGTCAGGGCATACTGGAATTGTCAAACTTCAGACGGCCAACTCAGGACGAATAAGTGACACACGATATGTCTGAGATGATATGCAGTTCCACTGTCAGTACAATTGAAAGCAGCACATGCTCTTAGTACACAACTAGCTACAGACCAGAAGTCTCACCCAATAGGGACGGACAAGAAGTACGCCACGAGGGGAGGACCAGGAGGCAAACGATGCAAAGAATCACAACCACTTCCCACCAAACCTCGGCGTGGGACCCGAATTAGCAAAACCGAAACTGCCCCCACATTTCAAAAAATAATAGAAGTAACCTCTGCTCGTTAAATCTCCTCTCTTGAATGTTCTGCTGGCCCAGTAGCCAACCCAGGCAGATCACCAGGGTTCCCACGCTAGAGCCTATACTTTGCATATCCTGAGAGGAGCCAATCAACGACTCCAAATCTCTATTGTCTGAAAAATGGCATTAGACTATCGTCCTCACGATAAGCATGGCCATATTATTCAGTGACTGAACTGTAGCACAGAGAGCAGAATGCATGATACAAACTATAGTTCATACTTCCTGTTGACTGTGGCCAATAAATTCTGTATTATTAAGTGTAATTAATTGTAATTTTATATAAGTATGATTATTTCATTCTATTTGAACTGGTGCTCTACTTTGTTATAAAGTAATTGGGGGCCACATGAAACATAATTTAATAATGCCAGTTCCTGCACCCAGCTATAAATGATTGTCTAGTAAGTATAAATTGGTTATTAATTTAAATAATATCGTTAGTCAGATAAATAAACATTAAAATTCTAAGTAATATTATGCACTTATACTTAAGATTATGTCTCTAGCATGGGCTAAAATAGTTAAATAACTATTATGTATCTGTTAAGAATTATTATCTGATCATAGCATATCCATATCACATTCATTCATTTGATGCATGTACATGTAAAATAATGGTCTGTCACAAGTATAAATGGAAGATTCTGAGTTTACGTAGTTCATGAATTACAGAAATAAATACCAAACCTACAGAGATGGGAAACGATCATCATAATAAAATACGGGAAATAAGAGCTGGCACGGAAAGATACAGGCGTTCTTTTTTCTACTACGCGCTGTTCGACAGTGGAATAATAAATAATTAGCGTGGAGGTAGTTCGGTGAACCCCCAGCTAGGAATTAAGAGTGATTTTCAGAACAGCCGTGTAGATATAGATGTAGATGTAGCCGATAGCTTCGCACAAGTTCCCCACATCCCTAGGTAAATGGTCACACTACAATGTTAAGTCATTGTGTAAATAGCCAGCACAATAATTGGGACTCGTACCTTCACTTGTCATCTCGGCATATAATTCGAAAGTACACATTGCTATAAGTCTTTCATCATAACAAGGTGGTATACCGTAGATAGATCCCAACCCATTTCGAGGTTCTGAGACTTTATTATGTTCTAAGAGGCGTCAGTGGAAACATTTGTGAAACGATTAAGAACAGTGTGGCAGAAGGTCAGACGAGTACAAATATCCTCGAACGTCAGCAAATGATGGGGAAACGTATGGTGAAACTGACACAGCATAGAGTGGATCAGTGCGTTCTGATATTAAAACTGTATACAACAAAAGGGAGAATAAAAGCATTTTTAACTAGGTGCTAGTGTCCATATCAAGTGACAGAAATGACATTGACAGTAAATGTCAATGTGCAGCTTTCAATGAAGACATCGATCATTCGTATCAGACGAGTCAAACCCTTCAGTGGAGCGCAGGCGTCTTACCACAGACTCCAACCCAGTAGGTGGTACGGAATAAAATCCTAAGAAGGCGAAGAAGCTACTCGTTAAAATGTTCACTATTCACCTAACGAACCGTATGCATTAAGACACCGTGTTTGGTTTCGTTTGTTGTATAAATTTTGACTCAGTATTTCTGATCTGAGTTTCTGAGGTTCGCTTTCTTTTGCTATGGTGGTTTGTTTTTCTGTTTGTACTAGCTTGGTTAAGCGCTCCACAGGACTCCACCACCGCATCCCCGCTCATGCGTCCTACACTCATTTAGCAGCCAGGAGCTGGTGGGCTCCTACATCAGTGTGCAGAAGGTAAGCAATATGTGGTGGTATACGTACTCTGATATATTTCACGTGTGTTGCACTGTCTGAGCTGTAAAATGTTATCAAATCTTTACGTAGAAGAAGGCATATGTATAGTAGTAACTTTGGAAAACGGATTGTAAATTGGAATCAAAGAATATTACACTAGTGCGAGGCCCTAGTCACACGACCAAGCATTGAAACGGCAATGTGGGAGGAAAGGTATTGACAGTTGGAGTTATTTGTATTGCAAGAAACGTGGAAATCCCTGAAGATAAATTAGTGGATTTTTCATAGAAAATCCGCGTTTGTTCTTTATCACATGAAGAATTAAAACGGTATGAATGGAGTGATACTGACAGCCACGTTCAGACAGCTGAAGCGAGACACTAATTTGAATCAAATAGGAAGAGAGGAATCAGATGCAAAAACTGGAATAAATGTCACCTTTCTTGAATACAGTTTCTGGGAATGGATATGACTATTACTGAAAAAAAAGTCCACGCCAATCAAAATGTGACATGGAGATACGCAAACCGATACTGGGGACAACCTTAGACAGTTCGGTTTCCTTGGGAAATTAAAATATCATGATCGAAGGCTATGCTCGCTGTCCGTGAACTGTGTGGAGTTGAGACATGATCGTTTTGACGAAAAAAGTATCCGAAAATATTGAAAATATGAAAAAATTTTCACAATGTGGCTAGCCCTTCCAGACTGAGGAGTGCAGTTCTCTATACACTGTAGTTTTCTGTTCTTTGTGTACTGTAATGAGTCAACACAACGGCTGTCCCACTGAAAATGTGGTTAACGACGTTCTTCCTTGCGTTGTTTACAACTTCTCTGACACCTTAGACAATATTTTGGATGCTTATCCAATAACACTCCATTATTAATCTCCTTACAGATGCCGACATATTGGAGTCACGAGAGTGATATCATTCACACAACACTTTGTGCATATACTACAGAAAAAATGTTATCGATTTTGGCTTACGATAAATGCAAAAAATAAGATTAATCATGTACAAAGTAATTGCAACTTTTACTGTGCATCGTTTGTGTACTGACACCAGTGCTAACATGCACTCCGTCATCTGGCCACAAGTGGTCCATCGGGACCATCCGACCGCCGTGTCATCCTCAGATGAGGATGCAGGTAGGAGGGGCGTGCGGTCAGCACACCGCTCTCCCGGTCGTTACGATGGTTTTCTTTGACCGGAGCCGCTACTATTCGGGGGAGTAGTTCCTCAATTAGCGTTACGAGGCTGAGTGCACCCCGAAAAATGGCAACAGCACATGGCGGCCCGGATGGTGACCCATCCAAGTGCCGGCCACGCCCGACAGCGCTTAACTTCGGTGATCTGACGGGAACCGGTGTATCCACTGCGGCAAGGCCGTTGCCGGATGCTAACATAACAGAGTGTAATTTGTTTTGTAATATAGTCATATTATAAGGTTAAAAATAAGCGGACATAGCCGGTTTCAACATCTAGGGACCATCTTGAGAGTTTTACTGTTCGAGCACAGTGTAAAAGGAAAAAGAAAGAGGATTCGTCATTGGGATTCGATGCCTCTGAAACCCACATGTACCGCGGGATTAACTTGCAACGCTGCCTGTGATGAATAGTTTTCCCACCTGATAATCAGTAGCACAAAACCATCTCATCTCACTGCTCAGCGAAGTGTATCTGTTTTTACAAACATATCTACGAGGCGCTCTGTTGAAATTTCCTGTCACATAAGCTGGATACGGTGCTTGTTCCTTTGATGAGGACACTGTCAGTTTCCCAAGCCTTCCTCCTCTGGCTGACACAATGCGTCGGCTCCGATTATCATCATGTTGACTAAGTCTTAGCTTTCGTTCATGTTTCTATAATCACTTCGACAGTCGTCAGACTTTATTTTGTACTTTCAGCAAATTAATCTAATAGTATTGCGAATGTTAAGTATTATTGCCTTATTTCTCGTTCTCCACCTTTTACTTCTTCCTGTTAAATCTTTTTCTTCCGAAGAGGCTCAGGGACCGATTCGTTACGTCAGACTCACTTGCCTGCCACATTATAATTGGGATTACTCTTCTGAGTTTTTCTCGGAGGCGCGCATTATCATTTTAGTTTCGTGATACGCTTGCATCCTTTTTCGCTCGATTGTAAGGCCATATCTGACTGAAACAGTTACCAAAACTGTGCACTTAATATCCACTTCGAAAGTGACCATTTTCGGCCAACGTTTTTATTCAGGGCTACGAGCACCATTGTGCGCAATTATACCTAGAAATAAACACTATCTAATAAATTAGATACCTCTGTGGAATGAGGAGAGACTAAAACTTTAATCATCAGTAGTCCAGGGACGATTTCTGCCGTGTATATGCAGTGCAGGGATCATATAACCGCCTTACGTTATTCAGTATTGTATTGTCCTCGAGAAGCCAGGCGGGAATCGATGGATAGTTTAATATTTTTCTACTAAGGTGACAGATCAATGAAAAATAACAGCCCACAATATGAAAAAAGCAGTAGCTAACCTCCACGAAGAGCTGAAGTCTTGTAATGTGTGCTCTCCGGAGTGCCTTTATATTATTAAGCAGGCTTCGAGAATGCCTTTATCCGTAGAATGACGAAAGATTACGCCTCCAGCAGTACGTTTATGTTAACAGGTACCAGTATCAATTTTGAAATGCAGCTTGGAATTCCTTTTTCCTGTGGGCGATATAAAGACATCACAGAAAATCCAGGGTATACTTAGGAAGGCAGACGAGCGTGATCAAAGAGCTAAAATCGTCTTAATCACCTCTTCCAACTTTCTGAGTGCACGTGACTCAACCCTGATACTTTAAATTGCCGAAGGAGGAGACTGTATCGTTCATTGTCATATGACGGCAGAACGCTGCGGCTAACAACATCAGGTATGCGGGACTTGTGAATCACACTTCATTCAAGCAGAGATTTATCACATTTCCAGTCCGTTAAAGGTATTGTGTCAGTCATTTACTAACGCCTATATTTCATTGAAGATTCTATCTCATTAGTTCATTTTATTTGCATAAATATTAAGATCATAAGTAGAAGACGGCCAGGACGATTGGACTTGTTTTAAGACATCAGGGAATGACTTGCGTGATATAACTTGCTTTGTACTAGATGGACCTGCAGAGGTGAGAAACATTAGTGTAGGATACACAGCTGAATATCTCCAGGAAATAATCGAAGACGGGGGAAGGAAGTATTTCTCCGACATGACATAGGAGAGCGCAGGGGAGAACGTTGTGGCACGCCGCATCAAAAGTAAACAGCTGACTGATTGAAATAAAAGGTGGATGCGTAATTCCCAGTGACAGTATTTTCTGTGACATTGAAGTTTACGTGTACTTTCTTGCAACGATCTCTAAGATTTAAATACGTAAATACCGGCACGTCTGACGACTGTGATTGTGATATAATACACAACATTTATCTTAAGTTTGCCAACGGTCTTGCGGCAATGGTGACACCTGTTCCCGTTAGATCACCGAAGTTTAGCGCTGTCGGGCTGGGCTAGCACTTGTATGGGTAACCATCCGGTCTGTCGAGCGCTGTTGGCAAACGGGGTGCACACGGCCCTTGTGAGGCAAACTGAGGAGTTACTTGATTGAGAAGTAGCGACTCCGGTCTCGTATTTTGACATTGGGCCGAGAGAGTGGTGTGCTGACCACATGCCCCTC
The DNA here is from genome assembly GCF_023898315.1 of Schistocerca nitens. Lineage (NCBI taxonomy): Eukaryota > Metazoa > Arthropoda > Insecta > Orthoptera > Acrididae > Schistocerca > Schistocerca nitens. The sequence goes on along the minus strand of NC_064614.1, from coordinate 767,115,618 downwards.
CATAACCGCATCCAGTGACGCCTGTGGGCTGAGGATGACACGGCGGCCGGACGGTACGTTTGGGCCTTCCGGCCTGTTCGGGAGGAATTTGCTTCAGTTTTTAAGGATGGAGGGCCAGAGGCAGATTCCATATTTCCAGATTTCCGGAAAGCATTTTACACGGTGTCCCATTGCAGACTGGTAATGGAGGTACGAGAGTATGGAATAGGTTCTCCGATGTGTGGGTGGATCGATGACTTTTTATATAATAAAGTAAGTATGTGGTCTTCCACGGGAAGTGTTCATCAGAGACAAGGGTGTCGTCAGGTGTGCCCCACAGAAGTTTCATAGATCTGCGACTATTTTCTATGTGTATAAAGAGCTCATGGACAGGATGTCTAGCAATCTGTGGCTGTTTGCTAATGGTGTTGCGGTGTATGGGAAGGTGTCACAGTTGAGTGACTGTAGGAGGATAGAAGATGGTTTACACAAAAGTAAGTTAATGCGGGTAAGTAGGAAACATAAACCCTTAATGTCCGGATACAGTATTAGAAGTGCCTTGCTTGACATAGTCACCTCGTTTAAATACGTTGCAAAGCGATACGAAACGGAAGGAGCAAGCGTATAGAAGACAGCATCTCGGACGCTAGTGCGGGTTATTCTTGAATAGTGTACCACGTTGGATTAAAGGAAGTCTTCGAAGCATTTGTTACCGGTACATTCGAACAACACGCAGGTGTTAAGGAACTGAAATGGGAATTAATGAAATAAAGCTGTAGTTCTTTTCGAGGAATTCTGAGGAGGACATTAAGGGAGGTGGCGTTGGAGGCTGACTCCAGAATGATTCTACTGCTGCCGGCAACATTCATCGCGCGTAAGGACCAGGAAAATAAGATACGAGAAATTAGGGCTCATAAGGAGTCGTACAGACAGTCGCTTTTCCCTTATTCTGCTTGCGATTAGAACAGGGAAGGAAGTGACTCGTAGTGGCGCAAAGCACCTTCCGTCACGCACCGTACGGGGCCTTGCAGAGTATCTGTGTAGATGAAGATGTAGATATGACAAGTTACTGTCAACTACCTACAAGACTGCCTACTCATATATCCCAGTACAATCTACGGTACCATAAAAACAAAATGAATGTATGACTCGCAAAAAAAAAAAAAAAACCGAGGTAACGTTCTTTGTACAAGAGGGATAAATCAAATCACTCACGCTCACAGTATAACAAATATCGCCTTCAATACAATAAAACATACAAATCACTCACCCTTACGGTGTGTAATTAACGAAGACGAAATGGCTACCGTGTTTAGGGAACGCATTCGTACACCCAGTGCGCCATCGCACAGTAACCGTTATACGTTACACTATAATCATATACTTTATGCGTGTAATATTACTTGTTAAGCAATACACTCAGTGATCTGCTTGCACTCTACAACACTATAGTAGACCACATTACCTACCTAAATGTAGCTGTCGGCTATGAAAACTCGTAGATAGTGCTCCTCTTGACATGCAGAAGCCCCATCTCTACCTCCACTGGAATCGCAGTCCTCTGGCCTTGGAAAAGTTAGCATCCTCTCCACGGGTTTGTTTCTGTCCACACAAAGGCCCCGCCTCATACTGCCATTAGCGATGGGCTATAGTCAGCTGCTTGGAATCGGAGAAGGCTTCCCGTTCTCGGTCGTGGACCAACTGACTACACTGGTCCGTCATAGCTCCACCTAGGTCTCAGCGCTGCTCGCGGCAGTCACTTGCGCCTGCAGGCTGTCTTCTTGCGGCACTGTCGCAACAGACTACCTATTGTGACTCTCTGGCTGCGGGGAGACAAATGTGCTGCTTCATATGGCGCAGTCTGCATGTCCCCCTACGGCTTTTTGTACTTAGAACGAGCCCTCAGGTTATGAACCGTTACTGTTCTAAATTTTCCATATTTTATGCCATTGTAAATAATTTACCATAACTATACTGGGTCAAAGATGCGAGCACGAGTAGTGAATAAGATCCTCACACTTGTGGTTAAGTTTATCGTTGTTCGCTTGCAAGTCAGTCATACGTGCAGCATTGATACACCATATTTTAGTCACAGAAGCCACAAGGAGATTTGATATCTGTGAATCTGATAGAAATTATCTGGATTACTTTATTACAGAGGTGAAAACTTATTTGTAAACATATGATAGTGATTCTACTGATGGAGGAGACGTTTTGGAGGAATTTGTCAAGTTAATCAATCAATGCGCAAGAATGAAACGTTTGCGTGTCAGAACTATTAAATGAAGGATATCCTTGTCCCTCACATAACTAACAATATTGATGATTAGTGCTATTTTGATCTCTTTCTTTTCACTATGTGACAAATAAGCCAATTCTTTGGAATGTCTGTAAATTTTGTACTGAGAGAATTTGATAACTATTAGATTCTTCTTATGTTGCACAGGCATTATTTTGTCGAGTGTGCATTGCACCATATGCCACACGCAGCCACAGATTGTTTCTGACAAGAATAAACAAATTTTGTAGTGAGTAGATAATTTTTCTTTAGCTGCTGCAGCTGCTGATTTCAGTTTGCTTTCGAAAACGTCGGTACACTAGACACAAAACAGCATGCTGAGCATGAGGTAAGTTACTTTGATTTCAGGGCAGATCTCACTTTGCATTCTTGAGAGTAATCATGACACAATCAGAATTTTTAGGTAATGTGCTTATTAAACTGATTAATTTAGAGTGAACAATGAAGATAACATTAAACAATTATTTTCTGTAGAGCTGAGAGTTTATTTCATTTCGTGGAAAATTCATGTCAAAATTCATGTTATATAACTTTCATTACAAACTTCATTAGTGATATACAGTTAAATAGTTTACGCTAAGTTTCTTTTGGGCTTTGTTTTCATTATTTGAGATTCATCATTTCCCACAGATTAATGTTTTGTCTGACGACACAGTTCACAAGTGCAACACGGCGGCCGCTCGGTGTCGTTGAACCTTCCAAGGCCTGTTCGGATAGAGTTTAGTTGTTTTATCCTAAGTTCCTAATTCGTTTAACAAAATTGCTAAGTGTGTGTGTGTATGTGTGTGTGTAAAGCCAAGGTTTGTTTGAATGCACCATCCGAGCAAATTACACGAGAATTTGGAATTTTGAAATTTGCTTTGTGTTTCTGTTTAAGCCACAAGCATATGTGAAAATCAGAATTGTAAATAGGCACATGAATCATTTATTCGCTTCCATAAATATTCAAGGAGTAGCACCTACATGACACATCAAATTCTGTTTGTTTTAAAAGGGATGTAGATCGTTAATTATTAACAGCATATCAATCGGACAGAGAGAATATGATTATTGGTGTAAAAAATATGTTACGTGACATAAGTTGAACAGCCTGTGTTCCGATTGCAGGTTGTAACTACGTCTGTACTTATGAATCCATCTTTCCGTGTACGCCGGAGGATAGTTTGTCTATCATTGCCACTTGCTCTGTTTCCTGTTAGTCGATAACGGTTCGCGGGAAGAACGATCGCCAACACCCATCGTGTGGCCTTGAAACTCCGTAATTTTTCTTTCTTGGCCTTTCGCGAAATATGCGAAGGATGAAGCAATATATTCGTCGATTCTTCAAGAACTGTACGCTTTCGGATTTTAAACAGTAAACGACGCCGTGAAAATGGCATCTCCCTTGCAGTGTCTCTCACTGGATTTGGTTGAACATCTCTGTGACATTTCCGGGCTTTTTAAATGAATCTACAAAAAAGCGTGCCGCCATTATTAGGATCTTCTGTATTTTCTCTGTCAGACCTATCTCGTATGGATCCGCTACTGACGAGCAATATTAAAGTATTGGTGGAACGAACGTTTTGTAAGCTACTATCTTTGTTGACGGACTATATTACCTGAGCATTGTTTCAACGAAAATCAGTCTGGCATCAAACTTTGCTGCTAATAATATTATGGCCATCAACTTTAAATTGCACAAACGCGTTCTCCTAGATATTTTATACTCCTAGATATTTTATGGACCGCTCTTGAGGCTTGTAACTGTGAAGTGATGGGTCTTTTCTCTGTTTATACAAAATACATTACATTTGTTTATGGTGCGATTGTTGCCGCTCCCTGCACCATGCGTCGATCCTCTGCCGGTCTTCCTGTACTTCGCTAGCCTTTTGTAACTTTACGACCTCTCTGTATACAACTTCATCGTCCGCGATAAGTTTCACCGAACTTCCGGTTTTTTCTGCTCTGTAATGTATTTGTCTCTATCAGGACGCGACCCTATTTACTTCGACTACCTAACTGTACATCTACAAATAAACGATCATAGCTTTATAATGATGGTAAAAGCACATTATGTATCGGGTCAGTTGGCAAAGTGGGCTCGATTTTTGGAGGGGTTCTATTCAAATCCCATTACTGAGATTTTCCGCGTCTTCCTTAAATTGCTCGGAACTAATTTTGAGATAGTTTCTTCTAAACGTACACAGCTTATTTTCTTCCCATCCATATCCACCAAGACTTTCTGTTCCTTATCCGATGATCTCGTGGATGACTGCGAGTTGGACCCAAATTTTCTAACTTAGCAGCACGCTCTTTTCTGATACGCAGAAGATACGTAATCAGTATTGAAAATATTTTGGCAGTAGTAGTGAAGAGGCTAAATTTTCGCTTCGAACTAAGAAGATTATCTCACGACTGAGTTTTTCTTATCGACAGAGAGCACCTTGTCCTCAGCCGCGTGGGGTAACCGCACAGTCTCGTATGCCTTGCCACGGTTCGGGACGATCCCCCTGTCGGGGTTTGAGTCCTCCCTCGGGCATGGGTGTGTGTGTTAGCATAAGTTACTTTAAATTAGATTAAGTAGTGTGTAATCCTAGGGACCGAAGACCTCAGCAGTTTGGTCTCATAGGAAATTGCCACCACTATTTTGTGCTCAATTTCAAATGGTTCAAATGGCTCTGAGCACTATGGGACTTACCATCTGAGGTCATCAGTCCCCTATAACGTAGAACTACGTAAACCTAACTAACCTAAGGACATCACATATAGCCATGCTCAAGGCAGGATTCGAACCTGCTACCGTAGCAGTAGCGCGGTTCAGGACTGAAGCGCCTAGAACCGTTCGGCCACTGCGGCCGGCTGCTCAAGATCCTATAACTGATACAGTTGTGAGCAGGAATAGAGTCTACTTTAAACATTTGCTATTCCCAGGTATGTACTTAATATTGCGGTACACAATTCCACCTCTAACCATAATAGTATAGGACTTGTCTAGATCGATTTATGTATCCAGAATAAATGGTAATTTTGATATATTCTTCAATTTTATCGTAACACGTTCCAACTGCTAACCTTAATCCTATCTTATTCGAGGAAGTAATTGTGTTTAAAGCCGTTAAGTTTCACAAGACTTTAAGATACACAGTACTGTTGATCACGATGCATAAGCGTTGAAGCCAGTTTATAATTTTCAGTAACTGCTTCATTCGCAACGAACATAAACAAATTCGTAGTACGCTACTGTATCTCCACTGCTGGAAACAAATCAGTAGCGTTAAGATAGTTTTGATTTGTATGCAATACCAGCAATTTCCGAATGAACCTTTCGCTCTGCAGCCGAGTGTACTCTGCTTTTAAATTTCCTGGCAGACTAAGTCTGTGTTCAGGAACTGAACAGGACCACGAAACCTTGCCTTTCACTGGCAAAGCTAATACCTAATAACTGCGGTTGCCACGTTCGGCAAAGCAAAATGTACATAAATAATACGTTATTTACAGCTTAAAACGTCCCAAACAAACAAATGTATAACTGGTGAACCGACACAAAAGTTTCCTTCGTAGCGTCGAGTGATTTAATCGATAAGCGCATTGGACGCGAAAGGCAAGATTGGAGGTTTCAGTTCTAGACCGTCAGACAGTTTTAGCCGTGGAGTTGATTTTACACTGGACAAATTAGGTCGAGAAGTGGTTTCGATATGCACTCAGTGGCAAAATGTTGGTATCGTCCGTTATGATGTAAAAAGTAATATTTTTAATGGTCTCTTAAATAACATTTCTATATAGTTCTCAATGCGATATCACTATTTCGTCATACTCAAGGTTTTGTGACTGATAAAAGTAACTGTTTCGGGGTCTACCTGCGTTAAATTAACAGAGATGTTCGGTTTAGTGTTAGCTATGTTATTACGAAAGCTAGTTCAGGCGAACAAATGCACGCACGTGAACAATATCTCACGTCAATTGAGGTATTCGGCTTTCCTCTTTGGAGCACGAAGCTCACTTATTGCTTTTCTTTTTTTTTTGTTTAAAAAAAAAAAAAGCTTACTTTCCGATAAAACTGCATTGATTTCCTGTGCTTCGTGAGAAAGTGTAAAATATATTTTCTAGCCGATTAAAGTTCTATCCGGACAGGGATCTGGACCCGGATCTTCCCTTTCGCGACCAACGCTCTAACCGACCACCTGAGCTATCCACACACGGCTCACTAGCCGCCCTCAGCTTCACTTCGGTTAACACCTGCGTCCTACTTCCTAAACTACACACAAGCTCTCCTGCCTGCCGTGCTAGACCAGCATTCCTGTAAGACAGGATACTGCGGAGGAATGATTTAGCAGCAGGTTTGAGAATTGTTACCCATACGAAACTTTTATTTTGTAAAGAAGTCTGCGTTGTTTTCGAAACGATAATTGTACAGGAGAGTAACTTTAATTAACTTTACCGCCTATGTATTCACTGTCATCAGTTAAGAGCCGGCCGATGTGGCCGTGCGGTTCTAGGTGTTTCAGTCCGGAACCGTGTGACCGCAACGGTCGCAGGTTCGAATCCTGCCTCGGGCATGGATGTGTGTGATGTCCTTAAGTTAGTTAGGTTTAAGTAGTTCTAAGTTCTAGGGGACTGATGACCTCAGATGTTAAGTCCCATAATGCTCAGAGCCATTTGAACCATTTTTAACAGTTAAGTAGTTGATTTGCAACTAAACTACACACCACGTCTTCTCGCCGGACCTTCAAGTTGGAGGAAGAAATTGTCCGGAGATTTTGAAACCCGAGCATAAACCGTTACTCGTACTGTTCCATATTTATATGTTAATGGCAAAGAAAACTCCTGTCAGGTCTGCCATTTGTGGTGCTCTTAAATTTTGATCACATGTTAATATCGCATGACAGGGAAAATGAAAGTGGATCATAAAGGAAAAATTAGTTGCGATTATTTTGTGAAACTATTTCAAAATCTGTAGCTTACACACATTTGGAGCAAGAAGTAGTCTGAATCTGAAAATTTCCAAGAGGAGACTTACGATAATATAACATGGAATGAAACAAACAGATCATATTCGTGCTGCTGTTATAGTGATGTCAAGAATGTGACTTAGAAGGGCTGTGATGACCCGGAAAACGAAAATTATGGTGATGACTGTATGGATAATTTATGCATAAAAACTTTGAAGTAATTTGTTGTGTACCTGGTATAAAATGTAAGAAATAGTAAGTAATGCATTTTACTGTATAGTGTTTTTGAAGAAACCTACCTCCTGACTTTCGTAGACTGAGCCCTGACTTCAGTAGCTATGTTTATCATCGCCAAAGTAGGTAACCTTACCAGTCTGACGATGGTAACACAATTATCCTCTTCCTATATCGAATTATTCGTTCAGTCTTAGTGTAATTTTAATGTGAGCTGACGGCCTTCAGAGTAACGACCAGGAAGTAAATCACAAAAGACTCGTTAAGGACTATTAATCTTGTCGTTTTTAACCTTTTCATATCGTAGCCGTACTTTCTGTAACCTCTCTAATCTGTTGCTTGTATTTTAAAAAATTGAAACATCTTCTAATTTACCCAGCCCACAATGTGAATTAAAGTTTTTATTCTTAAATAAGTAGTTCACATATCTCCATATCAGTAAAAGATAATTTTTTTAATCACTAAGAACAAAACAGTAAAACCAAAGAGTTACTATCTAAATAACATGAAGGACAAGGTCGCAGCACTTCACAAATGTGGCAGAAAGATCATTGTATTACGCGCCCCTAATCGAGTTCCCTAACAGACGCTAGTCCCACGGCAACCGGCCAGGTTGTAGACATTCGAATCCTAACGGTGGGAGCCATCTAACTACTTGGTCGGCAACGGAATGAGAAGCGACGGTGTAAGTTCCGCGGCCCACTGTGCTTCAGTAACTTCGCGGCAGTCTCTCATGAAGTGAGATCACGTGACGTTACTGATGTTGACGAATAACCATCTCAGCTGCTAAGGAAGCTTTAATTTTAATCCACGAGCGTTTTCGAGTCTTAAATTGAATCCACTTTTTATCGGAATATGAAATTGACAATATAGAAGCGAAGAAATGTTGTACGTAATGGTGTAAGCAGTACTTAATTTGTTTGGAATAGGAATGACAGAGTTTCGACACGAAAAACTTTTACGTTTAGGCATTTAGAGTGTAAGTGCAGGAAAAGAAAAATGTAGCTTACACTGTGCTTTGAGGAAGTAAATTAAAATGATTAAGAATGTAAAATCTGCGTAAATTTAAAAGTGATGCGCCCTATAATATCGGAACAATATGAGTGTTTATTATTATCTTTCCTGTGATGTAATTGGGCTCATCTCTTTTATATTATCTACCTGACTTTTTTTAATAATTTTAAATTGCTTCACAACTACAAAATGTAAGCTAGGGTTTTTTCCTTTTTTTTTTTTTTTGTACTTCTGCTATGTATGTGAAACGTAAAGCGTTTTCATATGGGAACTCCAATATTACTGTTGTGTAAATGATCTAGATATTCAATGTGTTATTATGCCTCATCCAAACGAGGGTTCATCAGGTTAACTTCCATTCAGAAAGTATTCAGTGAACTGTGGATCAAGCCCGACAAACAGGAAATTACATGCATTGAGCGAAAATAATAGTCCATTGACAATGGCTAGCTTCTATCCGAAGGCCGGCCGGAGTGGCAGAGCGGTTCTAGGCGCTACAGTCTGGAACCGTGAGACCGCTACGGTCGTGGGTTCGAATCGTGCCTCGGGCAATGGACGTCTGTGATGTTCTTAGGTTAGTTAGGTTTAAGTAGTTCTAAGTTCTACGGGACTGATGACCTCAGAAGTTAAGTCCCATAGTGCTCAGAGTCATTTTGAACCAGCCTTGTCTGAAAACATATATTCGCTGTTGGCAAAACCGCATCTCCTTTGCGCATGGTCATGTTTACGCTGCATCATTTTCAAAGTGTATTGCACGTAAACAAATGTTAAGTCGCAAAACCAGATGGCAGACCGACGGCGGCAGCTTTATGTGCTATAGGTACGCTGAGGCAACGATGTCCTAACCGAAGTTTGCCTGTGTTCTGAGGCTTTTTTGTGGCCAGTCATTGGTGTTTTGGGGCTAGATGCATTTCGGATTCTTGTCAGACCGAACACGTTGGAACGGTTCACACCACAGATATCCACCCAGTATCACCTAGTAACATCGCTGGTAGAATTTTCAACAAACAGATGTAAACATACAATATCGCTGATCGTCTGACGCAATTGGTGTAACGAAATATCAACTGGAAATTAAAATTATCTCTAACCATTATGAATGTAGGAACAGAACACATAGCCGACTAGTACTTGAGTAACAATAGAAGGATATATAGTCGGTAAACAAATAGACAGTAACAGGAATAACAAAATCGCTGATTCTCTGTCACAACTGCTGCCATTAACTGTCAGCTAAAGACTGAGCACTGCTCTAAGTAAAGTCAGAACATATAATTGCGACATTATTTACTAAATAATCCTCGTAAAATCGGGAGGATATTCTTAGCTGCAGGAACGAAGGCTATTCATGAAACAAGTACATAGTTGACGGGCTGCATCGCTTTCCAAAGAAGGAGAAACAAACAATATTAAACAATAACAAATAACTGCGATCACACATGTGCCATTCCATAGTATCTGGCTGTATGCTGGCATCCGTTTTCACCTTCTCTCTGCCTTCCAGTACAGCTGTAATACACAACACCAAAAACCCAAATCCATACTGGCTAAATGGTTCAAATGGCTCTGAGCACTATGGGACTCAACTGCTGTGGTCATAAGTCCCCTAGAACTTAGAACTACTTAAACCTAACTAACCTAAGGACAGCACACAACACCCAGCCATCACGAGGCAGAGAAAATCCCTGACCCCGCCGGGAATCGAACCCGGGAACCCGGGCGTGGGAAGCGAGAACGCTACCGCACGACCACGAGATGCGGGCCCAAATCCATACTGTAGTCACTAATTTTGGCCATGTGCTTGAAGCTGATACACTTGGCAAACACGTCTTTTGAAAGATAAGGACCTCGACGTTTTAGTTTTGGTCTGTTCCGAGCGGAGAATGAATATTAGTGTTTAACGCCTTGTCGAGAGTTTAGTCAATAAAAAATGAAAACTACGTTCGTAGAATAAATTTGGGTAGGATTCAGCAGGGGTCTTACTAATGAAAACCCATCGTCTTTCGCCTTACGGGGTGTAAATGACCTAGGGAACACCTTAGTCAGAATGCCCAGACTGCAGTAGCCATCCCTTTTCTACCGAATCTTAGACTAGGGGCTAAACATCCCGAGAAAATCCCTACAAGTTAAAACAGGTCACAGAAAAAGCTGACAGCCAGACATGAACGGTTTTCTCTCTGTATCACGCTACAAGCACCGGAACAACTCAAAATTACCTCACTCGGATGAAGTTGTCCATTTTCATACCAGCGTTGATTGCATAGTCGGCGCACAGTGAAGGCAGACACACATGTGGCTGTATTGGGCAAAGACTTGAGAGCTAGCTTTACTTTTGCCACCACGATACGCTGTCTGTCAGCCAGCACAATATGCTACACTGATGGAAATTTCTTCCGGCACTTGAATGTGACAAGTTATCTTTGAAACGAAACCCAGCGGACATTATTAACTACCTTTGCAAGCAGGTATTTAAAGAGTACGGTGCCCACGAGTCAAAGATGATTTGCTGCTCCGAAAATCTGGAGTTTACAAAATTCACTGTGAATGTGGCCTTTCTTACATCGGACAAACAACTCGTACTCTCCAAGAAAGATGTACGGAACACCAGAGGTACACACGACTTTGACAACCTAACAAGTCGGCCGTGGCAGAGCACTGTATTGATAATTGTCACAGTATATTGTATGACAACGTCGAAATTTTGGCAACTACATCGTCATTTTGGGACTCGATAGTAAAGGAGGCAATTGAAATTCGCTTGACGACGAACTTAATTAATAGAGACAGTGGTTTCAATCTTGATAAATCCTGGAATCCGGTACTTGCTGTAATAAACTCGCAAAGACGTCGTCACAGTGCAGCTCACAATGATATATCGATATGTCAACAAAGATCAACTGCGGAGTCATAGATACAACTCGCGCGTTATGCACGTCTCTGCCGCCGATCAACGTCTCTGGCGCATTTGCATCTGTGGCCGCATGCGCAGTCGCGCTGTACAACAGTATAAAGGGACGAAGCAAGCACTGAAGCGGCTCACCCTCGACCGCCACCTCACCTGGACTCCCCATCTCCTTACCATCCAAAACAAAGCTCACAACCGCCTCCGCCTCCTGAAACTCCTGTCCGGCCGGACATGGGGTCTGCATCCTTCTACCATCCTCCACACCTACAAATCCATGATCCGCCCCATCCTTTGTTATGCCAGCATCGCTTGGATTTCCACCCCTCCCCGGTTCTATAACGCCCTCCAAATCCTCGAACGCCATGCGCTCCGCCTCGCCTTCCGCATCCGCCTTCCGTCCCCCACGCGCATCCTCTATGACCTCATCCCCTTCCCCCACCTTCTCCTTTTCCTTGAACACATCCGCACACTCTATGTTGTCCGTCGCCTTGATCCCCCCCACCCCCTGGTGTCTCCCTTCCTCTCCACTCCCGACCAGTTGCCGCGCCTTTACCGTTGTGTCCCTCCCTCTCTCCATCTCCACACCCTCCATCTCCTTTCCCACCACAACTTCCACCGTCTACCGCTCCCGGATGATGAGCTTCGCCCTGACATCTACCCTTCCTACCAACTCTAACCCCCTCTTCCTGCCTCCTCCTCAGGGCTCCCTCTCCTCCCCCTCCCTCCTTCTGAGCGGATTTCCCCTCCCCCTCCATCTCTTGTGCCTTCTTTCAGTGTCTCTGCGCTCCCTCCTGCCCTGTCTTCCCTTTTCCTCTCCCGCCCCATGTGTCTCCTGCCTCTTCGTGAACCCACGGTTCCCCTCCTCCCTTCCTCCCGCCGCTTCCCCAGCTGCCCCATGCTCTCCCCTCCTTTTCCATCCTCTCTGCCCTTTCCCTCGGCAGGTCCCACCTGGTAGTTTTATTCTTCGTCGTGTGTGCTCCGAGTGGGTTTTAAGTGTGTTGTTTCGGAGTGTTTTTAATACTGTGGCCGACTTTTAACCTGTGCCTGTGCATCTAGTGACTTCCATGTGTTTTAAGAATCACCAATTGTGTTTTTTAACTTTCTGGTGACTTTTTTAACTGTCCCCAATGAACGTCTACATATCAGTGTATTTTTACCTCCATTTTCTCCCCTTACTCTGTTTTATGTTCCCCCTTTTTACCTCCTTATGTATGTATTATTTTATTCTTGTTTTAATTGTCATATCACTCGGCTGAAGAGCGGCGGATTGTGCTGCTGACAGCCCTCCCCTGCCCGTATGGGGCAGGGGAATGAAATCACAATAAAGAAAAAAAAAAACTGAAGCGGCAGTCTTGCGGCTCACTCTGAAGATGGCTGAACGTTTTACAGCCGAAATATTAGAAGAAGAAGAAGGAGATTTCTTGCGGCTGCACACCCGAAAGTTAATGGAACTGTTTGTCAGTTTTCCAGGCCAGCGTGATTACCAGATATTCCCCACTGAAGTACAAGTAGCACATATAGTGCTGAAATTACTGTCCAAGACAGTCTGTCGTTAGGCATATGAACGTGTATTTTAATAAAACAGATTTTTTTCAGGCAGTATAGCACGTGAGTGAAATTCAGTTCATCCTCTGTGAAGACTCAGAGACCCCTGCCCACAAACAACCGGCTTTCATAATACGTTTGTTTGCTAGACCATCTTCTGCAACAGATGTTAAAATCAGTTACTATTGGTTATACGTCTTGAGCTTAGCAAAATTTAATTAAATAGAATTACCCGAGACAATCGAAGTCTTTCGTTATCAACCTCTGCCAGTAAGGAGGGAAGAAGCAGAATATGTAAAGAAACACAAATAACAACGGAAGATACTGCAGAAATAAAAGCGAAACCCGTCTGGTGTAATTCTCTTTAATTTACTTGCAGCAAGTTCAAGACGGATAACCAATAGTAACTGAACCAGCATTCAGTTTACGGCATTGTGGCCACTTCTAACTCTACCGCTGCGAACCTGTCTTCAAACTGTCAGCGAACACCGTTCTAGTGCTGTTGATCCCATGCGATAAATCGTTTGTACGCCCTGAGAACACCAGAATGTCCCATTATTCTTCCTTCGGACACATCTGGCTTTAAATTTGTTTCTGTGGAACATTCGCTGTCCGCTATAACGTTCTGGGTTCTATTAGCCAAAAAGACCTCTAATGATCACATGCCTGCGAAGACACTACACTCAGGTGACGAATGTCACGGGATATCTCCTTATGCTACTATGTCGGACTTCCTTTTACCTTGCTTAGTACAGCAGCTCGCCGTGTCGTGGGCTCAACAAGTCATTATCAAGCCATGCTGTATTTATAGCAGCCCACAATGGCGAAAATGTTGCCGGTGCTGGATTTTGTGCAGGAACTGGTTCCTTGATTATGTCCCATAAATGTTCGATGGGATTCATGTAGGGGATTGGGGAGGCCAAAACATTCACTTGAGTTTTTCAGAAAGTTCTTCAAACGAATCACGAAAAATTGTGGCCTGGTGACATGTTTGGGAACATGAAGTCCATGAATGGTTGTAAATGGTCTTAACCACGCCGCTGCTGGTCAGGTTAATGATCGTTTCAGTTGGACCAGAGGCCCCAGTCCTTTCCATGTAAATACAGTCCATACCATTATGAACCTACCATAACCTTTGTTGATAACTTGGATCCATGGCTTCGTGGGGTCTTCGCTCCACTCGAACCCTAGCATCAGCTCTTACCGACATAAAATGACTTGTCCACAAATCTTTTTTCCTGTCGTCTAAGGTCCAACCGATATGTTCACGAGCCCAAGAGACAGTGAAGGTGACATTGTGCTTTTAGCAACGCATTCTCGCCAGTCGGCTGTTACCATAGCCGCTAATGGCAAATTTCGCCTCATTATCCTGAAGGATACGTTCCTCCTACGTCCCACATAGACTTCTCCGGTTACTTCACCCAGTGCTGCTAGTCTGTTAGCAATGGCAACTCTACAGAAATACCGTTGGTCCTGGTCGTTAAGTGAAAGCCCCTGCATTGTCCTTGGTGAGAGATAATATCTGATATTTGGTATTCTTGGCACAATCTTGACATTGTGGATCTCGAAATTATATTTTTTTCCAAACGATTTCCGAGATGAAATATCCCAGGTGTCTGGCTCCAACTATAATTCCGCGTTCAGAGTCTGTTAATTCTCACAGTACGGTCATAATAACATTGGAAATTTTTCACATGACTCACTTAAGTACAAATGAGAGCCCCACCAGTGAATTGCCCTTTTATACGTTGTGTAGGCGATACCATCGCCATATGCATATGTCCATGTCGCTATCCCAAGAATTTGGTCATCTGATTATGTGTGATCTGTGTTGCCTGAAGAGAGCAGATAAAGTGGGAGTGTAAATTGAGGGACGGAGAGAAATTTGGCCACCTCGTAGTGTATTGTCGAGTATTTGGAAAGAGCGCATCGCACCCTCACCTTCGTTCATGCTTATATGATCCATAGTGGCTGCAAATTACTTTTTTGTAATGGAAAGAGTCTTCTGACCGGTTCGATGTGGCTCGTCACCACTTCCTCCTTTGCCAGCCACTTCCCAGAGTAGCATTTGCGACCTACGTCCTCAATTATTTGTGGGGTACCTACCAGTTTCTGCCATCCGCAACGTTCTAACCCTCTACTGATCCTCTAGTACCGCGGAAGCTATTCCCTGATGTTTTAACACAATCATGTTGCTCCATCCTGTCAATTCTGCTCGACAGTGTCCTCCACATGTTTCTTTCCTCGCCCATGTTCTGAATGACCTGATCACTGCTTATCAGCAAAAGTAATGTTAATCGTCATTCTATGGCGCTAAATCTCAACCATCTTCTGTTCCAGTTTCCCTACAGCCCACGATTCGCTACCATTGAATGTTGTGCTTCGAAAGTACGCTCACATTAATTTCTTCATGACCTTAATACTGGTGTTTCATACTAGTAGTACAAGATATGGTACGTAGTTGAAGATACTAGAAGACGTTTGATCAGCAATGGACTCTCCACCTGCGTCGGTCTGGTATGTACGTCCTACTTCATTCTTTCTCAAAGCGTTACGTTTCTTCTGAATTATCAGAATTCCTTCATTTAATCCGTCTCCTGGTCCGCCATTTTGATGTTAAATTGATCGCTTATCACATATCTAGAACCCGTCGTTACTTTCGCCTTCCTTTGGTTTACTCGAATCCGTATTCTGTATTCATTACATCCTTTACTCCACTTAGCATATCCTGAAACTATTCTGCACATTGATGATATTACTGGCATCAGCCAATCTTGTCACTGCTAAATTTTAATCCATCTCCTGAACCGTCATGTTGTTTCCGTCACTTCTTCATCGAAGCATAGATTAAATAATAGGGCCGAAAGGTTACGTCCTTGACTTACACCGTTTCCTTCCATTGCTAGGTGTCAACGGTGCATGCGTTCTCTCACCGAATTACTGCCGGTGAACAGTGTTGCAGTGCAGTCTGGTAGCCTGTGGTCGGTGCCAACACAGCCAGAGAGACTGCCATGCAGCCAGAGGCAGCGGACGTTGAGTGGCTGCTGGGCCCCGGGGCGACCCTACGGCGCCTGGCGGGACTGTGGCGGCAGCAGCACGACTGCTCTGGCCGCCTGCGAGCAGCTCTCACCCTGACCGCCGTCGCTCTGATGCCGGCTTTCGTCGCCCTCAAGCTGACCATGGACCCTCCTGACGAACTGGAAGAACTCGCAATGTGTGGTTTTGTTGCCTTTATCACCAGCGGAATGTTGGTGAAGGTATGTCATCGAGAGTTTTCGTATTAGTTTACGTATGACCCTGTCTCTTGATAAAATAAAAAAGCTTTCGGGTTTCCATCTCCTGAATCGTCATGTTGTTTCCGTCACTTCTTCATCGAAGCATGGATTAAATAATAGGGCCGAAAGGTTACGTCCTTAACTTACACCGTTTCCTTCCATTGCTAGGTGTCAACGGTGCATGCGTTCTCTCACCGAAGTACTGCCGGTGAACAGTGTTGCAGTCCAGTCTGGTAGCCTGTGGTCGGTGCCAACACAGCCAGAGAGACTGCCATGCAGCCAGAGGCAGCGGACGTTGAGTGGCTGCTGGGCCCCGGGGCGACCCTACGGCGGGCTTAAAATCCTCCTCGGCCACCGTCGAGTGGTGACGGCAGTGTACTTGCTGCCGCCGACGTTGTAGATCGTCCGCTCAAAAGATTCCGAGACTGGTCTTATCCCTCGCGCATAACTGACGTCAGCCTTGTAACCAGTGTGCCAGCTTCAACTAACAACTATAAACGACAGATGTGGATTTGACTAGTCAGCTGTGAGTGGTAGTGGACGCCCAGCCGTAGCGTGTCAGTTTTGTTGCGCTGCAAATCAAAATGAAAAAACCTCTCTAAATAAAACGTCCAAGACATTCTCCAGAATCCCTGAGGGTATTTCCTTTCTGTCGTTACAACTATGAGAAAAGGCGTGTTTTTCTCACCAGACGCCTTTTGTTTCATTGAGATGAAGCATCCCCAGTGGTCTGTCATTAAGGATATTTACAATTCTATTTATTTTATGATCGGAAAACAGTTCATTAACAGTTTGTTGGATTTTACTTATTACAATTTGTGCTTGGTTGTCACCTACATCAGGAAATGCCGTCTGCTAGCACGTCTTGGGTTTCTTTCTTTATTCGACACTGACACTTGTAGTCTACCTTTCAGCTGTTTTTACGTTTTACACAACGGACCTTTTCGTACACCGCTGTTTACTGTTTATTTTTATACTTCTATGTGTTTACTGTGTTTTGTAGTCTTGCTAACAGTGTTACTAGATCTATGTGTGTCCATCTTTTCAGAGGTAGTTGCAGGTTTCGGCTGTTCGCTACAGAATGTCAGATTAAATACCTTTCAGCCATCTAATTTCCAAGCTTATTTTGTTTGAGTACCAGTGTCGACGATTTACTACGCCATTTTCAGGCCCCTGACCAATGTGTAGGGAGATTTCACCTCGGTCCTGGTCATAAAAGCGTTATTGATGAGCGGATTTCACAGAGTAGATTGGTAGTCAGAGGCTCAATCGTTACTAAATAAACGGATTATAATAACAGTTAGAAAGTCTATTTTTTGTGTACACATACACACTCTTAAATGGAATAATACTACTGACATCAAACATGTATTGGTATTCGAATGTTGGACCCTGTTCTGACCAGAACCGAGGTGGAATCTTCCTACAGATCAGTCACGGGCCTGAATATGGCGCAGTAAATCGCCGAACTGGTAGCCAAATAAAATAAGTTTGGAAACTAGACGACTTAAATGTGTTTGATTTGACATCCTGTGTCACTAGTTTTTCTTTGACGAATACATTTCCTGATGTACACGAGAAAGTAAATGTGTTTGATTTGACATCCTGTGTCACTAGTTTTTCTTTGACGAATACATTTCCTGATGTACACGAGAAACCAAGCAGAAACTAGCGTAAGAAGAAACCATCAAACTTTTTACGAAATGTCTTTCGATCACAAAAACAAATCAGATTATAACTATCTTTAATTACAGATCACTGATGATGCTTTACCTCAATAAAGCGACACGACGATGGCCGAGCGGTTCTAGGCGCTTCAGTCCCGAACCTCGCGACTGCTACGGTCGCAGGTTCGAATTCCGCCTCGGGCATGGATGTGTGTAATGTCCTTAGGTTAGTTAGGTTTAAGTAGTTCTAAGATCTAGGGGACTGATGACCTCAGATGTTGAGTCCCATCATGCTCAGAGCCATTTGAACCATTTGAACGATATCTGGTCTAAAAAACATCCATTTTCTTGATATTGTAACGACAGAACGAAAATACCTTATGTAATTGTAAAGCACTACGGACAGTATGGCCACACAAATGATGAATTCTCCACAGTGTTTTGAAGAAGAGAAAAGTGTGAACAAAGCTTGTCCTGCACATCTCGAATCCTGAGAAGGAATCCAGCGCGTAGGACTCTTGCAGCGACTTTACTGAATTAAAGAAAACGTGCAATTCTGTACTGGAAAAACTCAGCGCGGATGACGAGACTAGGTCTTATCAACACGAGGCTACTACAAAGTGACACAGTGCACAACGGATCTCTGAACGTTCAGCAAACCGAAGAAGCTGCAAATGTGTTAGAGTTGAACAACATCTCAAAGTAGAACTTTCTGACAGTTTGACATGGATACACGAATGTTCCATGAGTTGAGGGGGGAGACTATGTAGAACATCTGAAGCATTAGAACTACCATCTTAACTTTTCCCTACTTTTTTTTCGTTTTAAACCAGCCTCAAACCTTCTTGAAATGACAGGGTACAGCCGGACTGCCTTCAGTGACGTCATTGTGCTCACTCCAGCACCATGTAAGAAAATGTTTTCGTTGCACACCCACCTCGCCCTACTCATATTTCCGATCACTGCTTCCTAAGCTGGGCTATCCAGGGTTTTGTCACAAATTTTTATCCCGATCGCTTCTTGTATGTCATTATCCCAGACAAATTTACTCCGTCGAAGAACAATTGTTTACCGAACGCAGTTTAATGTCCGTTTTCCAAAGCCTGCTTTGCTACCGCCAATTTCTCAGGATACTGTAGGCGGAAACATATCTCGTGTCCTAAACGACGCTATTCGACGAGATGAAACTATCCGCTCTCAAACGATATGTTATGTACTTCGGGAGTTTGGATGCCTACATCGTTTGTAACAGGTTTTGAATTTTTACTGTGGGCCTGAAGTACAAATCGATTTTATTCCCATTCAACAGATTCCTAAATTATTTAAAATCATTCCTGAAAATTTTATGAAATTCTATTGTTTGTGCTAAATGGAGTTAATGTACAACAAAATTATGATGTTTGTTTTAAATATTAGAGTGTAATTATCTTGTTAAATTAAATCAATTAATATACCATAAAGTAATTCACAATTGCCCAACGGCTATACAGGGTGAATCACCTAACTCTTGCACCACAAATATTGCCGATATGGAAACTACTATTGATGTGCGGTTTTCACAGAGGAAATTGGTAGTCAGGGGCTCAATTCTTAGTCGATAAACAGGTTATAATAATATTTAGAAAGTGTATTTGATGTGTAAAGACACACATTTTTAAATGGAAAAATATTGACATCAAAATACTGAAAGTAGAGCAATTTAGAAAGTCAGCAGCGTTTTTTGGAGAATTCTAGCGCGTGTCGTTTAGGTGATATCGTATTTTGAATAGTTCCCAAACCGAAACCTGTACAATACCTGTAGTAGCACACATAAAAAAAAAGTGCATCGCCAGTTATTGGATTCTGACCAGCAACGACACAATTGAACTTCACAGATCGCGTTCAATATGATCACTGGCAACGGAAATACACGCTTCCAGCTTGGTATGGAACGACTGCTGCACACGTCCTAGCACATCAGTGAAGATGTCCGAGCAGACTGCAGTAATGTGTTGTTGCTAATCGTTGGGCGTAGCTGGTATGGCCTTGTAGGCAGAGTTTTTCATCTTTCACTGCAGAAAAAAGTCTACAGACTCAAACCCAGGAACAGGCCTCTGCGTCCAAACTAACTATTTGCAAACAATTCCTGAAGACATGTTGTAGTACTTTAGGTGTGCACTATGGGCTGGACAGACATCATATTGGTACTACAGATACCCCTAGACTGAAGAGGAAGGTCTTCTAACAACATCGTAACATCGTACCCAGTATCTAGGCAGGTTGTAGGACACAAACAAGTTTCCGTGTAGAAACTATTCAAAATGCAATATCTCCTAAATACCTCGCGCAAGAGTCTTGCAATAAACATGAATAATATTATAATTTACTCTGCCTTTAGTTTGTTTCTGTCAATAAGCGTTGCTCCACAGAAGAAAGTGTATGGTTGCATAAAAAATACACTTTCTAAGGATTATTACAATCGTTTTACTGCCTAAAAATACGAGCCAAGGAGTACCAATCGATTCTGTGAAAACCACACATGAATAGCACTTTACATTTCGCAATATTTTCGGTGCAAGCTTTAGAAGGTATAATTGGATTGTTGCTGTGGGATAATAGTGTGTAAACTAGTCCCTAATATTTATTCCGGAATCCTGCGTCATGTAATAATTTGATAAAGCACATTCTATCTTACTATAAAGTCAATATTCTCGTATTATTGTAAATTATTGGTAATTGTGATTGAAGTTTGAATCTATGGTTCAAAAGTAATACCAGTTATTAATCCATAGCAGATAATAAGCTCACGGATTTCACAAATCAATACTTTCTCAAGGTCAAACAGAGATGTACAACACATTGGTAATCATGTTAATCAGTGGAAGAACAACATTTTCCCTGACCCTAAATGACAGCTCATTTATAATTCACAGTGAAGATTACTCATTTTGACTCTCAAGTAATTAACAAAACATTCAACGCACTGTGCTAAAACCACCCGAAACCTGCCAATCATCGATGGTCGACATTGTTGCAGATATTTTTAAAGTCGGGACGTATTTTTTTTTTTTTTCTTGGTGAGTCGTCAGTCTTCTGACCGGTTTGATGCGGCCCACCACGAATTCCATTCCTGTGCCAACCTCTTCATCTCAGAGTAGCACTTGCAAGATTCGTCCTCAGTTATTTGCTGAATGAAATCAGCCTATGCCTCCCTCTGCAGTTTTTGCTGTCTGTACCTTCCTCTAATACCATATAAGTCATTCCTTGATGTTTTAACAAATGTCCTACCATCCTGTCACTACTCCTTGTCTGTGTTTTCCACATATTCCTTTTCTCTCCAATTCTGCGCAGAATGTCCTCATTTCTTCCGTTATCAGTCCACTTAATTCGTATGTAGCACCACATATCAATTGCTCCGATTCTCTTCTGATCCGATTTTCCCACAGTCCATATTTCAATACCATACAATGCCATGCTCCAAACGTACAGTCTCAGAAGTCCATTCCTCAGATTAAGGACAATGTTTGATCCTAGTAGATTTCTCTTGGCCAGGAATGCCGTTTTTGGCGGTACTAGTCTGATTTTGACGTCCTCCTTGATCCGTCCGTCATTGGTTATTTTACTGCATAGGTAGCAAGATTCCTTCATCTACTTTTTGACCATCAATCTTAACGTTAACTTTCTAGTTGTTCTCATTTCTGCTACTTCTCATCCCTTTCACCTTTCTTCGATTTACTCTCAGTACATTTTCTGTATTCAATAGACTCTTCACTATATATAGCAGATCATGCATTTCTTCTTCACTTTTAATCTGGATAGCAATGTCATCAGCTAATCGTATCATCGATATCCATTCAACTTGAATTTTAATCCAACTCCTGAACTTTTCTTTTAATTCTTCATTGCTCCCTGCCGCCGTTGGATACGCAGCTGCAGCAGCAAGTCGTATACTCCTAGCTCACTCATTTGTTACATAGTTTAATTCTTAATTTCTTTGCGTGTTTTTGGTACTTGCATTGTTTAATTCCTAAATTTCGGGCGTATTATAGTATTTGAGAGTTGTAGCATCGCGTTTTAGTACCTGAATAGTGTAAATTCGCGTAGTCGTTTGTCTTCTGTTTTTGTTTTGAACGGCCAGTGTCGGTTGGTCACAGTCAGTGTGCTCCCTGCCGCCGTTGGCTAAGCAGCTGCACCAGCAAGTCGTATACTCCTAGCTCACTCATTTTTTACATAGTTTAATTCTTAGTTCCTTAGCGTGTTTTTGGTACTTGCATTGTTTAATTCATAAATTTCGGGCGTATTGTAGTATTTGAGAGTTGTAGCATCGCGTTTTAGTACCTGAATAGTGTAAAATCGCGTAGTCTCCTTCCGCCGCCGAGCAGTGTGTCAGCAGTGCGCAAGTAGCAGCATTACTGCATTTACTAGGCAATCTTGTATTTTAATAACCGTTTAAATTTTGTCGATTTGTTTGCGCTCTCTGTAGATTAGTTCAGACGTTCTTTGCACAACAGTTTTTAGCATGGATAGGGACTGCAACTGCTGTGTTCGGATGCAGGCTGAGTTGGCATCCCTTCGCTCCCAGCTTCAGGCAGTGTTGGCTTCGGTCACACAGCTTGAGGCTGTTGCCAATGGGCATCACTGTGGGGGTCCGGATGGGGGTTTGTCGGGGACGGCCAGCTCGTCCCACGCATCCCCCGATCGGACTACGACTGTGGTTGCCCGGTATACTGCCCGTATTGAGGCTGATCCCTCACCTGTGGTAGAGTGGGAGGTCGTCTCAAGGTGTGGCAGGGGGCGAAAGACATTCCGGAGGGCTGAACGGAAGGCCTCTCCAGTTTGTCTGATGAACCGGTTTCAGGCTCTGTCTCAGGCTGATACTGATCTTCGGCCTGACATGGCTGCTTGTCCTGTTCCAGAGGTTGCCCCTCAGTCTGCAAGATCCGGGCGGTCGCAGAGGGTGGGCTTACTGGTAGTTGGGAGCTCCAACGTCAGGCGCGTAATGGGGCCCCTTAGGGAAATGGCAGCAAGAGAGGGGAAGAAAACCAATGTGCACTCCGTGTGCATACCGGGGGGAGTCATTCCAGATGTGGAAAGGGTCCTTCCGGATGCCATGAAGGGTACAGGGTGCACCCATCTGCAGGTGGTCGCTCATGTCGGCACCAATGATGTGTGTCGCTATGGATCGGAGGAAATCCTCTCTGGCTTCCGGGGGCTATCTGATTTGGTGAAGACTGCCAGTCTCGCCAGCGGGATGAAAGCGGAGCTCACCATCTGCAGCATCGTTGACAGGACTGACTGTGGACCTTTGGTACAGAGCCGAGTGGAGGGTCTGAATCAGAGGCTGAGACGGTTCGGCGACCGTGTGGGCTGCAGATTCCTCGACTTGCGCCATAGGGTGGTGGGGTTTCGGGTTCCGCTGGATAGGGCAGGAGTCCACTACACGCAACAAGCGGCTACACGGGTAGCAGGGGTTGTGTGGCGTGGGCTGGGCGTTTTTTTTTTTAGGTTAGATGGCCTTGGGCAAGTACAGAAAGGGCAACAGCCTCAACGGGTGCGGGGCAAAGTCAGGACATGCGGGTACCAAGCAGCAATCGGTATTGTAATTGTCAACTGTCGAAGCTGCGTCGGTAAAGTACCGGAACTTCAAGCGCTGATAGAAAGCACCGAAGCTGAAATCGTTATAGGTACAGAAAGCTGACTGAAGCCAGAGATAAATTCTGCCGAAATTTTTACAAAGGTACAGACGGTGTTTAGAAAGGATAGATTGCATGCAACCGGTGGTGGAGTGTTCGTCGCTGTTAGTAGTAGTTTATCCTGTAGTGAAGTAGAAGTGGATAGTTCCTGTGAATTATTATGGGTGGAGGTTACACTCAACAACCGAGCTACGTTAATAATTGGCTCCTTTTACCGACCTCCCGACTCAGCAGCATTAGTGGCAGAACAACTGAGAGAAAATTTGGAATACATTTCACATAAATTTTCTCAGCATGTTATAGGCTTAGGTGGAGATTTCAATTTACCAGATATAGACTGGGACACTCAGATATTTAGTACGGGTGATAGGGACAGAGCATCGAGTGACATTATACTGAGTGCACTATCCGAAAATTACCTCGAGCAATTAAACAGAGAACCGACTCGTGGAGATAACATCTTGGACCTACTGATAACAAACAGACCCGAACTTTTCGACTCTGTATGTGCAGAACAGGAATCAGTGATCATAAGGCCGTTGCAGCATCCCTGAATATGGAAGTTAATAGGAATATAAAAAAAGGGAGGAAGGTTTATCTGTTTAGCAAGAGTAATAGAAGGCAGATTTCAGACTACCTAACAGATCAAAACGAAAATTTCTGTTCCGACACTGACAATGTTGAGTGTTTATGGAAAAAGTTCAAGGCAATCGTAAAATGCGTTTTAGACAGCTACTTGCCGAGTAAAACTGTGAGGGACGGGAAAAACCCACCGTAGTACAACAACAAAGTTAGGAAACTACTGCCAAAGCAAAGAGAGCTTCACTCCAAGTTTAAACGCAGCCAAAACCTCACAGACAAACAGAAGCTAAACGATGTCAAAGTTAGCGTAAGGAGGGCTATGCGTGAAGCGTTCAGTGAATTCGAAAGTGAAATTCTATGTACCGACTTAACAGAAAATCCTAGGAAGTTCTGGTCTTACGTTAAATCAGTAAGTGGCTCGAAGCAGCATATCCAGACACTCCGGGATGATGATGGCATTGAAACAGAGGATGACACGCGTAAAGCTGAAATACTAAACACCTTTTTCCAAAGCTGTTTCACAGAGGAAGACCGCACTGCAGTTCCTTCTCTAAATCCTCGCACAAACGGAAAAATGGCTGACATCGAAATAAGTGTCCAAGCAATAGAAAAGCAACTGGAATCACTCAACAGAGGAAAGTCCACTGGACCTGACGGGATACCAATTCGAGTCTACACAGAGTACGCGAAAGAACTTGCCCCCCTTCTAACAGCCGTGTACCGCAAGTCTCTAGAGGAACGGAGGGTTCCATATGATTGGAAAAGAGCACAGGTAGTCCCAGTCTTCAAGAAGGGTCGTCGAGCAGATGCGCAAAACTATAGACCTATATCTCTGACGTCGATCTGTTGTAGAATTTTAGAACATGTTTTTTGCTCGAGTATCGTGTCGTTTTTGGAAACCCAGAATCTACTATGTAGGAATCAGCATGGATTTCGGAAACAGCGATCGTGTGAGACCCAACTCGCTTTATTTGTTCTTGAGACCCAGAAAATATTAGATACAGGCTCCCAGGTAGATGCTAGTTTTCTTGACTTCCGGAAGGCGTTCGATACAGTTCCGCACTGTCGCCTGATAAAAAAAGTAAGAGCCTACGGAATATCAGACCAGCTGTGTGGCTGGATTGAAGAGTTTTAGCAAACAGAACACAGCATGTTGTTATCAATGGAGAGACGTCTACAGACGTTAAAGTAACCTCTGGCGTACCACAGGGGAGTGCTATGGGACCATTGCTTTTCACAATATATATAAATGACCTAGTAGATAGTGTCGGAAGTTCCATGCGGCTTTTCGCGGATGATGCTGTAGTATACAGAAAAGTTGCAGCATTAGAAAATTGTAGCGAAATGCAGGAAGATCTGCAGCGGATAGGCACTTGGTGCAGGGAGTGGCAACTGTCCCTTAACATAGACAAATGTAATGTATTGCGAATACATAAAATGAAGGATCCTTTATTGTATGATTATATGATAGCGGAACAAACACCGGTAGCAGTTACTTCTGTAAAATATCTGGGAGTATGCGTGCGGAACGATTTGAAGTGGAATGATCATATAAAATTAATTGTTGGTAAGGCGGGTACCAGGTTGAGATTCATTGGGAGAGTGCTTAGAAAATGTAGTCCATCAACAAAGGAGGTGGCTTACAAAACACTCGTTCGACCTATACTTGAGTATTGCTCATCAGTGTGGGATCCGTACCAGATCGGGTTGACGGAGGAGATAGAGAAGATCCAAAGAAGAGCAGCGCGTTTCGTCACAGGGTTATTTGGTAACCGTGATACCGTTACGGAGATGTTTAATAAACTCAAGTGGCAGACTCTGCAAGAGAGGCGCTGTGCATCACGGTGTAGCTTGCTCGCCAGGTTTCGAGAGGGTGCGTTTCTGGATGAGGTATCGAATATATTGCTTCCCCCTACTTATACCTCCCGAGGAGATCACGAATGTAAAATTAGATAGATTAGAGCGCGCACGGAGGCTTTCAGACAGTCGTTCTTCCCGCGAACCATACGCGACTGGAACAGGAAAGGGAGGTAATGACAGTGGCACGTAAATTGCCCTCCGCCACACACCGTTGGGTGGCTTGCGGAGTATAAATGTAGATGTAGATGTAGATGATGTGCAGATTGAACAGTAGGGGCGAAAGACTACGTCCATGTCTTACACCCTTTTTAATTCGAGCACTTCGTTCTTGGTCGTCCATTCTTATTAATCCCTCTTGGCTCTTGTACATAATGTATATTACACGTCTCCCCCTATAGCTAAGCCCTGTTTTTCTCAGAATTTCGAACATTTTGCACCATTTTACATTGTAGAACGCATTTTTTCAGGTCGACAAATCCTATGAACGTGCCTTGATTTTTCTTTACTCTTGCGTCCATTATTAGCTGCAACGTCAGAATTGCCTCTCTGGTGCCCTTACCTTTCCTAACGCCAAAATGATCGTCATCTAACACATCCCCAATTTATTTTCCATCCTGCTGTATATTACTCTTGTCAGCAACTTTGATGAATGAGCAGTTAAGCTGATTGTGCGGCAGTTCTCACACTTGTCGGTTCCTGCACTTTTGCGGAAGTCAGATGGTACGTCACCAGGCTCATATATTCTGCACACTAACGTGAACAGTTCTTTTGTTGCCACTTCTTCTAATAATTTTAGTAATTCTGGTGGAATGTTACCTATCCTTCTGCCTTATTCGATCTAAGTCTTCCAAAGTTCATTTAAATTCTTATTCTCATACTGGATCCCATGTCTCTTCGAAATCAATTTCTGTTTCTTCTTTTATCACATCAGAAAAGTCTTTCCACTCATAGAGGTCTTTAGTAAACTTTTCCGTCTATCTGCTGTCTCCTCTGCATTTAACAGTGGAATTCACGTTGCGCTGTTAGTGCTACCATCCCTGCTTTTCATTTCAGCGAAGATATTTTGACTTTCCTACATGCTGAGTCAGTTCTTCCGACAATCATTTCTTTTCGATTTCTTCAGTTTCCATGAAGCCATTTTGTCTCAGCTAACCTGCAGTTCCTATTTATTTCTACCTTCAGCGACTTGTATTTCTCTATTCCTGCATTTAGCTGAACATTTTTGTTCTTCCTTCTTTTATCGATCAACTGAAGTAATTCTTCTGTTACCCTTTGTTTCGTTGCTGTTACCTTCTTTGTACCTATGTTTTGCTTTCCAATTTTGTGATTGCCCTTTTTATAGATGTCCATTCCTCTTCTGCTGCATTGCCTGTTGAGTCATTGCTTATTGATGTATATGTAGCCTTAGAGAACTTCAAGCTTGTCATTCGTTAGTACATCTGTATCTCACTTCGTAGGGTATTTTTCTAACTAACCTCCCAAACTTCAGCCTCCTCTTTATCACTACTGTATTGGATCTGAATCTACGTCTGCTATTGGGTATCCCTTACAATACAGTATCTGTATCATCCGGCCTTTTCCAATTATACCCCCTCCTTGTGTGATTCTTTAACACAGAGCATTCGCTGTTCGTAGCTGGAATTTATTACAGAACTCAATTAGTCTTTTTCCTCTCTCATTCCTTCTTCCAAGCCCATATTCACCTGTAACCGTTTGTTCTACTACTTCCCCTACATCTGCATTCCAGTACTCCATGACTATTAGATTTTTAACTCCCTCTACGTACTGTTTTATCCTTTCAGTATGCTAATGTACCTCCTCAGTCCTATCATCTTTATCTCATGACGTCGGAACGTATACCTGAAAAATCGTTCTCCGTGTTAGCATCCTGTCGATTCTGATAACAACAACCCTATCACTGAGCTGTTCACAGTAACACACTCTTTGCTCTACCTTCCGATTCATAACGAATCTTACTCCCGTTACACCTTTTTCTGCTGCTGTTGATTCTACGCTATACTCATCTGACCAGAAATCCTTGTCTTCTTTCCATTCCACTTCACTGAATCTTATTATATTTTGATTGAGCCTTTAGATTGCCCTTTTCAGGATGTATAGTTTCTCTACCACATTCATGCTTCTGATATTCCACACCCCGACTCGTAGCAAAAGTTAGTAGAGATTCGTGCTGCTGTAAAAAGAGCGTTGTGCGAAGCATTCAACCACTACCACCGTCATACCTTAGCAAAAGATCTTGCTGAAAACCCAAGGAAATTCTGGTCTTACGTAAAATCGGTAAGCGGGTCGAAGGTTTCCATCCAGTCACTCACTGATCAGTCTTGCCTGGCAACGGAAGACAGCAAAACGAAATCTGAAATTTTAAATTTAGCATTTCAGAAATCTTTCTCGCAGGAGGATCGTACAAACATACCGTCGTTTGAGTCTCGTCTCGTACAGATTCCCGTATGGAGGACATAGTGATAGACATCCCTGGGGTTGTCAAGCAGCTGAATGGGTTGAAAATACATAAATCGCCAGGTCCTGATGGGATTCCAATTCGGTTTTACAGAGAGTACTTTACTGCATTGGCTCCTTACTTAGCTTGCATTTATCGCGAATCTCTTGCCCAACGTAAAGTCCTGAGCTACTGGAAAAAAGCGCAGGTGACGCCTGTATATAAGAAGGGTAGAAGGACGGATCCTCAAAATTACAGACCAATATCCTTAACATCGGTTTGTTGCAGGATTCTCGAACATATTCTCAGTTCGAATATAATGAATTTCCTTGAGACAGAGAAATTGCTGTCCATGCATCAACACGGCTTTAGAAAGCATCGCTCCTGCGAAACGTAACTTCCCTTTTTTTCAGATGATATCTTACAAACCATGGATGAAGGGTATCAGACGGATGCCATATTCCTTGACTTCTGGAAAGCGTTTGACTCAGTGCCCCACTGCAGACTCCTAAGTAAGGTGCGAGTATACGGGATTGGTTCCCAAATATGTGAGTGGCTCGAAGACTTCTTAAGTAATAGAACCCAGTACGTTGTCCTCGATGGTGAGTGTTCATCGGAGGTGAGGGTATTATCTGGAGTGCCCCAGGGAAGTGTGGTAGGTCCGCTGTTGTTTTCTGTCTACATAAATGATTTTTTGGATAGGGTGGATAGCAATGTGCGGCTGTTTGCTGATGATGATGTGGTGTACATGAAGGTGTCTTCGTTGAGTGACTGTAGGAGGATATAAGATGACTTGGACAGGATTTGTGGTTGGTGTAAAGAATGGCAGCTAACTCTAAATAGAGATAAATGTAAATTAATGCAGATGAATAGGAAAAAGAATCCCGTAATATTTGAATACCCCATTAGTAGTGTAGCGCTTGCCACAATCACGTCGATCAAATATTTGGGCGTAACATTGCAGAGAGATATGAAGTGGGACAAGCATGTAATGGCAGTTGTGGGGACGGCGGATAGTCGCCTTCGGTCACTGGTAGAATTTTGGGAAGATGTGGTTCATCTCTAAAGGAGACCGCTTATAAAACACTAATACGACCTATTCTTGAGTACTGCTCGAGCGTTTGGGATCCCTATTAGGTTGGATTGAGGGAGGACATAGAAGCAATTCAGAGGCGGGCTGCTAGATTTGTTACTGGTAGGTATGATCATCACGCGAGTGTTACGGACATGCTTCAGGAACGCGGGTGGGAGTCTCTAGAGGAAAGGAGGCGTTCTTTTCGTGAATCGCTACTGAGGAAATTTAGAGAACCATCATTTGAGGCTGACTACAGTACAGTTTTACTGCCGCCAACTTACGTTTCGTGGAAAGACCACAAAGATAAGAGAGATTAGGGCTCGTGCAGAGGCATATGTTCAGTCATTTTTCCCTCTTTCTGTTTGGGATGGAACAGGGAGAGGAGATGCTACTTGTGGTACGAGGTACCCTCCGCCACGCACCGTATGGTGGATTGAGGAATATGTGTGTAGATGTAGATGTAGATATAGAACGTTATCCATTCGCTGGTTAATAAATCATTTTCTCATGGTCACATGTGCCTTGGGAGTCAACTCCCGGAGACCCAAATGGGGGACTATTCCGGAACCTATTGTCAATGGAGAGATGATGATGACATTGTTTCAATTACAGGTCACATGTCCTGTGCATTAACGTTATGTGTCTTAAGTGCAGTGGTTTCCGTTGCCTTCTGGATTCTCATGCCGTTAATCGTTGCTGAATCTCCGCCTTTAAGGATAGTTTCCCACACTCTTTGACAAGTCCGTTGGTAGAGTCAGGATGACTTCTTATACCGGAGGTCTTACGCCGCCACTGCGACTTATTAATTAAAATTTAATCAGTGGTGGGTTTCAAACCCGCGACAAATGACGTTTTGGTTTTTGATGTAAGACGCCACCATTAGACAACGTGTTTACAGTAGTTAATCAAACGTACCCGGTCGTCGCTATGTAATGGAAAACTAACCACCGAAGGTTGTAAAAAATCGAGGTCTGTGATTTCGAACGTGCATTTGTCATTGGTTGTCACTTAATTAACAAAGCTCTCAGTGACAATTCAACCCTTCCAAAGCTGTCAAAGCTAGCCGATTGCGAAAAGGATACGGGAAGGAAATACGATAGTCAGAGCAAGACGACACGGACTTCATGTGTTGACGGACAGCGATCGGCAACTTCTCCATCTTCAGCTACAATCCTCAAAGCCACTGTGAAATATGTGGCGAATTGCACTACTGAATAGTTTTCAAATATGAAAGTGTATCTCGAGTGACTGCATGGAAGTTATATTTCTTCAGCTTTGGCAAGTCTGTATATGATAGAATAAGAGTTGACACATTATTTGCAGTAAGAATAGTGCTAATAATAATTTTATCTTATCTTTCCTCTCAGTGTCCATTGCAGTTTCTTCTGGCATGGTCACTGTAGTACCGAGACATGCTGTTCTCCTACATGGTTAGAAGAGTATTTCGGGTCGTTTCATGTGATACATTGAAGTTAATAATAAGACGCTGAACGCATCTTTATTTACTTTTAATTACTGTTATTCCGTATTTGGCAGTATTTTGAGTCAAACATAACTGTTACAATGACTAAATGTCATTCAGTCATTTCAACAATCTCGTTCAACTAGCAGCTATTAACTAGTTAACCAAGTAACAAAGGTGTAATATGTCGAAGTAAATCTCTAACCTGACAAATGACTTGCGTGTTAACTACCTCTTCCATGTTAGTTTGAGAGTTCATTACAAATCTAGACAATAAGTTTAAATGTGATTACAATTTTGAAGCAAATCAGAAATGTGATAAATAATTACATTGACATCATGTACGTTAGAGCCATCGTCTGAAAATAATTTTCTTATGTTTGAATACAACAAATTTTCTTTCTGTTAGTTCAAAAACTAACGTTAATGTGATTTTAGAAAAATGTTCATGTGTTGCGTGAGTATTTCAGTGTATCGACTAAAATGATTGTTTACTTGTTTCGTAAAGCACAAAACGTAACTAAAATGGGACTATTAATCAGTTGCATTACACACATCATTGGGCATTCCCGAAGGTGGTTGTAAAAAAGTCACATGAAATTAGCAGAAGGAATCACTCGTGAGTTCTAAAGTGCTTCAACAGTCCAGCTAGCACAATTAATTTGCTTGGAGAGTTAAACAGAGAAGTGCACGGTGGTCGAGCAGCTCCTCATAAGCCACACATGTCTCTAATCAGTGCTAATCCAGGATTGACGTGGTTCAATGATCGGAACCACTGGACAAGTCAATGACTGGAAACGCTTGATTTGGAGTGATGAATCACGCTGTACCCTGTGGCATTCCGAAAGTAGTGCTTTGGATTTCCGAATGCCTAGAGAATTTACCTGCCATACTATGCAGCGCCAACGGTGAAGTATGGAGGAGGCGCTGTCGTCGTTGGGAACGTTTTCCCTTTCTTATTATGTCGTACCCGTATTCAGCTTAAATAAACCCTAAATGTGAAAGGATATGGACATATTTTACAAGTTGTGTACTGCCTACAGTAGAGGCACGATTTGGTGAGGTGATTATTTTACCAGCACGACAGTGAACCCTGTCATAAAGTAAAGCTTCTGAGACAAAGGTTTGTGGACAACAACATTCATGAAATAGAGTGGCCTACTCAGTGTACCAACCTGAATCCACCACAGCAGATTCCAAGTAGAGATAAAGGCGAAAGATGGACACACTCCACATAGATGTCCAATAACAGCTGTCCCGATACCTTTTGTAGGGTAGTTCAAACTGCATAATATAAAGGCAAAGTTCCATAAAATGTGGATTGCAAGTTTACAAGTTAGCCGTATAATTTTTCGGATAGTCGTTGTAAATAAATGTTAGATTATTTCTCCTACGTGTTCCCCATCATCGGTTAAGCCTTTTTTCTAATTATCGAGAACTTGCAGCATAATGAGAAGCTAAATTATAGACAGTAGCAATGTTGGAAACAAAGTATTTCCATCGACGCAGCGAACTGGAACAGCGTTTGGTAACATAAGTCTTATCATGTAATCAGACCTTTTAACTGATGTCTGATTGACTTTTGAGCTCACAATAGATATATCAAGATCTTAGGTTTACTTTATTACAGACAGATCTGGATCAGGTAAAGATAGTTTCACAGATTACCATATGAAATATACAAAGATTTGTTGTTATCAACAACGCGTCCATAGAACAGTTGCAATCGAACATCTCAGTGTGTAACTACTGAGAAGTGAACCGTAAAGAACCAGATGAGTTGCCAATTAAATTATGGATGTCAGTATTTTATCTCGGTCAACTGCACCTCACTGGTCATAAGACATTGCCTCGTTAGCATAGGAGCGTCCTTAGTGAACACTAGAAGCACAACTACATCTTGGTAACAGGTTGGATGTAAATGAATCGAAAAGGAATGTACAGTCTAGGGATGTTCTTGTTAGTGAAATGTTGTGCTATATGAATTGCTGCTTCTTGTTCATCACTACAGTGCGTAGCACACCAGTGACATAGTGAATTCTGGCGAAAGAGATATAATCTTTCTTACACTTACTACGTCCCTCTGGATAACATACCATCCTTTTCGCTAGATGATACACTACCTCAGTGTTTCCTGTTTCTATTCACAGTGGTTCGATAAAGAGCATGCAACATAAGAACACATTTCGACTGCCCCAGATCATTAGAACTGATTGCAGGTGAGTACGTCAAGGATTTTCTAGTGTTTTCGAGGCATGGTTTGCTGTCGAGCTGTCTCGAACCAACAAGACCCTTCAACGCTGCCATAGACACCGATGCTTCGCCGACTGCATGTCGTCACAGTGTTGTTGTAGACCCATTAGGTTTTGAGAGTGATTCCTCTAATTGAAAGTCTTTTTACTGAAAAGTAAAAGGAATGGTCAGTTTCCTGGGCGATTAAAGTACTCAGTAGTAAAGCCGATTTATAAAAACGGAGAAAGGTTTAACGTAAATAATTTGAGGCCTATTTCTATGCCATCAGTGTTTGCATAAGTTATTGAAAAGGCTGTGTATGTAAGGATAATTGATCATTTTATATTATACGATTTGCTATCTAATGTACAGTTCGTCTTTAGAAGTCGTTCATCAACTGAAAATGTTTTATTCTCTTTTCTCTGTAAGGTACTGGATGGGCTAAACAAGAAGTTTCGAACGCTTGGCGTATTTTTTGATTTAACTAAGGCATTTGATTGTGTTGATCACAAAATATTGCTCCAGAGGTGGGATCATTACAGAATACTGGGAGTAGCTCACAATTGGTTCACCTCTTACTTTAGCAACAGGCAGCAAAAGGTCATTATTCACAGTGTTGATAACGGCTGTGATGTGGGATCTGAGTGGGGTACTGTCAAGTGGGGAGGGGGGGGGGCGGGTGCTGCAGGGATCAGTGTTGGGGCCACTCCTGTTCCTTATTTGTATAAATGATGTGCCTTCTAGTATTCAGGGTAACTCTAAAATATTTCTGTTTGCTGATGACACTTGCTTGGTAGTAAAGGATGTTGTCTGCAACATTGGCTCGGTTTCAAATAGTGCACTACACGACCTCAGTTCATGGCTTGTAGAAACTAATGTTAAATCACAGTATGACTCAGTTTTTATAGTTTCTAACACACAATTCAACAAAATCTGACGTTTTAATTTCACAGAACGGGCATATGATTAGTGAAATTGAACAGTTCAAATTTCTAGGCGTTCAAGTAGACAGTAAGCTGTCGTGGAAAGCCCACATTCAGGATTTTGTTAAAAGACTTAATACTGCCATTTTTACTATTCGAACGGTATCAGACGTGAGTGGTAATTCGACACGAAAATTATTCTACTTTGCTTATTTTCATTCGCTTATGTCGTATGGTATTACATTTTGGGGCAACTCTTCCCGTTCTACAAGGATATTTTTGGCTCAGAGACAGGCGGTTCGGGCAATAAGTGGTGTGAGTTCACGAAACTCTTGTCGACCTCTGTTCACGAGTCTGGATATTTTGACATTGGCCTCTGAATACGTACATTCCTTATTGTCGTTTCTTGTTACCAATATTAGTTTATTCCCCAGAATAAGCAGCTTTCACTCGGTTAATACTCGGCAGAAATCAAACCTGCATTTGGATCGGACTTCCTTAACTCTTGTGCAGAAAGGTGTGCAGTACACTGCTGCATTCATTTTTAATAAGCTACCACTCGAATTCAAATATCTTAGCAGTAATCCACACGCTTTCAAATCGAAACTGAAGAGTTTTCTCATGGGCCACTGCTTCTATTCTGTTGATGAGTTCCATGAGCTTGGAGATTGCTCCTCAACTTGGTTCTACGGAACTTGACGTGTAAATAAAATAAATAAAATAAACTCCATAGATGAATATCTTAACAGATACTGTTAAGGCAGCTTAAGTAAAAATATCTCTTAGATTTCAATTTTGACACCACTTGGTCACAACAGTAAAGATTAGGTATTTTGTGTACGATAAATTTATTAATAGTGCATAACGGAGTTTCATTAAGACAGTGTGTTAATTCTGTAAATATTAGCTGTTCCAGTTTACTGCATTGTATTAACCTATTTCGACTATCACTGACAAATGATCTTGGTAGTAAGTATAATGTTCAAATGTTTAATGTTTTTATGTTATACTTTCTGACATGTACCACACCCACGACCATCATCAAATTTTTTGGGTCTATGGAACGAAAACTGAATCTAATCTAATCTAATCGAATCCAAGAAGAAGCGACCATTTAATCTCTTCTGTCGCAGAAATTGCCTCTTTTGTGCGACTTTTATGATACGCACGTTCATAAGCCTGTCTGTCTGCTTGTAGGTAATAATTGTACACCGTGTTGGCACACCTGTAATACGGTACATATGGAATGCTTTGTGATTTACACTTTCATGCAAATCCAATAACATAAAAAACAGCAATTTGCGACCATATAACATGACTGCATGTGTCCACAGGCTGCGCTCTTCGTCCATGGGGGACGCGCCCTGCGCCAACTGGTGCAGCTGCTGCACTGGACCAGGGGACGCTACGGCAGTGGAGGAAGCGGCGACGCTACCAGGCGCCGCTATCGGAAGCTTTCGGACCGCGTTTACTTCTACTTGCAGGTTAGACTCACACATTAAGAGAGAACTCTACGTACAGTACCCTCATTATTCAGATGTAATGCGTATGAATCAACAGTATTTACCCTGGAATAATAGGCGAGAATATTACTGTTAGGATATGTGTTGAAACTAGTTACTAATTGTTATGTTAACAAA
Source organism: Schistocerca nitens (assembly GCF_023898315.1). Taxonomy (NCBI): domain Eukaryota; kingdom Metazoa; phylum Arthropoda; class Insecta; order Orthoptera; family Acrididae; genus Schistocerca; species Schistocerca nitens. The sequence goes on along the minus strand of NC_064614.1, from coordinate 767,079,871 downwards.
CACGTCACTCATACAGTTCATCCCAGAGTTCCATAACCAATAATGTTAAGTAAGACTCTTTTTGGAGCACAGGACACAAATGATACAGTTTTTGGTAGCCAGCGTCTACTGTAGATGCCTTAGCGTGCAAAGTGCCAATTGCCCAAGACGATGGAATGAAAATTATACAGTTCAGACGTTGTCGTCTCTTGGAATCGCGTGTGCTGCCCGTGATATCTGTCTTTCCAACACAGTTTCTCGACGTCGTGGTCCGGCGTCTCCATCACGTGTTTCCTGCGGCTGGTCGACAACCTCCCCTTCTCCCATACTTGCGCCTGGCCGGTGTCTCGTGTTCCTTACGAAAAGCGCACCCTCTGTGACCTTTCCTAGTGGTGCTCTTTTTTTCTCTAGGCGTTCTGTCTTCAGTCCGCGCCCGTTTCCGCTTTTTCCTCCGATGTCGGCCGTGCCAAGGCGTTCCGTACTGGATGCGCACCAGCCAACCGCGTTCCCAGTACTATCGACACACTCCAGACGTTTCTCATGCTGTTCACTGCCGCTCCGGCTTTCTTACGTGTCCTTGTCATACTCCTTGCCTTTTAGGTTGGGTACTCCCCGACAGGCTGCGCTTCGTGGCGAATCACGCTACTGTGGGAATTGCATATTCCGTCTGTCCCTGCTGCAGCAATCTCTCGTGGCGGTGGCCACCGTCTAGAGTTAAAAATGGCCCTGAACACTATGGGACTTAACTGCTGAGGTCATCAGTCCCCTAGAACTTAGAACTACGTAAACCTAACTAACCTAAGGACATCACACGCATCCATGCCCGAGGCAGGATTCGAAACTTTAACCGTATCGGTTGCGCGGTTTCAGACTGTAGTGCCTAGAACCGCTCGGTCAACCCGGCCGGCGCCGCCTACAGTTATGTACTATGTCTGCTCGTAGGATGTGTGGTGCCTGAGGTTTAGCGCGCTTGATGTTCCCTCTCTCGTCCGTGTGCACTATAGTTGCAGGTTCACCTGGTGCTTCACAAGCGATTCGATCCCGCTAATTATGCTCCTTATTCTCTGAAGTTCATTACCAGAGAATGGAACTATTTTGTGTTGTTTCCTTACTAATTCTAAAGCCGGATTCCACATTGTACTGAACTAGTATGTTGAAACCCGGTTTATCATGTTCTCTGTAATCTTGAGTTCGATAGTTTCAGTAATCACACTATCCCAAATCTTAGGGTCAGACGCAGGATCCTGGTTTTATCGTAATGCATGACACGTTCAAATTCCAGGAAATGTTTTGCTACTGGTGATTTAGTGGCCTGTCGTAGCCTGGTATGTCCTTAGTGCTCTTTACATCGTTTTTCGCATATTCTGGTGGTTTAACCGATGTAAGACATACCACATTCACTTGATGTATGGTAGATACCATGTTTCCTTCAACCCAAATCATCTTTGGCAGTTCCAAGGACAACCCTGATCTTATTATGCTGGCAGAACACTCTTCTGATTTTATGTTTATACAAGCTTGCATACGGTAGGAAGGCTACACTTCTGGCCTTTTCTTCTTGTTTTTCTCCCATTACATCAAGTCGTGTGGTGGCACGTGCGATTTTGCGAATTTCCCTGCTAGAGTACCCATTGTCTATAAACACTTGCAGCAGATGTTCTAACTCAGCTGTCAAGCTGTCTCAGGCGGATAGTGTCTTGGTTTAGTGTACTTGTGTTCTGAATACCCCGTTCTTCTGCGGCGGATTATGGCAGCTGCCAGCGTTTAGAGATAAGTCAGTGTGCGTCGGTTTCCTGTACACACTGTGGTCTATCGTGCCATCCGTCTTCCTTTTCACCACGACATCCAGGAACTGAAGTTGACCATCACTCTTTAATTATATTGAGAACTTAATGTTGCGGTGTGTCGAGTTCAAATTGTCAAGAAACTCGTCCAGTCCTCTCGACCATGTGACAAAAATGATGAATGCGTCATCAACATACGAGAAGAAACAGGTGAGCTGGTTGGCAGTAGTCATAAGTGCCTCATCCTCGAGACATTCTATAGACAGATTTGCCACTACCCAGAGATAAGCGACTATACATCGTCACTCTTTCTGTCTGTTCATAAAATTAGCTTCCACGTAGGAAGGAAGTCGATGTTAAAACAAGCTTGAAAGGTCCAGAAGAGCTCCATAAACTCTGTCACTTATTAAAGTGTGTCCTGAAGTGGTAGCCATTGAACAGGGACACGACATCAGAGATGGCCACGCTGTCTGTGGAGTCTCAAGAATAGTGATATTGGGACCCAGGGTCTAGAGCGAATTCCTCGTTTTGACACATCCAAAACGTGTTCAGTGTGATGTAGGAGGGGATTCTGGCCAGGGCACTCCATTTCCAGAATATTGTTGTCCAAAATCCATTATCTCAGAGATGCAGCACTATGATGGTGTGCTTTGTCAAACCGATGTAATGGATGTCACCGAATTGTTCCCCTACTCTATGCAGTACACATACCTGTAATATGTGTTCACATCCTTCCCCGTTAAACGTTTTCTTAAGCTCGATAAGTGGAGCACACCCTTATCACGAGATACACTCCGATATGGTAACACAACCTCCTCTGTATTTCACCGTTGGCACTGTGTCTAACACACATAGCCTTCTCCAGACGTTGGCCAAATCCAAACCCTTCAGTCTTATTGTTAAAAGATATAGCGTAATTCATCACTCCAGCTCACTCGTTTACTGTCATCCGTTGTTCAGTGCGTCGCTCTTTGCGCCACCTCAAGCGTCGCTTAACATTGACTCCAGAAATGTTTTGCTTTCCAGCAGCTGGTCGAACACTGCACTGCTCTTCTTCCAACACCCTACATTCACTCATTGTGCTGGTAGCACTTCGGTACTCACGAGTGAATCCTTCTGCCGATCTCATGTGATTTTTTACAATAAAATTCTCCGCAGTGCTCAGCGGTCCCTGCCCGTCTGTACACGTGATCTGCCTCATCTTGTTTCAGCTGTGGTTACGGGAGCAAAGTACAGTGTCTCTGTGTGCCTCGTTTCCCATTGAAACTGCCCTAGCCTAAACTTGTACATACCTCACTGTGTGCGAGCGCACTCCAGCCACAAGAAGTGACACAGAGTGTATTGTTGCTCTTCCAGGCAGCAGTTGTGCCGGCCATCATAGGCTGGGTGTGTTCTCCGCTGCTGTCCCACAGCGTGCTCCGTGACACACCGGAATCTGGCGACGCGCGTCGGCAGCTGCCCGCGCCTGCGTGGCTACCTCTGGACATCCAAGTGTCACCCACGTACGAACTGCTGTACGCGATGCTAGCATTCTGCCTTCTGATAGCTTCCGAGACTTCGGTCAGCATCGACAGTTTCTTCATTCACCTCATGCTGATGATTTCTGCAGAAATAGAGGTCTTAAGTCACAACGTGTCAGCCATGCAGAGAATTCGTACGAAGATTCCACAGTACAAGGTTGAGGATTGGTGTTCCAGTGTACAAATAAATTATGAAACGCAGAAATTTTCTCGCAGCCAGCATTCCTTAAATACTACGCTGATAACAAAAGATGTTTCAGATGAGGAGATATATTTCCAGCTCGTCAACAATGTTCGACATCATCAGACGATATTTAGGTAAATATAATCCCGATATTTATACTACTGTACCGTAGCACTACAAAGTTTATGCACATTTTCTTTAGTCGACACTTCGTTAATGCCTTTTCGACAGCCACTAAATCTACAATCATTATGGAAAAGCGTAAAAACAAAAAATTGGAACGAATTAGGAATAATGGCGTGGAAGTTAGGAAATTTGTTTATGTATGATTAAAAACCCCACAAATACTTGACTAATATTTTAGTCCATTAAAACTGTGATAACATGTCACTGACAAGCTTAATTTTTATTGCAGTGATTACACAACATCAATAGCTATTACATCATGACAAAACTCAAAAAATTACTGAATCGCAGCATAATTTCAGCTTAGGAAACACTGCATTGTCAATCGGTATGACCAGGTGGCAAATCCTCGTCTGACCATCCAGATTTAAATTTCCTGGAACGCCTCTAAATGATGAGATGGTGTCCTTGACAGACCGATGTCCTTCCTGTCTTCGTCCTATCTGGGATTGTACTCGGCCTCTTATGAATGAGACGTGTACTAGTCAATAATTGTAATCACTTATGTAATGTCATGTATATAATGTAGTGAAGTCCATTAAAGTCATAAGTATCCTTCTTAGTTTTGCTGTTTCCACAAAAAAAAATTAAGTGAGTGGTACATTTGTTCTTCAAGTAAACAAACTAATAACAATCCCACGCCAATATGTGGGAAAAGGCTTTCACAATCGTACAAAACAGAACAACGCCTCTTCCCATAATCCTTCACTGCGAGGTATCAGAATTCACTGCAGTACGTACACTAAAGTTGTAGTAACCAACTTTGAGTTTAGAAAGATGTTTTCAGCTTTGCACGTAAGCGTTTTCTTTCACAACCTGTGTATGTGGGTAATTCATTGAATTGTGAGCCAGTCGAAAATTTAGAGCATCTTCAGTAATATATCTGTGGATCTGTAGATCGTTTGGCCAAAGGTTTATGAGCTTAACGCTGTAGCGTCCTTACTACCATCCCAATGACGTCACACGCGCGGATGCGCTCGAGCGGTCGCCTGCAAGCGAACACAGATTTTTAATCTCCCAACCACATTTTTCAACTCTTTCGTAACCCAAGCCCCTTTCTTGGAAACAGAAGAGTAAGGGAGCCTCTAAGCCAGCACATACGCACACACACACACACACACACACACACACACACACACACACACATACTCACAAGCGCTCGCGCGCACAAACATTTTGCTCTAGCCGTCCCCCTTATACTCCACTACCGTAAATAACAGACAATCAGTGAGATTCGTACGGTATGGAGCGGCAGGATACATGATACCATTCTCTTCCAGTGCTGATGGAAAATGAGTAATTGTCGACCCTACAGGATCACAGATCTATCATAAATATAAATCATAACAAAGATCTCTGACCATTGTATGTGAATAGTTTATCATATTTTGACGATAATGTAATTAATTGTTTTGTACACAGGTTGTATCATATTACACACTGTGTAGCCTATTTATCAACATAATTTAAACCTAGTCAATGTGCTCAATGGTGCAACGAATTTTTCAGTCTTCTTTTGATTTAGGTGAGAAATGGGTAGTCCACGCTTTCAACTACCCACTTTAAACTACTCTTCAAAGTCATGCCACTATCTATTTTTAACTATCTTTCAGCGTCATCATACGAAAGACTCATGGAAATAAGATTCAATTAGAATTTCTCACGGTGGTAGCAAATAAGAAAACAGATATTCTTTTACCAAATCAGTGTTAATTTGTTGATTTGCGTTACTTAAGAATTCTGTCTTTATTGAGGGACTTTCAAGTGTAGTTGAAAAGAATCAGGTACCATGTCATCTCAAGTTACCTATACGAGGTGAAGCATTACTTAAAAACTTCTAAGAACCTCAGGTGGTGAAAGCAGGTTTGCGGAACAAGGCTAACAGACTATTTGAATACAATTATATGGAAAAATCTGGACATAATTGTGGCATACAAGGTGTTAGTATTAACAGAAAATACCAAGGACAGTCACCATACGTAGGCGTATGCGCAAAAAATGATGGGTCCAGCGTCAATTACTAAGTTAGAAGTTTATTGAAATATGTATATATAAACATGCATTGCTGCTTTGATTTGAATAAATGGATGGTTCCGTAGTATATAAATTTAGTGGCCTTGACATTGGCCATCTTGGAAAATATAAGCCATTTGCAGAATTAGAAAATAAAGGAATAATTACTTTTAACGACGATTCGTCTGATAAAGCGGGAAATTGGAAGCTCTATATATACGTTCAGCTAGAATATCGAGAAGAATCCACGGCATTTATGAGGTGACGTCACGAAACTGCGAAGTTGCAATGACGTCAGAGGTCCTGTCCTATGACTATGTGACAGAAGCAAACCAAGCAGTCGTTATGTTGATCTTAGTGTTTTTGAAGCTAACGGTGTTTGGTGTGTTTCATAGTTATACTTAGCATATAATGAAAATACGCATTTTAACTTTACGCCAAATTAAATACACTCCTGGAAATGAAAAAAAGAACACATTGACACCGGTGTGTCACACCCACCATACTTGCTCCGGACACTGCGAGAGGGCTGTACAAGCAATGATCACACGCACGGCACAGCGGACACACCAGGAACCGCGGTGTTGGCCGTCGAATGGCGCTAGCTGCGCAGCATTTGTGCACCGCCGCCGTCAGTGTCAGCCAGTTTGCCGTGGCATACGGAGCTCCATCGCAGTCTTTAACACTGGTAGCATGCCGCGACAGCGTGGACGTGAACCGTATGTGCAGTTGACGGACTTTGAGCGAGGGCGTATAGTGGGCATGCGGGAGGCCGGGTGGACGTACCGCCGAATTGCTCAACACGTGGGGCGTGAGGTCTCCACAGTACATCGATGTTGTCGCCAGTGGTCGGCGGAAGGTGCACGTGCCCGTCGACCTGGGACCGGACCGCAGCGACGCACGGATGCACGCCAAGACCGTAGGATCCTACGCAGTGCCGTAGGGGACCGCACCGCCACTTCCCAGCAAATTAGGGACACTGTTGCTCCTGGGGTATCGGCGAGGACCATTCGCAACCGTCTCCATGAAGCTGGGCTACGGTCCCGCACACCATTAGGCCGTCTTCCGCTCACGCCCCAACATCGTGCAGCCCGCCTCCAGTGGTGTCGCGACAGGCGTGAATGGAGGGACGAATGGAGACGTGTCGTCTTCAGCGATGAGAGTCGCTTCTGCCTTGGTGCCAATGATGGTCGTATGCGTGTTTGGCGCCGTGCAGGTGAGCGCCACAATCAGGACTGCATACGACCGAGGCACACAAGGCCAACACCCGGCATCATGGTGTGGGGAGCGATCTCCTACACTGGCCGTACACCACTGGTGATCGTCGAGGGGACACTGAATAGTGCACGGTACATCCAAACCGTCATCGAACCCATCGTTCTACCATTCCTAGACCGGCAAGGGAACTTGCTGTTCCAACAGGACAATGCACGTCCGCATGTATCCCGTGCCACCCAACGTGCTCTAGAAGGTGTAAGTCAACTACCCTGGCCAGCACGATCGCCGGATCTGTCCCCCATTGAGCATGTTTGGGACTGGATGAAGCGTCGTCTCACGCGGTCTGCACGTCCAGCACGAACGCTGGTCCAACTGAGGCGCCAGGTGGAAATGGCATGGCAAGCCGTTCCACAGGAGTACATCCAGCATCTCTACGATCGTCTCCATGGGAGAATAGCAGCCTGCATTGCTGCGAAAGGTGGATATACACTGTACTAGTGCCGACATTGTGCATGCTCTGTTGCCTGTGTCTATGTGCCTGTGGTTCTGTCAGTGTGATCATGTGATGTATCTGACCCCAGGAATGTGTCAATAAAGTTTCCCCTTCCTGGGACAATGAATTCACGGTGTTCTTATTTCAATTTCCAGGAGTGTATCTATGCAAAATTCATTATTTTTAGTACAACTTATTTTGGTAAAGTGTAGTGATATGGCGGCTAAGCATGCTATACACCTTAACATGGAACTAGCTCATCTTATTATCTTGTAGTTAGCTATGAAAGGAGAGGGAGATATAGTTTGGAAAGTTTTCTAGAGGCTCCTGCCGCCGTAGCTACGATCGGACAAATGATGCAATCCTCCTTAGTGTGACAACCATCAGCAGCTCATGTTCTAACATAAAGTTACATGGAAACTTGCACGAAGTACAGGAAATACAAGGTCGATCAGTAACTACATTTTTATGATGTAGAACATGATGCATTGTCTTCCACCCTCATTAAAATGGTGCTCCGTGAGGGACCCATTAGTGAAAATCTTCCAAAAATGTCAGTCAATAGCCGGCTGCGGTGGTCTAGCGGTTCTGGGCGCTCAGTCCGGAACCGTGCGACTGCTACGGTCGAAGGTTCGAATCCCGCCTCGGGCATGGATGTGTGTGATGTCCTTAGGTTAGTTAGGTTTAAGTAGTTCTAAGTTCTAGGGGACTGACGACCACAGATGTTAAGTCCCATAGTGCTCAGAGCCATTTTTTTTTTTTTTTGTCAGTCAATAACAGAAACTGGGCATTCATCGCAGAAACCGCTGTATGAACATCACAGGGAGTATAGTAACTTAGAAGTGCCAGATTGTAGTGTATAACAAGTAAACAAACCATTTTACATTTCCCTCACGCATGTTTTCCAAATATGGCAAAGAGAAACAGGTTATTGATTTCAATGTGATGCAACCAGTGCCCGGTATTTTGTGCGCTTCAGTACAAAGAAAGGCATATTCTACTTGTCGCCTACGCTGCGCTGTAATCGTCAGACTCTGGATGTGAGTGTTGTACAGGGTGTTACACGTACGAAAGAACCTCAGTGTCCATTGTTGTGTTGCTTCCACAACCAGGGAAGACTGTTTCCCATTGTAGTTTGCACTTTATACTGATCATCGTATCCTGGTTGAAAGAATTGGACAGTGTGTTATACGTACGGTTCAAGCACAGCATCCATCGGTCTGCGGTTTCCAGTACCAGGGAAGGCAGGTACCGATCGCGACATGCGCTGTGGCCTGATCTCCGGACTCTGGATTTGAGTGTTTTGCTGGTTGTTACACGCATGATGCAAGCACGGCTTCTGGCGTTGTGTGGGTTCCAGCACACGAAAGGCGAGTCCGTATATCATGAACGCTGTGCCCGCATCATTCGTCTCTGCTAGACAACCTATCCATTTTAGCCACGCTGAGAAAAATTGGTATCGACGTTGTTAATAAGTCTGAGAAAACCGTAGCACCATTTGGCACATTAGACTTGGTATTAATTCTACGGCTCAGAATACACTCCTGGAAATTGGAATAAGAACACCGTGAATTCATTGTCCCAGGAATGGGAAACTTTATTGACACATTCCTGGGGTCAGATACATCACATGATCACACTGACAGAACCACAGGCACATAGACACAGGCAACAGAGCATGCACAATGTCGGCACTAGTACAGTGTATATCCACCTTTCGCAGCAATGCAGGCTGCTATTCTCCCATGGAGACGATCGTAGAGATGCTGGATGTAGTCCTGTGGAACGGCTTGCCATGCCATTTCCACCTGGCGCCTCAGTTGGACCAGCGTTCGTGCTGGACGTGCAGACCGCGTGAGACGACGCTTCATCCAGTCCCAAACATGCTCAATGGGGGACAGATCCGGAGATCTTGCTGGCCAGGGTAGTTGACTTACACCTTCTAGAGCACGTTGGGTGGCACGGGATACATGCGGACGTGCATTGTCCTGTTGGAACAGCAAGTTCCCTTGCCGGTCTAGGAATGGTAGAACGATGGGTTCGATGACGGTTTGGATGTACCGTGCACTATTCAGTGTCCCCTCGACGATCACCAGTGGAGTACGGCCAGTGTAGGAGATCGCTCCCCACACCATGATGCCGGGTGTTGGCCCTGTGTGCCTCGGTCGTCTGCAGTCCTGATTGTGGCGCTCACCTGCACGGCGCCAAACACGCATACGACCGTCATTGGCACCAAGGCAGAAGCGACTCTCATCGCTGAAGACGACACGACTCCATTCGTCCCTCCATTCACGCCTGTCGCGACACCACTGGAGGCGGGCTGCACGATGTTGGGGCGTGAGCGGAAGACGGCCTAACGGTGTGCGGGACCGTAGCCCAGCTTCATGGAGACGGTTGCGAATGGTCCTCGCCGGTACCCCAGGAGCAACAGTATCCCTAATTTGCTGGGAAGTGGCGGTGCGGTCCCCTACGGCACTGCGTAGGATCCTACGACCTTGGCGTGCATCCGTGCGTCGCTGCGGTCCGGTCCCAGGTCGACGGGCACGTGCACCTTCCGCCGACCACTGGCGACAACATCGATGTACTGTGGAGACCTCACGCCCCACGTGTTGAGCAATTCGGCGGTACGTCCACCCGGCCTCCCGCATGCCCACTATACGCCCTCGTTCAAAGTCCGTCAACTGCATATACGGTTCACGTCCACGCTGTCGCGGCATGCTACCAGTGTTAAAGACTGCGATGGAGCTCCGTATGCCACGGCAAACTGGCTGACACTGACGGCGGCGGTGCACAAATGCTGCGCAGCTAGCGCCATTCGACGGCCAACACCGCGGTTCCTGGTGTGTCCGCTGTGGCGTGCGTGTGATCATTGCTTGTACAGCGCTCTCGCAGTGTCCGGAGCAAGTATGGTGGGTCTGACACACCGGTGTCAATGTGTTCTTTTTTCCATTTCCAGGAGTGTATAATTCGATCCAATACACATACGGTTTCCACTGAAAACCAGTATAAATTGGCATTATCGGAAAAAATATGATAAAGTCTCAGCTACGTCTCTCAGCTTTCTTTGTTGCGGCCTGTACCTCTCATGTGTGTGTGTGTGCTGCTGTCTTAAGAGATCGTTGATTTTCCTATTCAAGGAAGAGGCGAGGCTTAAGCAGTTGGAAAAAATGTGACTAGGGGAGAAATATGTGTGTGTTCGTGTGCGTTTTCTGCGATGCTGAAAACGCTTCCCGCCACTCACCTAGCAACAGCCTCTGTCCCTGTATGACCCTACAGGTAGCAATGAAGGACGTGTGTGACGTCACAGGGAAATGCTCAGGGTGATTTTAAAATTCCCTTAATTCAGTGTATAATTTATCACAATTGTGTTACGGTTGCCCCAGTGACAAATGTATCTGTGTCTCTTTTTAACTCACACACACTAAATTCTAGTGGCTTACGATATTTAGTCCTGTTGAAGCTGCTATCAGATCGAATGGTTCGAATGGCTCTGAGCACTATGGGACTCAACTGCTGTGGTCATCAGTCCCCTAGAACTCAGAACTACTTAAACCTAACTAACCTAAGAACATCACACACATCCATGCCAGAGACAGGATTCGAACCTGCGACCGTAGCAGTCGCACGGTTCCGTACTGCACGCCTAGAACCGCGAGACCACCGCGGCCGGCTGCTATCAGATCCTCGTGTAATAGGGGAGACTGAGAAACAAACCTTCTTGAGAGTATAGTCCATTTCATGAGTGGTCGTTGTAGTTCCACATATGTCACCAAAAATGTGTGGCAATGCCTGCTACCGGAATGGATCCGTTATTTTTGGAGAGTAAACTAGCCCTTAATTAAATCTGTGTTAAATGTAAATTATGGGACTCATCGTGTTTCTTGCTTCACTTAATTGTATTGCTGCCGTTGATTAAAATGTGAAAATCGCTATGCGAGTGCAAGAAACTGAGTGAGGACGAGGGGTGTGTATGAATGTAATGAAGTATTCAGAGACAATGCACCTCGCCCCCCATGTGAAGCGTACCTTAATTCACGAGACAACATAATTTATTAAATCCTGTGGCAACGTAACTTATTAAATCATGAGGCAAAGTAATTTATGTGTGTTCCAGGAACCTTTCTGTGCAATCGCATTTTACCAAGTACCGGAGACTATTTGAACGTATTCGTTGAAAGGCTTTCGGCCTTTTGGCTGTAAATCATTATTCACTTATTTTACACAATCTTTATTTCAGCGTTTTAACTATTCTTAAGTGCAAGTAGAAATGTGACAAAATTTTCGACATGGCAAAATGACACGCCATCATCGACATAACGTGGGTCGGCTCTTACAAGCCAGTTGTCGTATTACAGGATTACAGGATATCCTGAATGAAGGCGAATGGTTTTCAGACCACATGGTAGTTCGACGAGGACATATCGCTTAGGGATTTTGGACATTTTGTGAGAGTTCTACTTGCAAATACTTGAAACGGCTATAAAACCAAAATTAGGGTTATGTGAAGTAAATAAATATAAATTTACAGACAAATAGAGAAAATGTCTCTTAGAAAGTTCGACATGGTTGTGGTCACACCCAAGGAAAAACTGTCATTTCATCGTATGTAGTAAATCCTTCGAAAACATAACATGGCATACAAATTAAGGGATCTTTCTGGCAGATATGAAGAGGCATCACAACATCCTGAACTTCGTCCTTTAAATTTCCTATGCTTCCTGCAGTTTACATTTACCGATTTTCGTCTTGCCAATTATGATTTTTTTCTTTGATATAAGATAGTGAAGCACTAACGTATCATTTCTGGGATCCTACAAATCAATAAAAAAATTTTTGTATACAAATCGCACCCTCCTGATGAGTACATTTTAGGTGCGTCTATCCATCTGTTACCGAGTGAAAGAAAAGAAACATAGCTTTGCAACATTGCAGCAATTTACTGTTATGTGTATAGTGTAATGGATACTTAATTTAAAAATAAATCCATAAAAAAGAAGAAAGATGTACTTGATTGTTGAAAAATGAGAAGACTGTAAGCTATAGTTTAGAACAAAAAACGTCTTTTTAGAGAATGATGGAGTCGAACGATATTTATGACTGAGGATGCAGTTAGATGGATTCTTTTCTGATGTACGTAGCTAATAGCTCGTGAACACTTACAGCGATCTCTTTTACTCTCGAAAATGCGACATCAGCAGTTGACTTATGGTGCCTAAGTTTTTCCTGTTAAGATTGTTAATGTAATTGTCTGGGATTGCGAAGTAAAAAAATTTACATGTTATCACCTTATGCATGTTTATTCCTCCCGTACTTAACAGTTTCTTTAGCGCTAAACATTCTCGTGTTCTGAAACTTGCTGGAAGGCCAAAACACTGTGCCAGACTGGGAATAGAACTCGTGTTCTTTACTTTTTGCAGGAAAGTGCTCTGCGGATTCAGTTACTCTAGTACGACTCTCGAACACTCCTCACAGCTTTACTTTAGCCAGTAGCTAGTGTCCAACCTTCCACACTTCACAGAAGCTCTCCTGTGAAACTTGCAAACCTAGCACTACAGGAAGAAAGTGTGCACTGATATGAAACTTCCTGGCAGATTAAAAATGTTTGCCTGTCCTACACTCGAACTCGAGCTGTTGCCTTTCGCGGGAAGAGTGAAAATTTCATTCTGGAAACACCCCTCAGGCTTCGGCTAAGCAACGTTTCCGCAATAACCTTTCTTCCAGGAGCGCTAGTCTTGCAAGTTTCGCAGGAGAGCTTCTGCGTGGTTTAGAAGTTAGGAGACCAGATTCAGGCGGAAGTACAACTGTTATGTTAAGTTAGTCGGTAGAGCACTTGCCCGCGAAAGACAGAAGATCCTGAGTTCGAATCTCGGTCCTACACGCAATTTTAATCTGCCAGGAAGTTTCACATCACGGCACACTCCGCTGCAGAGTGAAAATTTCATTCTGTATTCTCGTTCTCTACTTGCAGATGTACGTAATGAATACTTTCCATAACTCTGAACGTATCTGTACTCTTTTTACATAAGACCTACGAATTTACGAGGCGTAGATGCCTCATTTGAGAGTCTTTTACGTGTAGTTATGTAAGGCATTCTCTTCTGTTCCAGATTGGCTGCTGTTTTGCAGTCGTCAATGACTGTGTCAATATTTGTACTCCTGTTCGTCAACATGGCTAATTTGTGTTCGAGTATGTTTGTCACTGCCGTGGTAAGCAAATAACGCAGTTTCCTAGTTAGTTACGACTAGGGAAAACTTCATTAAAGGAAATGCTCCAACGCCCATTATATTTAAGAAATTGCCTCAGTGATTCTATGTTTTAAAACGGCTATGTAAATGAACCAGGCTGAAGAGAAACATCAGACGCTGTGTGTATGTGTTCTTTATTAGATCAGCAAACATAAATATCTAGTACAATATAAAGATAAATCAAAGAGTGGTGTAGATATAAATATTTTTCTCAGAGAACAGAGATCTCTGGCCGATAGTTTATGAGTGCCAAGACGCAATGAGTGTCTTACTCTGGAACGCAGTTGGAGACTTTAACAACCGTTAAGAAACAAGTCACACTTCTTATGTAAAGAATAATTTTCAACTTCCACTACCACGCCGGAAAACGTAGATGAAAAGCGCGCACATTTTTATGACATTATACGCTGTTCAGAAAATCAGTTCTGTCTAGTTTATTTTGTGGCTGATTCTACATGATATCTTGAAAGGTAAGAGACAAGAGTGACCTGTCAGCCATTTAGTCTTCGTTTGGCTCTTTTGAAATATAGTGGAACATTGGGCAACAATGTACAAGTTTGAGCGGAAATTTCAACCACATATTCGAAGGACTTAAGAGCTGTATAATACTCATTTTTAACAAAAAAGTAGGAAAAACTAAAATCATGCAGAAGAAACCGTTGAAAACTTTTTGGCTGCCATGTAATTAGCGTTCGTGGCAGATGTAGTGTCCAACCAATCAATTTCCTCCTTGTCATGAAACTCATTGTTGTCCACTTCCGTTATTGTGAAAACTACTAAATGATAACATCTCCTTTCTTGAATGCTGGAATTTATTAATTAAAGCACTCAATTTATAAACAGTTATGAACATCAAACACTGTGTGCCATTCTGCCACTCATCTCCGTCCTCGCTTCCGAGCAACGTCTCTCTCTAGCCTCTCACACCCGCCTTCCACCCACGGACTCCAACACTCGACTACTGCTTACTAGAGTTGTGGCGATTCGTAAATGAGTCGTTCATTTGAACGACTCTAATTAAAGAATCGTAAGAATCGAATCGTGATACGGACGAATCGTCGTTCAAAAGAATCGTAAGAGCGATTGCGTGTTTCCGAGTCGTGACGATTCCAAGTTCCAACGATTCATCGATTCTTAGTACGCTATGCTTCGAAGGCAACTTCTTAATCATGCCGAGTCGTGCCGAATGATTACGACCGCCAGATGGCAGTCAAGTGGAAGAATGCGTGTGAACAAAGGAAGTTCGGAACGAACAAACGAAGTTCGTAGTCCGTAATATTACTCGTGAAAACCAAGCTGACACTTGGCGGTGGCTGACGGGAAAGAGAGTAAAGGCATCTCCCATTTACCATCGCTACCATCAGCCACCGCGTTTTCGGATGTTATCGTGCTCAGATTCATATTAAATTTTAGTGAAGTAATGTCGCTGTATACGATTGAATCCTACTGTTTAGAAGTATACCATCTTCTCACGTAAAGAGTAGTGACAGCGGTAAGTTCTCAGACAAAAGCAAAATACTTATGCTTTGTATTTAGAAGAAATGAAAGTTAAGCTAAATTTGCTGTGTGGAAGGACTGTCAGCTGCGTTATGAATTACAAGGGTGATGTGGACTTGGAAAGACATCTTAGCACAGAAAAACATAGAATGATATGAGCCAAATCACGTCTGCCTCACTGATAGATTTTGTTACTATAAAACAGACATCTGTAGTTAGATAAGTTCAAGCCACAAAATCAAACTGGCATACCACGTAATTTTGCACCACCTTTCGTACAAATCGATTCTTCTTCCCTGGCATGCTGAAGTAAAACAATAGATGCAATCAAATCAAACGTGACCTTTCATCAATTAAGGCATTACACGTCTAAATCGAGAATCAAACTTGTAACGTCATATGCATGTTTACTCGTAAATAAACTATTTCTGGCATATCTTATCATGACACAGTTCGATTCTAACCCCATTGACAATTTCAGACATGTCCTGCCATCTGTGAGTAAGATGTAGAACTTTTTGCACTCCCATCTTGCCATCACAGACTAGAATTAATCGTGATATAATCGTAAACGAATCGCAGGAATCGATTCGCAATGTGAGATTGAATCGTAGGAATCGAATCGGGAAAAAGAATCGTGTTGCCCAACTCTACTGCTTACCCACTCGCACATTTTTGACGGCACTGCAGTCTTTGCTTAAACCATGTATGATCTCTGCATAGTGCATAATCGGTACTACGTAAGGGTACTGTACCCTTACATGTTGAACACAGTATCGGCAGAGTAGTTCCCAAAAGTGTGTACGAAGGTTAAGGAAGTGTCATGCAAATGCAAGGTGTTTTTCTCCTCCGAGTGTTCACTGAATGATAACTGAAATATCATTTAAATGAGTCTCTACAGTATTACTGACCACAAAGCCCATGAACGAGTATACGCACCAAGTAACAGGGAACTTCGAGACAGTTTAACAGCGACCTACCTATAGTTTGATAATTGATCGTCGCTTTCTATTTTTAATCCAACATTTGTGTAAGATTTGTGAATGATGAGACTGAGAGTGTAATTTTTTCTTAAATTTCTTCCTGTTGAGGTCGATTGTGGGGGAACTGCTACTTCTATCAAAAGCATTTATTTTAGGGAAAAGTTCCTTTTTCAAAAGTTGTGTTCCTACACGTAACAAAAGTAATATAACAATACTTTAATATAGCAGTTTATTATTGGTTAAACACGAAGAAAAGTCTTTCGGCCATTTGTTGTTGTAGTTGATAGGAAAAAATTGCGCAGTGGAACTAGGTACTACACTCCTGGAAATGGAAAAAAGAACACATTGACACCGGTGTGTCAGACCCACCATACTTGCTCCGGACACTGCGAGAGGGCTGTACAAGCAATGATCACACGCACGGCACAGCGGACACACCAGGAACCGCGGTGTTGGCCGTCGAATGGCGCTAGCTGCGCAGCATTTGTGCACCGCCGCCGTCAGTGTCAGCCAGTTTGCCGTGGCATACGGAGCTCCATCGCAGTCTTTAACACTGGTAGCATGCCGCGACAGCGTGGACGTGAACCGTATGTGCAGTTGACGGACTTTGAGCGAGGGCGTATAGTGGGCATGCGGGAGGCCGGGTGGACGTACCGCCGAATTGCTCAACACGTGGGGCGTGAGGTCTCCACAGTACATCGATGTTGTCGCCAGTGGTCGGCGGAAGGTGCACGTGCCCGTCGACCTGGGACCGGACCGCAGCGACGCACGGATGCACGCCAAGACCGTAGGATCCTACGCAGTGCCGTAGGGGACCGCACCGCCACTTCCCAGCAAATTAGGGACACTGTTGCTCCTGGGGTATCGGCGAGGACCATTCGCAACCGTCTCCATGAAGCTGGGCTACGGTCCCGCACACCGTTAGGCCGTCTTCCGCTCACGCCCCAACATCGTGCAGCCCGCCTCCAGTGGTGTCGCGACAGGCGTGAATGGAGGGACGAATGGAGACGTGTCGTCTTTAGCGATGAGAGTCGCTTCTGCCTTGGTGCCAATGATGGTCGTATGCGTGTTTGGCGCCGTGCAGGTGAGCGCCACAATCAGGACTGCATACGACCGAGGCACACAGGGCCAACACCCGGCATCATGGTGTGGGGAGCGATCTCCTACACTGGCCGTACTCCACTGGTGATCGTCGAGGGGACACTGAATAGTGCACGGTACATCCAAACCGTCATCGAACCCATCGTTCTACCATTCCTAGACCGGCAAGGGAACTTGCTGTTCCAACAGGACAATGCACGTCCGCATGTATCCCGTGCCACCCAACGTGCTCTAGAAGGTGTAAGTCAACTACCCTGGCCAGCACGATCGCCGGATCTGTCCCCCATTGAGCATGTTTGGGACTGGATGAAGCGTCGTCTCACGCGGTCTGCACGTCCAGCACGAACGCTGGTCCAACTGAGGCGCCAGGTGGAAATGGCATGGCAAGCCGTTCCACAGGAGTACATCCAGCATCTCTACGATCGTCTCCATGGGAGAATAGCAGCCTGCATTGCTGCGAAAGGTGGATATACACTGTACTAGTGCCGACATTGTGCATGCTCTGTTGCCTGTGTCTATGTGCCTGTGGTTCTGTCAGTGTGATCATGTGATGTATCTGACCCCAGGAATGTGTCAATAAAGTTTCCCCTTCCTGGGACAATGAATTCACGGTGTTCTTATTTCAATTTCCAGGAGTGTATTACCGAAATTCATATCTTATTATGATGAAATGTGAAAAGTAATTAGAAACTATTTTGTATTCATATTTCAATATACTATAGTAATGAAATCCCACAACCTATGAACCTTGCGTTGTTCTCAATGAAGGAAAGTAAATTTGTCATACACTTAACAAGAAAATTCCTTTCCAAGTTATCTTGAAGCTTGATTGGTAGTATTAAGTGGTCCACGACGGTCCGGAAAAATAATTTAAGTTGTTGTTTTAATCAAAAAACACTCGTTTATACCTGTAACTGCACCCCAACGAAAAGTAAATATCATACATGTTCGATTGAGTATTGCATTTACTAATATCTAATGTGGCACTGACAGTTGTTACAGAGAGACAAGAATGTAACAAAAGCACTGAAGGCGCTGTTGGCAATACCTCCGGTCCTATACCAAACTGGATTGTACTGCATTTTCGGAAACATTATAACAGATCAGGTAAGTGAACGTTATCTGATATAGTAAAGGGTTTCGTGGTTGTGAGATAGCAGCCTCAGCATTAGTTCACACAGAAGTTCGCAAATAATTACACGTGAGTCATGACAGACACCTAAGAAAAAACACAACTTTAGGCTCGGGTCCTGGCGAAGACGCTTGGTTGTTGCATATACGTGTTTGAAAATGAGACACAGCTCTCGTTACTATAAAACCTCTGTGTTTTGGAACCGCGAAAACGAGAGCTCTTTTGAGGCATAGCTCCTACTTGAAGCTTTGTACGGCCACGGGCGTACCGAATGCTCGTGCGGAGAGCAACGGGGAAGCGGCGTTTAGGGTAGACCACACGGCAGCAGATTTACCTGCTGCGATCAACCGAACGAAATGACTGCGAGGACTCGAATCAGAATCTTCAGGAGTCAGCACGTAAATAATGATTTGTGACACGAGCTACGACAAATGGCGACGCGCTCTCATGCTATATAACTACAGTGGGTTAAGTTGCCCCGTTGCCTGAGAGGGGTTTGTGGGGCGGGGGAGTAAGAAACAGTCTGAGCCAACACGTAGGTCGCTGTGTGGCAGGGAGCTATGAATCGGCTAAAAGCACCGCTTGCCTCTTGCGGAAGTCACGTGTGGATTGAAAACTTACTTAATCTAAATTCAAATAATCCTATGTACTGCCACTTTTAATAAAGCTCCTAATTGTAACACATACGTACACTATCAAACAAAGGAAACCGTACGAAACAGAAGAAAATTACTAACGAATAATATAACAGAAAACAGTGACTACCTGTCAGCTAGGTAACGGTAGACGCTACAAAAAGCAAATGACTTTACGAATTTCTACACATTCACTGAAAATGGCTCTGAGCACTATGGGACTTAAAATCTTAGGTCATCAGTCCCCTAGAACTTAGAACTACTTAAACCTAACCAACCTAAGGACATCACACACATCCATGTCCGAAGTAGGATTCGAACCTGCGACCGTATCGGTCGCGCGGTTCCAGACTGAAGCGCGTAGAACCGCCGGACCACCACATTCACTGAGTGGTGAGTGGAGGGGGAGGGGTGTTTGGTAACCTACAGTAAAATGCGCTGTAGATATAAGAGTTTCCGAACAGCAACTGTTATGAGGAAACGTATTTAAGACTGGGTCATTTGCTTTAATGAAAAAAAGCGGTAGCTGATGTCACAAATTCCAATTCCCACTCAACGACGATAAAGACAGACAACTTTGGGAATGAGCAATACATACTGGCGTCACCAAAAGGGGCAAGGGAGAGCAGCTTCCTATACCTCCTCCCTCAACGACCTACCCCCTTCCCCCAAGCCCCAAAATAAATAAATAATTGCGGTTTTCGCTAACCGAATTTTCATACTGCCCAGCCACACATACATACGTATGAGATCAATATCGTTTCGAAGCAAATGAGAAAATTTAATGGACATCGGGTAGTAGCAACTTCAGCCTGAATCACTTGAAGTTAAATCTCAAGACGAATTCGCCAACGGCTGAATGGTCACTCGCCAATGAAGCCCAGTTGCAGGCTGCATGGACAGCAAATTTTTGATTTTCTCTATTTCATTCAATTACTGAATGTATTTAAAAATATTAAATGTTGTGATAATCTGCAAATTAAGAGTTACAGTCTTGCGTCAAAAGCTTGCCACAATTATTATTAGCTTAGGCCTCAGTGCATGAATGTTCAAAGTTAAGTATATTCGCCGCCCGGACTCCGGACTGGTATCTCACTGGCAGCAGCGTAGCCGTTGCTGAAGCGCACTCGTGCCGAGGCGGCGGCTGTAGCAAACGCGGCGGCGTAACTGGCGGAGCGCGTATTTGAAAGTGTGGCCAACCGGATGGCGGCCGATACCAAAAAAACATTCAGCGGCTTCCAAAAGACTTTACACACGACTTCAAACTTTCTGACATTTCTGCTTGTTGACACACTCCCTAAAATAATTAAACTAAAAATATTTATCACTTCCTAAATTTTCGCTATTCTTGTAGTGAAACTTCAGAATCAAATAACACATTTAAATTTGTTGCTTATTTACTACAATCGTATTGGTAACGTATTTTCCAGGAAGCATCCACATGTACCAATGAATGTACCCGCCAAATTATATCACTCTATCACACATAGTTGAGAAGATATGACGTCATAAACATGAGCTGGACGAATAATCTCAAGTTAATAAAATATACATAATGATGGTTTTGCAAATTAAGTGGTAATAGTTTTACCTTCACAACGTCAGATATTTAACCCTTAACTAACTTAAAGTAATCAGACTTTTCGATCTGTTTTGTAGGTGCTAGTCTGATTCTTTAAAGGGTAGGCTATTTTTCCTTGTTAAAAATATGATTCGGTTTGTTGTTATGCTGAATGATTATAACACTCGGATAGCACTTTTAGTCATTATCTTCATTAAATGTGGTATGTTTATGTATTAAAGCTTAAAAATCATTAAATTTCAAGATTTCCTCTCTTGTTCGAAAACGGTCGGTTATCGGCTGACCGTCTGGTGACGTCACATGCTAAACGTAAGACGAACCTATACGCGTGTTACAAGAGTGTCAGCCGTAGTTACTATTCTTTGTCCGTACTTTTTCTGCAAACAGTTTTAGTTATTTAGTGATGCAAAACACATTTAGAACTTTTAAGTAACAGTGGAACGGAATTTTCTGAAGGTTGAAGGAAACTTTTCAGAAGTTGGTGTGCTTACGGTCTCTTAGCTCATCAAAAGCAACGCAGATTTTTATGTTCCGGAAATAAGAAACACGAAAATTGCCATTGATGACGACTGGGACCGAAGTATTGTGGCACAGCAATAAGTCACAGAACTGCCTTGAAACTGAGGGAATCTGGAGTTGGATCATCTGCTGGGACCATGCTGAAAAGTACTACTTTCTATTTTGCAGTCTCTGTCTTGTGCAGTGTAGTATGCAGTTTCCTTCAGACAGTCATGCAAGTCCGAAGGAGCAGACAATGTTACGTTCTACAGCTGTGTGAAACAGAACAAATATATTCACAATAGTGAATATATTTGTTCCATGCTGCAAAAATTTTCCAGGGCGACTTGTGAGAGCTAGCATAATAAAACACAGTGTACACTTTTTCGTTCAGAAGATAAATCTGACTCTTAATTGGTGTGGTTATTTCCACAACTATTACTCTTTTCCAGCTTCCTATTTTCTCAATTTTCAAAGTTTCAGACAGCATAGTCATACTCGTGGCGAACTCTAGAGCGTCATCCCGTTTGCCTTCAACAACTTCACACATCGCAGTTCTTGTCACTCCATGTCGTTAATTTACACCACATCTACATCTACATATATACTCCGTTAACAACCAAGTGGTGTGTGGCGGAGGGCACAATTTGCGCCAAAGTCATAGTCCTTCCCACCGCCACTCCCTAACTCCCCACCACTCTGTTCCACTCGCGGATCGCGCGAGGGAGAAACGATTACCAGAACGCCTCAGTACGAGGTCTAATTTATCTTATCTTTGAATGGTGATCAGTGTGCGATTTGAAAGTTGGTGGTAATAATATATGCTCTAAATCCTCGGTGAACATCGGATCTTGGAATTTAGTGAGCAACCCCTTCCGTTTAGCGCGTCGTCTAACTGCAAGTGTGTCCCACTTCAAACTTTCTATGAGATTTGTAACGCTCTCGCGATGGCTAAACGTACCAGTGACGAATCTTGCCGCTCTTGTTTGGACCTTCTCCATCTCTTGAATCAGACGCAACTGGTAAGGGTCCCATACAGACGAACAATACTCTAATACTGGACGAACTAACGTATTGTGAGCAATTTCCTTTGTTGAAGGACTGCATCCCTTCAGGATTCTACCAATAAACCGCAATCTAGAGTTCACCTGCCCGTTACTTGTGTAATCTGATCATTCCATTTCAGATAATTTCGAATAGTCACACCCATATACTTGACGGATGTTACCGCTTCCAAAGACTGGGCCTTCATTTTGTACTCGTACTTTCGTCTTGTTATACGCAATAGGTTACACTTACTAATATTAAGAGATAACTGCCAGTCATTAGACCACGCATTTATTTTCTGCAAATCGTTATTGATTTGTTCATAACTTTCGTTTGAAACTACTTTCCTGTAGACTATAGCATCATCGGCAAACAGTCTAATGCCGCTGTCAATACCATCATCCAGAACGTTTAAGTAAATCGTAAAAAGCAGTGGTCCTATTACGCTGCCCTGGTGCACACCTGAAGTTACGATTGTGAAGTCATAGTCATCACATGACTCAAACGGGGTGTTTTAACGGCCTTTCAAGTTCTCTGAATTTAATTTACATTCTATTTTAATACTGAAATTCGAGAGTGGAAAAGGCATCTTATGAGCAGAAACTGACGTAATTAATTATTTAAGTCGATTTCCTGCAGATAGTCAAATAGCCATCCATGTGAGTAGAAGTTTATTAGTCCCCACTGCCCACCTAGAAACTGAAAATGCCACATTGTACCTTGAAGTCGCGATGTTTACCCTCATACTAAACGCGCGTGATATTAATGTTCTATGTTTCCAATAGTATCCTTCGCTTAGTTTGCAGCAGCTATATATTCCATGCATCAGAGATGTTCAGTAAGGACAATTTTAAATATTATTACGACTACTTCAATTCCACCGCCTACTTTTTTTGTTAAAAATATTCCTTGAACGAACACAACCATCTTACTTAGCAATTTAATATGCGTCTCAACAAGAATGAGAAAATGGTGGATTTATTGCCAAACAAAGTAGTAGGAATATGTTCAGAAATCTCGAAGTACTCAGCATTAGAAAGCAAAACTCATTATAGTTCTCGCTTCGTTATGCTGCCACAAAAGTTACAATTACAATAAAGAAGAGCAATGATTCTGTTTCAGAGTGACAAGCTGGTCAACTCTGCTTTCAACTGCGGCTGGGCGGACTGTGACATCCGCTTCAAGCGTAACCTACTCATCTTCATGATGCGAGCTACGCAGCCGATGCAGATCACTGTCGGGAAGACCTGTAAACTGTCCAAGCAGATGCTATTGCAGGTTAGTGAGCACATTCAGAGTTCCATTTCATGTAACGTTGAGCCTCTGAGATTACTGTAGCTGTTTGTCAAACTTTTCCTCGTCGCTTTCACACAGGATTATGGAGAACAGAGACAGCATTTGGCGACAATGACAATTAGTTACCTCAATGAACTCCGTATCTAACGAACTTTTTACGTAGCTTGCATTATTGTTCTGAAATGCCTTCGTTACACATTTGAAATCAAGCAAACTTGAGAGTGTTATATTGCCTGCTGTAATAGTTATTAATATGCTACACGCACTTTTCTTTCTGATTTATCTATTTATATTTCGCAGTATATGCTGAATGAACACTAATAAAAACGACAAACTGCAGGGACGGATTCCTGACTAGAAATATAGGTAAGAAGGTCCGGAAATGGACGGCGTGCGTGCAATGACAACAAATAATCCCAGAACACAGTACAGAGCTGTATCGCATACATATGTTCAAAATGGCCTGAGTGAGATTCAATGCACGAGTCCACATGTCGCATCATGGCCTGCCGCACTATTTCGCACGTTATGGCCTCTTTCCGGATAGCGTCACCGGCCTCATGAACATCCTATTGAAGTCTGTACATCAGCAACGTGTTTAGCATACACAAAATTCCGCAGCTCGTGGTCGTGCGGTAGCGTTCTCGCTTCCCGCGCCCGGGTTCCCGGGTTCGATTCCCGGCGGGGTCAGGGATTTTCTCTGCCTCGTGATGACTGGGTGTTGTGTGATGTCCTTAGGTTAGTTAGGTTTAAGTAGTTCTAAGTTCTAGGGGACTGATGACCATAGATGTTAAGTCCCATAGTGCT
Organism: Schistocerca nitens; assembly: GCF_023898315.1. Lineage (NCBI taxonomy): Eukaryota > Metazoa > Arthropoda > Insecta > Orthoptera > Acrididae > Schistocerca > Schistocerca nitens. The sequence goes on along the minus strand of NC_064614.1, from coordinate 767,055,670 downwards.
CAGAGCCATTTTTTAGCATACACAAAGCTTTTCAGATACCTCGAGTGTTAAAAATCCAAAGTGTTTAAGTCTGGTGATCTAGCAAGGGCCTGCAAATAATATTCAATGTCCGGGCAAGATGATGTTGAGGCACTGACGAACCGTGATGCGGAAGTGGGATGGTGCTCCGTCAGAAATAACCACATAATCTGTCCTACTGTCAAAGACACATTCCCAAACAGCCAAGGCACAGTTTTCCGCAGTAAGTCCAAGTACGTTCCTCTGTCGAAGCGTTGTGGAATAATAACGTCCAAGTGTATGGTCGCCAAGAATCACTGCCCTCACATATATACAGATGCTCAACCGATGTTAATTATACAGCACAACCATTTCTCGAGTATTGTCTGAAGCCCACAGATACCAATTATGCAGACAGATGATGCCAGTTCTGGTAAAGGTTGCTTCATCGGAAAAAACGGACTGATGATAGAAATCCCATAACGGTTGCGCTCTGGTGCAAAAAACATCGACAAAATCCTTCCGGTAAAGGGATATCCGCTGCTGATAATTCTTGCAGTTGTTGCAGGTAATAAGAATAACAGCTGTCATGCAGAATGCACGTAATCGTACTTCGCCTTACACCATGTTGGTGCGCCACTTGCTTGGAGGTTGTACTAGGGTTTGTTTCAGTATACTGTACAAAGCGGTCCTCCAGATCTGGTGTACGTACAGTCTCCCGCCTCCCTGGACGTTTGACTATCTGAAAGGCCCCACGGTGACATAAACGCCCAAAAAGAGCTTGAAACGTTGTGTGATGTTGATGGTTTCTGTGAGGGTACTTGTGTTGGTAGGCACCGGCCTTGCCGCAGTGGATAGACCGGTTCCCATCAGATCACCAAAGTTAAGCGCTGTCGGGCGAGGCCGGCACTTGGATGGGGTGACCATCCAGGCCACCATGCACTGTTGCTGCTATGTTTAAGGGTGCACTCAGCCTCGTGATGCCAGTTGAGGAGCTACTCGACCGAATAGTAGCGGCTCCGGTCAAAGAAAACCATCGTAACTACCGGAGAGCGGTGTGCTGACGACATGCCCCTCCTATCCGCATCCACATCTGAGGATGACACGGCCGTCGGATGGTCCCGATGGGCCACTTGTGGCCTGAAGACGGAGTGCTTTTTGTTTTTACTTGTTTTGGTGTATCTGTGTTGCCTCTCAACCGCTTCCATTAGTTTGGCCGTACACATATACCATCTCGTCTGATTTCCGACATAAATATCGGGCCATTACACCGCTTACAGTGCGCTGCGCCAGTCACACTACCTGCAACACACAAGGCACAACAGACACTCCCATGCCCGAGGGAGGACTCGAACCTCCGACGGGGGCAGCCGTGCGAACCGTGGGAGGGCACCTCAGACCGCACGAATGGTGTGTGGCGGAGGGTACTTTCGGCACCACTATCTGATCCATCCAACCATGTTCCACTCGCGAATAGTGCGTGGGAAGAATAATTGTCGGTAAGCCTCTGTATTGGCTCTAGTTTCTCGAATTTTATCCTCTTCTGGGAAAAAGTACTATGTTGTCGTCTGACTCCTCCTAAAAAGTGATGTCCCGAAATTTCAGTAGTAAATCTCTCCGTGATGCACAACATCTCTCTTGTAACGTCTACCAGTGGAGTTGGTTTTGCATCTCCGTAAAGCTCTCTCGCCATCCAAACGATCCCGTGACGAAACTTGCCGTTCTTCGTTGGATCTACTCTATCTCGTCTATCCCAGATAGATGAACAATACCCAAGAATCAGATGAAGAAGCAACTTATAAGCCACTTCTTTCATGAATGAGTTACATTTCCTTAAGATTCTTCCGATGAATCTTAGTCTTGTGTCTGCTTTCCCCACTATCTGTTTTATATCATCATTCCACTAAAGTTCGCTGTGGATAGTTACGCCTAGATATTTTACGGCAGACGCTGTCTCCAGCTGTTTGTCATCAGTAGTGTAGCTCTACAGTAGCGTATTTCGTTTCCTATATATGCGTAATATGTTACATTTATTTACGTTCAGTGTCAACTGCCAGAGTCTGCACCATTCATCGATTCTCTGCAGGTCGCTCAGCAAGTTCTTACTATCTTCTGGCGTTGTACTTTAGTATAAACAACTGCATCATCTGCGAATAGCCTTAAAGATCGTCCGACACTTTCTTGTAGAACATTTATATATATTGTGAACAGCAACCGTCCTATCACACTTCCCTGTGTTATTCCGGATATTACATTTACCTCTGTCGATTTAGTTCGTTAAGAGCGACGTGTTGAGTTATATCTGCAAGAAAGTCTTGAATCCAATCACAAGTCTGCTCCGATAATCCCTAAGATCGTATTTTTTTAATTAAACGACAAAGCCGGACGATGTCAAATGCCTTAGCGAAATTAAGGAACACGGCATCAGCCTGAGCGAAGTTGTCCACTGCATTACGGATCTCATGGAGGAAAATAGCGAGCTGAGATTCGCAGACTCTCTGTTTGTGCAATCCATGTTGATTTTTATAGAGGAGCTGTTCATTTTCCAATAACGTCATAATTCTTGACCATAAAACTTGTTCCGTAATTCCACAACAGATTGACGTCAACGTTATAGGTCTATAATTGTGTGGATCTTTCTTACGACCTTTCTTAAAAGCTGGAATGACCTGCGCCTTTTTACAGTCGTTAGGTGCCTTTCTTTGCTCACGCGATCTACGATAAATTACCGCTAGAAGGGGAGCAGGTTGTTTCGCATAATCTTTATAGACTCTTATAGGTATCTCATCTGGCCCTGAAGCCTTTGCACTGCTAAGAATTGTAGGTGCTATTCAGTGCCGCAGACGATTATCTCAATATCTGCCATTTCGACGTTCGCACGACGATTGAAAGAAGGGACAGTGTTACGATCTTACGCGCTGAAACAACTTCGAAAGATCGAATTCAGTATTTCTGCCTTCTCTCTGATATCTTCCGCTTCGGTGCCGGTGTGGTTGCTGAGAGAATATAGATGTTCTTCACCTACTTACTGATTTTACATGCGACCAGAATCTCTTAGAGTTTTTACTCAGATCGGTTGACAATGTTTTACTTTCGAAAGCGCTAAACTCTTCTCTCGTTGCTCACTCTCATTTTGGCTTCGTTCAGCTTCTGTTCTTCAGCTAGTTTTCTACTTCTCTTGAATCTGAGATGAAGTGCTCTTTGTTTATGTAGCACTTTTCTAACAAGGCTATTGAACCATGGTGGATCTTTCCCATCCCTTAAAACATTATTCTGAACATATTTGTCTAGGGTTTATTGAACGATGCCTTTGAATTTTTTTCCATTTGTTCTCCACAACTTTGTCCTCATCGCCGAATATTTGGTGCTGACTGCTGAGATATTCTGAAATTTGTATCCTGTCACCCTTGCTGAGCAAATATAGCTTCCTTCCTTTCTTAACATTCCTTGTAGGACTCGTCGTCATACATACCATCACAAACTTTCGATCACTGATACCTTCCTCTACGTTAACTGCTTCGGTAAGTCGAGATCTGTTTTTTGCCAGGAAGTCTAAGAAGTTACCCGCACCAGTGGGTTCTCTGACTATGTGCTCAAGGTAATTTTCGGACAAGACATCCAGAACAATGCCACATGATTCCCTGTCTCTGGCACCAGTTTTGATGGCATTACACTACCAGTCTGTACTTGACAAGTTGAAGTCACCCCCTATTACAACGGCATGATCAGGAAAATTACTAGTGGTATTTTTAAAATTCTGTCTGAAGCGCTCTACAACTACAGATCCTGACCCAGATGGTCTACAAAAGCATCCGTTCACCATTTCTGACCGTTCTTCGATTCTTAATTTCACCCAGGTTAATTCACATTCGCTATATTTCATCGAATTTTTACTGCAATAAAGACGCCGCCACCATTGGCTACTAACCTATCCTTACGACAAACATTCCAGTGGAAACGCAGGATATCGTTGTCATTGACGTCTGGCTTCAACCACCTTTCTGTTGCCATTACTGTCTGTACGTTATAACCTCTCTTCCTTACGAGACCGGCACCTTAGTGTCGTTCTCTGAAATGGGCTTCCCTAATCCACATAAGACTATCTATGGATTATTTATTCATTATAATTCGACATCACAGTGTACGGTATGTGTGTTTGGTAAAACGTTCTGAAAGCTGACTGCTTATCTAATGTCTGTCGTAGTATTTTGTCAATTCATATGCGTATAGTTTATTGTATTTTAGATAACGTTTTGTCCATACATGCATAAAACATATAGCAGCTACACTGACTCATATTGGTTTTTTACTATATAGATGTCCTTACACTACCAATCTAATAGTTTTATCTACTTTAAAAAGTAGATGAAGGTATTATCTCAAGAAAAAATATTAATTTCAAACCAATAAAAAGAAAACTTTCTGCTGCTTGTACACACACCAAAAAAAGTTTTGCATTACCTCGGTTCCGAGAGTTCCGAAATCTGTACAGAAAATTGGAACAGAGATCAACATAAACATCGTTTCCGCCCTTTTTGTTCCTCACGAAAACCATACATTGCATGTTGTACCACCATATAGCGAGACTTTAAGAAGTGATGGCCTAGATTGCTGTAAATACCGGTATCTCTAATACCCAGTAGCACGTCGTCTTGCATTGATGCATACCCGTATTCGTAGTGAAATACTATCCACAAGTACATCAAGGCACTGTTGGTCCCGATTGTCCCACTCTTCAACGGAGATTCAAAGTCGTTGGTGGGTTACGTCGTCCATAAACAGAACTTTTCAATCTATCCAAGGCATGTTCGATGGGGTTCATGTATGGAGAACATACTGGCCACTCTAGTCGTGTGATGTCGTTATCCTGAAGGAAGTCATTCACAAGACGTGCACGATGTGGGCGCGAATTTTCGTCCATGAAGACGAATGCCTCGCCAATATGCTGCCGATATAATTACACTGTCGGTCAGGGGATGGCATTCATGTATCGTACAGCAGTTACGGCGCCTTCCGTGACCACCAGCGGCGTACGTCGGCCCTACGTTATACCAACCCTAAACAGCAGGGAACATCCACCTTCTTGCACTCGCTGGACTGTTTGTCTAAGGCATACAGCCTGACCGAGTTACCTCCAAACACATCTCCAACGATTGTTTGGTTGAAAGCATATGCGACACTCATCGGTAAAGAGAATGCGACGCCAATCCTCAGCGGTCCATTCGGCATGTTCTAGGGCCCATCTGTACCGCGCTGCATGGTGTCGTATTGGCAAAGACGGACTTCGCCATGGTCGTCGGGAGTGAAGTTGCGCATCATTCAGCCTATTGAGCACAGTCTGAGTCGTAACACGACCTCTTTGTCGTTGCACGAGAAGCATTATTTAACATGGTGGTGTTGCTGTCAGGGTTCCTCTGAGCCATAATCCGTAGGTAGCAGTCATCCACTGCAGTAGCAGCCCTTGAACGGCCTGAGCGGGGCACGTCATCGACAGTTCCTATCACTCTGTATCTCCCCCATGTCTGAACAACAACGCTTTGGTCCACTCCGAGACTCCCGGACACTTCCCTTGTTGAGAGCCCTTCCTGGCACAAAGTAAAAATGCGGGCGCGATCGAACCGCGGTATTTATTAATCGACTAGGCATGGTTGAACTATAGATAACACGAGCCGTGTAACGCCTTGCTCGTGGAGTGACTAACTATTCGGCTGTCAGACCCCCTCCGTCTAATAGGCGCTGCTCATGCATGGTTGTTTACATCTTTCGGCGAGTTTAGTGACATCTCTGCACAGTCAAAAGGACTGTGTCTGTGATATAATACCCACAGTCAAGGTCTGTCTATCTCCCGGAGTTCTGGGAACCGGGGTGACTCAAAACTTTTTTGATGTGTGTATCAATCCTCCACCTCATGCATATCTGAGTTTGGTCCGTTATGTGAAACTTGTTATCTTAGTTCGCAGTTCTCAAAAATGATGCACAACAAAGGCTCTAAGTTCCTACTTGCATTTCTTTAGATATAGCATGTCGCATCTTATAGTACAAGGAACCAATAGATTGGAATAGGCTTAAAAGGGTTCCTCTATGACAAGAATGTTGGATATTTCGTATATTGCATCATTCTTTTTACTCAAGTTTCATTAATCGTGCGAAATCACCGGTAACTCCCTCACTGGAATCACATGATTCATTTCTGTGTGCCTCACGCTTTTCTTGCAACTGATGCAATAAATATTATTTGGCACAGATTATCCTCTATCTTCCAAAAAGAAAATTATAGATTATTACAACCTTATTTACTGTGCTAGTACAATTAACAACCTAAAACAGAGTGCAACCTGCGTTACGTTATATTTCATTTGGTGTCTATATGAAAGCCTTTTCTCACATCATTGCTCTTTCTCGCAAGTCAGTGAAAGTTATAGATGTATGTGGCATTAATACGAACAATATTAATGCACTTGCTCAAATGTGAGCATTGGTTTGAAACCAAGAACTTATTCTTATATTTATATAAACCAACCTTACCTTAATATTAACAAACACTTTCAGAAAAAATCAAAAATCCTATACTCTTAGCTATATACACAAATATATAAAACTTCCTATGCAACAGTAGGTTTCTTAGCTCAGTGAATAGGATACAAAGGATAATAGGAGGATTTATATGGCTTCCCTTTTAAATGACATGTATAACCTCTTTTCATTCCCAGTTCATCTTTAGATACTTTAATATATTGCAATAGAAGAACTATCACATCCGACTGCTGTTCTCCATCAAGACCAGCTGACTAACACTTTCATTCCTTTAAATCAATAGCACCACTGGCAAGTGTTGCTGAGACCCTTGTCGCGTATTCAATTGTGATACCATGGCAATTTCTGTCATGGCATTCCTGAGATTTAAATAATTACATCAATGATTCCTTGAAGTCTAGTATAAAACAACCAGAGGTCCACAGAGAGGTAAATCTTAGCCTTTCCCTCTCGTTGGTAATCAACCCCGATTAGAAAGTTCACTATTAATAAACGTATTACTAGGAACACATCAATTGTTGCTCCAATCCCTAGCCTCACTGATAGCAGATCCTTCCATTGAACATTTTGTGATCTCATGTCAAAAGCTCCCAGAACATGACTTACTAATGGACAAGATAGGCACATCAACTTCCTCACATAATCTTATATATATATTCATGAAAATCACGCTCACAATCCCAATGGGAATTTTCTCTGCATACGCCTTAATTGCTGCTTGATACACCATGTTCTGTGTGATTTTATACTGTTGATTATTAGGGTACAGCTCTTCCTTTAAGACAAATCTCATGTTGTACTGCACAAGTTTTACATCTTCTATTTTCCCCTACCCCATTCCAGGACTACTCTGTCAGGGTTGAACTTCAACTGACCCATCCTCTCAACATAAGATCTCTCCCACTTTTGTTGCTGATTGTTTAATTGGCTTTGCCACTGTCTATTCATATTGTTAAAAGTAGCATAATGAGGGTGAAACACGTTATGTACCTTTTTTCCCCTAATTACAATTATTGCCACCTCCAACCGCATTTCGATTACTATTGTTGGTACGTCAGTCTACCGATCCAGTCAGTCATGCATTCACATTTACATGACCTAATTCCCAATTTTCGCTGGTTTTCTTGTTCCTATGGAACTTCCCATTCTGTTAAAATACCTTGATACCAGTCTCGGACACATTGGCTAGTTTCACTCGTACGGGAGTATGTAATTTACATCTGTATGTCCGAACAATATCTTTCTGAGATACTGAGTTGTCCTAGAACCTGGTCTTATTCAAATGTTTTTCGCAGTATTTCCTGAAAGTTCGTTGTTGTAGCTGAAAAGGTTCAGGTTTAAACAGTTCCTTCTCAGAATCATTACACGTGTCACATCCCTCAGCAATTTCTATTGCACGCAGGGGTGCATTCCCTGTGTACAATCTAGAGTGAAAGCGATCTTCCATGCCTCAGATCATGATTCTGGCATGTCTCCATGAAAAGCACTTATAGAGACAATGGGGTGGAAACTCTTTTTGTCAGATGTAAATAAGTGAATCCGTCGATGTCGACTGAGATCTCTTATTAGTTATCATCGTTAGGCAACATACAGTTTGTTTGTCACACATCATTTTGTGTAGTGCAAACGCTGTTCCTTCTGGCTGAACATTATATCCGGCACCAAGGCTTCCTCCGACACTTCTGTCATAGATGTATTATAGTTTCTTAATCGTTAGTCTCAGCTAGTTCTTTCGCTGTTCGTAAATTGGACGCCGACAATTCTACAGCGTAGTGGGAAAATCTTAATCCAATTTCTTGTTTTTCTTTTTTTCTGCATTTCTTGACAGCAACTGAGTTGGGAGTATTTTGGCCCCCTGCTGGACTGTTAGACTGTTTCTTAATAACTTTCTGCACCTTAACCTCTGCTATTTCTACAAGCTTTTATTCTTTCCTAGCAGTCGACGAGATAAATTATTCATTTAGTAACTGCTCCCTAAACTCGACCGTCTTATTTCGAACTTTATCCTGTTTAGCAGCTTAATCATCCATTTTGATTGATAACTTCTAAAAGGTTTCTGACAATTTTTTCTGCTTTTGAATTACTTGACCGACATTTTCAGAGAAGACCTTTACCCTTTCAAGTATGCCCTTATAGGCTACCTTCAGTGCGGCTATTCCATCCGTTTGTCATGGATAATACATGTTGTTTTACGGGAAATTTTGAGATTTTCAAATGAATTTTCTCTTGATTAGTCGGCACAGCAAATTGTTTATTGGATAATTCAGTGAATGTGTTATGCTACACTATGCTACTTATTGGACAGTTCATTAAATGAAATTGCTATTGAATCCTTCTTACTGGATAACTCAGCTATTTCAGTAGCCATCACATGATTAGCTGTAGATAAATTAAGTAATTCAGTTGTTGTAGCATCCTTTCACTGGCCATTGCCTCTTGTTTAGCAGACAGAGTCCAACACGGTATCTAGTTTTCTTAGCATCACATATAATGGCTTCATAGGCATTGCTCTGCAGAATCGCTTGCTCTTGTCACCACCTCTGTCATTTGAAAATGCATTCGTTCATTGAGCAAAGAGAATTCTAACACCACCACTCAAAAATTGCCACAAACTGCAATGTAAAATTGTGAGGTAATTGTCATTGGTTGATACGAGCAAGCGATTCTGAAAACAAAAGTGAACTGTACTTCAGTAGCGTTTCCACTTTACCACAGCCGTACCTCCGTGCTCTATTTGGATTTTGCATTCGTCTCCACTTGTTTTCTTTCCTTTCTGGCTTTATTCTCAGTTCAGTTACATGGAATAGAAAGCAAAATGATGTTTTTATGCAAGAAACTGACCAAAGGAAGTCTTAAAAACCATCGTATGGGATTCAGATTGTAGTAGGTCTTCGTTATTTTCCCTGAATTTAGCGAACCAACAATGTGTGGTGTCTAAATTGGTGAGTTCTGTCTGCTTCGTTTGCTAACTGATAAGCATTTATTTATAAATAATCACCAGATAAACAAGGCACTGGACTCATAACTGAAGTTGCAGGCTCTATCTTCACTTGTGTCAAAAACTCTAAAGCAGAAAAGTTACTGACTTTATAAACAAGTCCGGCGCACAAGACAGAAGCTCAGTACCAAGAGCTACTACAATTTTCTTCATTCTTTTGGTCTTAAGTATTGTTCACATATTAATTGTGATCAATTACTAATACTTCCAAGAAGCTTAGGTTAAGGTTAAGTTCCTTATAAATAATTTACGAGACATATGAAGACAACATATTTATTTAAAAGAAACATCACATCGTTCCTTGAGCCACATCATACATCAGAATAGACCACTGAGAAAGTACAATGTCGAAATGACGGAAAAAACACAAGTGTTGTTACTTTGTGTTTATATATTGTGTAACCAGCAAGTGGACGGATGTCATGGAGGTATAATAAGAAGAGATGGCGCCACAGCCTTACACTGTACGATGATTTGAAGCCGGCAGCGCCATGTTAGTTTGTCCAAAGCCTTAACAGACGATTGTTACTTGTTCTCAATTTCCGTTGAGTGCACACAACAGTTGTTTCAAATACTATATGTCACAGTACTTTTGAGAGTAATAAAGTGTAAGGAAAGTATTTTCAGACGATTTCCTGCTCTTAGGTACCTGTTTGATCTAATAAAAAGAAGTATTGCATCTCGTTAACGCTACTTTCCTTTGTTATGTGTTTCGAGTAACCAAGAAGAGAAGTATGTAATACGAAGAAGCCGCTTTCATAATACATTATTTCTCTTAATGTGGACTGAAGAAACTAATGTTCCGTCAGTATCCTCTTCCCAAAAATTCTGAGAAAATATTTTAACGTGTTTGGTTGATTTCCAACTTTTCTTTCACACAGTGTTCCAAATTGGTTTTCCAGCTGAACTGATACCAAATCTACAATTAAATGAGAGAAATAAAACCATAACGTGAAAGTAACCAACCCAGATGTTGTTCACGCATATAAAAGAGAACATACCATTAAAAAGTATACTTACGAATGAATTGTGATTCCTTTACACTTTAGACTATAATCAGAACAACTAGCTGTAAAAGATGCATTCCACTACCTTTTATTGAAACACTTCCACCACATCCTTTGGCCATTCTAACATTAGGATGTCAGCGTCCAGTTTGTGACATCATGAAAAGTCCCCTTATTATACCTCCATGGCAGTAGTAGCTTCTTTGGCTTAGCATCTTCCAGCATAATACAGTCGTTGTGGCGGACCGTACTCGGTAATTAATTACATTTCAGTTATTCATATATGCTCTATTACTACTTGATTTAAGGCCATTAGTTAATTTCACTCATCCTGTGGAATCTCTTTGCTGTTAATTTTACTGTAATGACTACATTGACAAAGAGGATTTTTACTTCTTGAGCTTTGCCAAAAGTCTTTCATATGAACTTCATTCCCAGTTCATCACGTTGCTAACATGTTTAACAATGAATTGCAACGGTTTTATGATGTTGGCACTGTACGTCGAAAAGTGCTTCACAATATAGGCTACACTGATTAGTCCAAACATTATGACCGCTGAGCTACCATCGATATAAAATCGTTGAGGCGACAGTAGCGTTACCTGGCGAGGAACGACTGCTATTCAGACACACGCACGGTGCATGTAGTATCATTGAGGATGCTGCCACTGTGTAGAATGTGGACCTTCCAGCTCTATCTGAGCCTGACCGAGAGCAGATTGTGGTGGCCCGGAGGCTCAGCACGAGCATTTCGGGAACTGCATGACTTGTCGAGTGTTCGAGGAGTGCTGTGGTGAGTGTCTTCAGCACTTGGCGAAACCTAAGGTGAAACTTCGTCCCGACATCGTGGGGTTGGGCGTCCACGCCTATCACAAATGTCGGAAGCTGTAGGCAGGCAGACTGGTAAAGGCGGTGAGCTGTGGCAGAACTAGCATCAGACTTCAATACTGGATAGAGTACAAGTGTGTCTTAATACACAGCGCACCGAACACTCATAACGATGGGCCTCAGACAACCCATGCATGTGCCACTGTTAACACCACGACATCGGCAACTGTGACTGAAATCGGCACGTGACCATCGACACTGGACGTTGGTCCAGTGGTAGAGCGTTGCATGACCTGATGAATCTAGATACCTCCGTTATCATGCCGATGGGAGGCGCGAGTCAGTAGTCTTCCATGAGAACAGCTCCATGAAACCTGTACGGTGGGACGGAGGCAAGCTATTATGCTCTGGGAATCATTCACCTGGCAATCAATGGGTCCCATGAAGCTCGTACAAGGCACCATGATGGCCAAGGACTATCGTACACTGGTGGAGACCACGTACACCCCTTCATGACGATCATGTTAACTGACAACAGTGGCATTTTCAGCAAGACAATGAACCATGCCCCAAGGAGCAGTAGTGTGATTAATTGGTTCGAGAAACACAGTGGCATATTAAAGTTAATGTTCTGGCCCAAACTCGCCAGATATGAACCTGATCGAACATATCGTGGATATGACTGAAGATAGCGTCAGAGCTCATCGTTCACTCCCCGGAATTTATGGGAATTAGGTGACTTGTGTGTGGAGATGTGGTGGCAGCTCCCTCCAGCAACCTACCAATATCTCACTCCTTCCGTACAACAACGCGTCGTCGCTGGTATCCGTGCCAAAGGTGGACATACAGGGTGTTATGATGGTCGTCATAATGTTCTGACATATCAGAGTATAATCACTGCAGAAAAACGACAGTTTGAATTTTATTTAATTAGGATACTGAACACAACAGGATACACATAAAATGTATTCTCAGCTTCGAATACGAGGAATTACCAGCTGTATAATGGCCTGACGGCACTGAAAATTTCTGCCGGACTTGACTCAAACCTGAATCTTTCGCTTTATGCGAGTAGTCGCTCTAACCGCTTTGGCTTTCCGCGCGCGACCCACGGATAGACATAAGCATCCATACGTCGTCGTTCCTTGTACTCGTACACATACGTAATTTCCGTAGAGAGGAAGGTATTTTAGTTGAGAGAACCAGCCTGGTATCGGCGGATAAATACGATAATGTAAGAAGAACGTTTCATTGTTAGTTCGGAGATAGAACGCTCCTCAAACAACCCAGGCACTACGAATCGTATAGCAGTATATATTAACGCAAAATACTTTTACTTCGAGTTATGACAAATTTAATGTCAGACCTTGATTTAGCTTTGTTACATACATTGCAAGAACACGTGTCACACAAGATTAAATATGCGAGAGTCAAAACCTTGTGGTTGTCTGCATTGGTCAGTTATAAATGTGATTAAACGCTTTGAATGTTTTGGGTTGGACTTATAATTTGTGTAAAGTTCTACCACTCACTTTAGAAACGTATTGCTTCTCATGAATCGCTTTCTGTACTTCGAGTTTTCTTAATACGGTCAGTTCACTGCTTCTCGTGGGAAGTAAAACCATGATCGTTTTCGCAGCACTTCCTGGTTACACCATAGCTGCATAATTTATTACAATTTTTTAATAAAGAAAACACCGCACTTTTTGAATTAGAGCTAGTACTGAAAGTGGATTCTCGCAAGACATTTTGTTTCCAATGGGATTTCGTTACAAGCATTCCTATGGCACACAAAACGTACTCCGAGCGACCAAATCCAGGAAGTTTCAGATCCTATGGGATACTGATGCCTTGAAAACGAAGAAAAAAATCAGGCGTTGTAACAGGTGTTTGGTTTCTTTTTCAGGTGCTGAATGGGACGTACGCACTACTGAACATGCTTTACAACTTCCATAGCAGTGGTTGAAGACTGGCCAGCGAATGTAGCAAGACCAATATCTTAAAAATAATTTCGTTACTTCTGAAAAAATTAGACTTGTCAAGCGTATAAACAAATACATTAAGCCTAATACTTTACTTCTTCAGCCTCCTTGCCACTGGAATTTCGCAAACGAATTATTGTATATAAATTCAAAGAGTGCTTAGGTTGTGAGCAATTAAAATACATATTCTTTAATATACTGACTGAGTTATTCGGCTGATGTTTCACAGAAAAATGTCATAAAACAGTTTTAATGCATTGTAGCCATAAATTTTATATATATGACAACAGAAAAACGTCATTCACATGTACGAACAATAAAAGTTAATAAAGATTCTGTCAAGAATGGTTATTTTCAAGCGAATATGCCAAAAGATGTTTATTACCCTCCTCCTGAAATGTTTGTAAATTATACGGATGTTGTGGTTCGTTATCCTCATAACTTTTTGAACTTTCATGGTGTATGCAATTTTCTCCACAACAAATACTTGAAACAGATGGCATGAGGTCCCTTAGCAGCGGCACTGAAGAAACTAGTCACGCATGATATTTTACCCGTAGATTTACCCGCACACTAATTGCCAGCCGTGTCAAGCCGGTGGTTCTGGTACCGTGCATTCTATAGCAGCTTAACTGACAACAACTCGTCGCGTCAGTGCGAATACAGCACTATTTCCCATAATGAAATTTCTAATGTCTCCATTGAGACGATAAACAATCTCATGGGTGCTGCAGTCAACACTATCCATAGGTCAAGAAAAGTCGCTAAAATAATTAGCCTAGGTATATGCCGTAAAAATATCGGAGCAAAGTAAGCTATTCTCGTAAGCTTTGCTCGTCATTACATACAGGGATTTCAAAATTTCAGTTAGTTATCCAAGATACACTTCTTCTGGACATACGAAAACAAGAAAATTGAACAAAAATATATTTTCACTACATATATAGCAACACAATAAACACGGGCGGACACACAATTTTTTTTGGGGATAGGGCATGAGAGTCAGAGAGGTGAACGTCTTCTTATAGGAAATTTTTGGCTAATTTTAAAATAAAGAGACACACAGACACCCACACCCACACCCACCCACCCACCCACCCACCCACACACACACACACACACACACACACACACACACACACACACACACACACACACACACACACACATATATATATATATATATATATATATATATATATATATATATATGTGTGTGTGTGTGTGTGTGTGTGTGTGTGTGTGTGTGTTTGATAATAGTTTGTTCAGCCGTTGAAATGTTGAAATGTAATCTGCTATTTGAAGTACACGGTTTGCGAGCAGAAACGCACTACCTTATCAATGTGTGGCACATAATTTTGATATCATACTAAACACAGATTTTAAGAAATCTAGGAAAAGGTTCATGAGGAGAAACGTTTATCTCTTATGGTTAACCCGCAATCACCATATTTGTCTTGCGAATTCACTACACCAAGTACAATCAAAAGACGGAAATGGTGTAAATGGGTGAACTGTAGAAGATAGGCATACGCTCTCGTGGACTTCTGTATATATCTATTTGACATCCACAATTCAGTACTTTCCAGTTTTAGGCTGCTCAAGGTACTGCAAAACAGTGCAGTGCCAACAGATTTTCTGTTGCCTTGGTTCACTATCATCGACTGTTTTTTAAGCAGCATACATTCCTCATCAGCATTCCATCTGAAACTTCATCAAATTCAATTCAGTCGTTCTGCCATAAGAAGGTGACTGACGACAGAGTTGCATTTCACATTTAGAATCATATTATAATTGAAACTCTCTGGTTCCTGATAAAAACATCAAGCAGGATGTAAGGACTCTAAGAAGCCTGACAAAGGTGAAAAATCGAAACGCGTAGATTACAATAAAGCTGTTTATAGGAACTCGTGCCAGGACTGTTTCTTACTATCTAGGGAAAGAATCCAGAGAGAACATATACTTACCGAAATTAAATGAAAGTGTGATTATGAACGCAGCCCTAAAAATTTAAAAATATTTTCATGGATAAAACATTTAACTTTGCTTCAATAGCTTGTAATACAAAGCTTATTTATCTGCTGCACAATGACGAAACGATCAATAGATTTCATATTTCATTCTGCTTTTATCGTAAAGTCTGACAAAAAAAGAAGCTAGAAACAACGAATTGAAGCCTTAACACAAGGACTCACACTTAAGTTCTGTTAATTCCAGCTTTTACCATTGTTTTAATTCACAATTACTCGCTGCCGTTAGGTAAAAATATTGATTATGCTGAGATTCTCTCTCTCTCTCTGTCTCTCTGTCTCTCTCTCTCTCTCTCTCTCTCTCTCTCTCTCTCTCTGTCTCTCTCTCCTTTCTCTCTCTCTCTCTTCTTTCTCTCTTTTTGCCTCTCTCGAACTGTCTGAGGAGGGGAGGGGGGAGGCGCACGTGCTCCCGTGACCCTCCCACTCTCCCCGGAACCACCCTTGGCATTAAATGATTGTGATGTAGATAGTTAAAATGAGCGATCTGAATAAAATGTAGATGAATGTTGTATAAATTAAACTTAAGTAGTGTCCGTTAAATATATCTAAATGAAAAACCTTAGTGTTACCTAACTCCAAGAATGGATCAATGTTCATTTGGCAGATGGCCATAAGTGATTACTCAGTATCTAAAAATGCCCAAACAAGGCCATTGTCACGCCACGATATTGACGCAAATGTAGATCTTTGAAAAACAACTTACTATTTCATTATCATATCACAACGTAGTTGCAACCTTAGTCAACACATTATGAAGTGGCTAATTCCTACAAGAACAACAGTTAGTGTTCTCAGGCAAAAATAAATGGTTCTAATGGCTCTGAGCACTATGGGACTTAACATCTATGGTCATCAGTCCCCTAGAACTTAGAACTACTTAAACCTAACTAACCTAAGGACAGCACACAACACCCAGCCATCACGAGGCAGAGAAAATCTCTGATCCCGCCGGGAATCGAACCCGGGAACCCGGGCGTTGGAAGCGAGAACGCTACCGCACGACCACGAGATGCGGGCTTCCTCAGGCAAACAAATGGGACTATTAAGTAATGGTAAAAATAGCCAGTAACATCAATTTTCTATATAGACACACTAATTACCAAACGCCTGAACAACTTTCGCAGACCGAAGCCAACCACTTCCATTGAGAATTCTTTGCCGTCAGAGGCCTTTGCTACAGAGAGCCGAATTTCATCTGTCGGCTATAGGATAATCTGAAACTGCCTCTATTAAGTCATAGAGTAGCAACAACATTTACAGCTACCCCACAGAAGACGATATGCGATCAAACGATTTGCTGGCGCATTCTTAACTTGTAGTATTCTCGAGTGTCCGCCTGGGACACGTCTTAAGTTTTACTGTAAATTAATGACTGTGAAAGACCAAATATTTAATTTGTTAACGAATTTGAGTACAAATAAGTCAAGGAACTTTTTCCAGTGATACGCACTTGCGTTTTCGAAATGGATGATGGACATATAAAGCTTAGTAAGTGAACCTCCAATTGTAGATAATCTTTCATAAAATCCTAATAAAATTATAGGGTTTGGATAAGTCCAGTTTATATCCAGACGCTGTGCAGTTATGATGGTTCTCTTGACTGTACTTCCGAAAACTGGATCCGAATGTGATCTATTGCCGATATACTTAATCAAATATTACTACTACATGCTACGCAATGTATCTCCTTGTTATAAATCGGAGTGATAGAAAAGCTAAAAATTACAGTTTCTCTCTACGTGTCTGCCAGTAGAGCATTGAATTACCAAAAGCGCAAAACTGGGTGTTAAGACTGAGTGAGTACATCAGAGTGAGTAAATACGAACCGATTCAGTAATCAGATTCAGCTTATGAAAATCGTGCCATTCCACAGTATTCGTAATGCTTCCTGCTTCGTTACCAAATAACGTTATGATTTATTACAAGTTCTGCACGTGGGATGAATGCGAAATATTTGTGCTAATATTTGTATCAGACGACAAAAATGATCTAAATTAAAGTCGTCTCACCAGCAACTCTAACATGGTAGTCGACGCCTCTGAAAGGTCTCAGTTTGACTTCCAACACACTTCCAATTTCAGACCTTCACAGACCCTTCCCTTAGTCAGCTGTGCAAGTTCCTGATTTTTTTAATACGGAGAAGCTCATAATCGGCGAGAACACGCTACAGTAACACCACAAACAAAGAAATGAAATGATAATTAAATAGACACCCTAGCTGCATACAGGCGTTGATGTACTTCATTGGGGACATGTTGAAAATGTGTGCCCCGACCGGGACTCGAACCCGGGATCTCTTGCTTACATGGCAGACGCTCTATCCATCTGAGCCACCGCGGGCACAGAGGATAGTGCGTCTGCAGGGACTTACCCCTTGCACGTTCCCCGTGAGATCCACATTCCCAACATGTCCACACCACTACATTCGTAGTGCGCCTAATAGATGTTTGCCCATCATACTCATTACTCGTGGCAGATTAATCTACCAAGTCCCGTATGAGTTCGGGCATAGCGTGTGCGTTCGCACAAGAAGGTCAATGGCCGGGTAGCCATATTTTAACTATATATGACGGTAGTATCTGTTCCCGAAAGCAGGACATCCCTGGTTCGAGTCCCGGTCGGGGCACACATTTTCAACATGTCCCCAATGAAGTACATCAACGCCTGTATGCAGCTAGGGTGTCTATTTAATTATCATTTCATTTCTAGCAAAGCTGCATTGTCATCCACGGTAACTGTTCTTTCGGGAACAGATACTACCGTCATATATAACAAACAAAGAACCTAAACAGTTTTCATGAATAATCCATACTGATTGCAAATTGTCTTTGCTGCATATTGCAAAGATCACTTTATGATGGGTAAAAATGAAAGTGCACCTAATCACCTTCTCCTCAGTTGAAACAAATTCGTAATGTGCTCTCGAGAAGACCACCACAAGACATTCCAAACTTGTACCAAGCATCCTACCGTACTTTTAAAAGAATAAAACTATCGAAAGATAAAATAATCATTATGCTGCAGTTAAAATTTAAATGAAGATAACGTAATTGCAAAGTCTACAGCCAGGATATTATACAGTGCTCAGCCAAGACCTCCACAACTTAACTTCAGCGACACTAGAAAAATTTATGTAATACTGAAAACCAATGAACAAATTATTTCAGTGCTGCTATTAAAAGACAATAACTAGTAAATCCTTCCATCATGAGCAGTAAAACATTAGACAAAGAAAACAAATATGTTAGTTTAAACACTAATTTCGCCAAAAAAAAATAAAAACAGAATTAAACAGTCATCTATGTTTGTGAATGAAACTGTCTACACAAATGTATTGATTACAAGATTATGTAAACTTTAAGTAAAACTGAATTTCAGAATGTGCTAAATTCACAATCCCTATACAAGCAATTTGTCGATATACAGAAAATAATTGACATAAAAAACATACAAACATATTAAATATGGTAAATCGGCTGTTTTTGTTTCAGTTACCGATGACATTCTGGATGTTAATTGGTTATGACAAGCTCTCTTGTAAAATTTGTAATAAACGATGAAGATTTTCGATCTCTCAATATTAAAGTAATAATACAAGTAATATGCAACAAGAAGTAAGTTATATACACAAGTTATATACACATACACCTGAAATTATAAAAACTTGAAGTATTACATGTTTCTTTCATGTTCGTGTGATGCAAAGAATACACATGTAACACTCTTTCGTTACCTGTCAATACAGTTCAACACAAAAATATTGAATGGAATTAGGATTTTGTAGAGTAATGCACAACTGGAAGTGTTGTAATAATGACGAATTCTGTTTGGTTTTCTTACGCAATCAAGAAAAGAGAACATAGAAATTGCAAAGAATTCGTGTTGTTTTGTGAATACAATGCTATAGTTTCTTGACCCAAAGGTGACATTTTTTGATATCTACACTGTGATACACATACGTGGGAACACTAATAGTTAATCTCTTCATGGTGCAATTAGACAATTGGCAAGGCACACTGAATTCTTGGAAACATCTTCATGTATGCACTTGAGTACATCACTTGATGACTACGCCGTTGGCTGTTTTGGTGGTCTATGACACGCCACACTTGACACAGGTTTGTCGAAGTATCCAGAAGGATCCACCTCTAATTTGTGCCAATAAGGCAGCTAGCACCTCATCTGGACTGGTATGTGCTCCCAGCATTGGTGCTCGCTGAGTAAATGACATCTATACATCTCTTGGCAGAAAAATTTCATGTGGGCCAGCAAACATTTCATCAAATATCCTTGCCTTGTGGGTCCATGTTTCAACCTGTGCCATTCCATCCATTCTTGTAATATACATGAAAATTTACTAAAATAATTAGTTTGTAAGCCTCATATTACATATTCATACACATTTATACACACATCATATCACCCTACAGATTATAATTTTTTAAAGAGTTCCTCACTTTAATTATTCAGCTTTGACAGACATCTTAGAATCTATGACAGTAAAGCACAACATCTATCATAAATGATTCTAAGTAAATAAAAAAGCATAGATATCACATGTATAGACATAATATTTAGCGTAGAATGAAATGTACACGATCAGTTTTCATAATCGATCACACAAGTACAGCAAATTATGTATATTCCGTGTTTGTTTTGAAGAGCCAGGCATCGTTCATGTTGACCCTATTAATAGTTATGTAGCTAGCATCCTCTGTGTTCTATTAGTAGGAGAATTCTTACATTTTGAGGGTGATTTTTCCATATTTAAGTTAAATATTTTCACTTTTTGTGACTAAATGTAAATTGTAACTACAAAGTATGACGTCTCATGACATCGTTTGCTTAAAATTCTTGGGAAGTTTTCTCACTGAGACTATTCTTTCAAGTAAATTAAATGAAATCGCAATTGCGAATGAGGACAACCATCAGCTGCAGAAAGGAATGACGACAATGAAAATATGTGCCATGTACCCACGTTGCCTCGGAATCATAATAACGCAGGAAATGCAGTATCGTCCATTGTTTGAAATGTCCAGCTATATCAAAAATCTCTATTGGAATCACGATGGGGCAGAAGGAGCCTACATAACAGCTAATTTCTCTCTGTGAAATCCTTCTTGTGCTTGAGCATCCCACTTCCATGGAGTGTCCTTATCCATCTGTGTAAGTACTGGAGATACAGCTTAAATATTGAATTCAAATCTTTTTCTAATAAGAGTGAAGTAGTTCCAGAAACGCCCAAATCAGTTTTACTGTTGTGTAACAGGTAAATCATGAATTTGGATCAGCCAGCATCCTTTGATGCAATCGGATTGTGGACAATGAATGTGAGCAAGAAGTTTTATTTCACTTCTCCCAAACTCTGGCTTCACTAAATTTACAATTACGCCACACTTCTTAATTACGTTCAACAATGTGTCCAATACGTCATTATATTTTTCCAAATCCTATTAAGCAAATAAAATGTCATCCACATAAGTGATCAATTCTTTCCTTAAATCAGCTAGAAGAATGATGTTACAGGAAATCAACTAATATTGAATCCAAACGGTAACTTAGGAAGTTGGTAACAAGAGCTATAACACAAAGTGCCGCACAACTCCGACACAAGGGATGTCACTCACTTCATCAATAACTTGTCTTAAATCAACTGAAGACAAAAGTCTAACAGCAATAAATTTTTGAAGAAGGCCATGTAACACCAGTGGCCTAGTAGTTTCTGGCATAAAAACTATATACATTAGCTGCAAATCTAATACCACCCTAATACCATAACCTTTGGACTTACCAACAACAGTTTATCATAGGAACTGACAGGAGGCTCTACGAAATCTTGCTGTAACATTTTCTGAAACTCAGGCTCCACTCTGTTTATATAATACAGTAGTATGAGATATAGCCTGATAACAAGTTTCTGTGCTCCTCAACCTTCAAATTATACAATAAGCATTGCTTGTTCCAGGATTTTCTGAAACACTGAAGAATGACGTTGCAGTACGCCAAACAATTTTCCTTTCACTAACTTGTTTGCTTCTCAGCGCTGTCAATTCGACTCCATTTTTCTTGCAAGGAAAGTTTGTATGATGTGTGTACCGTGTTACTAAACTCATCTACTATATTGGGTGGTTAGACAACGCCCTGGACTATAAATCCATGTTCTGGTATGTCTGTTCATGACCCAAAACTGAATCTGTAAACGTTATCTGACTAATTCTGAGTAAAGTATTTTGTGTCAGTAACACAAAGCTACATAATACTGCACAGCGAAAAATGGATATGCATGGCTTATGTAACTGAATATCAAACAGTAGAAACCTACAAACATAATGTAATGTGGCTATGTTTAGCTTATAGGAGATCGCTGTACAATGAGGATGATTCTTACTGACTATAATTACGAAACTTGGATCCAGGAATGATCATCAGTGATGTATCTCATTATAGCAAATGAGTCATATTATTATTAAAAGACAACTGATAAGAGGGAGAAGGTATCACTACCATGTGCTACACAAAATATCTCTCCTTTTCGTATGAATAAACACATTGCCCCAGAAACCTGCATTCTGGAAAAAGCACCCAAACTTTCGGTGCCTTGAAATCATACATGCGGAGAGCTGGATATTTACAGATAAAGATATGGGAGATATGTATAGAACTGAACTGTTTTGTTATTGGTATACTGCTTAATCACTGAAGCGTTGAATGTGCATCTTTGCAAGATGTGATGAGAAGACAGCGTCGCATAAAGTGTGCTTCTAAATTTACGTACAAAATTTAAATATATGGCCTGGAAGAACTGAAGAAACTAGCAGTTATACTGAATGAAAATTGTACGGGGTGGTCAGAAACAGTCTGAAAAGCTTGTAAGGCTGTTACAGAGTAGGTTGTGTTGATAAACAGTTGTTGTGAAAAAAAATCGATACATTAGGCCGCTTCCTATTTCATTAGCCTTCAAGTTAGCCAACCAAATCGTTTCGTGCGGAAGTTGAAAATCTTGCACACGCGTGTTCTCCGTTTCATTTCCTCAAAACTGAACATACGTAACTTTTGCTCACTTAGCTTGAATTTATCACTTCCTAAACAGGAACGTGTTAACTGGTAATGAGAATACTGAACAAGTAATGTCTCGTGCATTACGGCATTTTTGCGTGTGCAATTGCGTCAATTTCCGCGCAAATGCCTGATTGGCTAAAGTCAATGCTAGTTCAGTCGTAAATGGCGCAACGTGTGGATTTATTTTCTTAATAATTATTGATTAGTAGAATCTATCGTTCAACATCCTTACAACCATTTTTCCAAGATTCCATTTTTCTTCTGGACGTGTAGTTCAGCAAACCACTTCATGGACAGTAACACATGGTTAAAATGGTGCAGCTTAGCCTTAATGCCAGCACACAGTGACTTCCTGCACGTATCACTGCTTAAGGTACACGTGTAAGACAAACTTTACGTGTCCCATTTCCCATAAAGCCGAAGAGATCATACATCATGGTAACGAAACCTGCGACTGCAAACAACCATCTACAAAAACTTTGTGGAAGCCGTGAGGAGAGTAGCCTCGGGGAGGACCAGGGAGGATGTCCTGAAATCCTGACAGCCATCTCCCAATCTCTACACCTTGATTGGCATAGCAGCGTAGCCTCTTTGAATCCTGAGTCGCACCTCAGCAAGCCGCGCGCTAACTATCGAGACAAACGTGACATTCAGCTTGGTTCGGATACCAAGTGCAGTAGTGTAGTGTAGTGGGGTGTACTGCTTGTAGTGTTATGTAGTAGTGTAATACAAAATTATAAATTACAAAATTCGTTATCTACCAGTGCTGCATATTGTAACAGATCTGTGCCATGTGGCTTCTGGATTCCATATGAAAAGATATCTGAGCACCAGTTCGCCAAATGGTCGTATGTAGACTTGTTTCTTAGTTAGTTGTTATTGTTATTATTATTATTTACGTAGATATTCTACCTTTTTCACTTGAACAGCATAATACTTATGCTAAATTTTCATGTGGTATTTTCTTGCCAATTCATGTGCACATTCAGTCTGTTGTTTTGTCCAGATACAGACTAAAAAATTTACAAATTCACTGTTTAAATAACGATCTTCATTTGCTTCTGTTAATACGATTCACTGCTGAAGCCCAATTTCCATTATGGGAATCAATTTTACACGGAATAATCATTGACGGACGCAGAAAAATCCACACACTACAACTAAAACCAATTTCCAACTCGTTTTTCGGTGAATCTTTGGAGTAACATGTTCGTAACATGTTAAAGTATGGTGATATCAGAAGAGCAGATGAGAGGACGGAATTATTTGCATTTCTTGGAAAATTATTTTGTTGAACACCTTGAACACATTCCTTCGGCTTCGCGGATCGCAATGTATTTCCAGTATGACGGAGCCCCTCCGCAATTTCCCAGAAGTGTGACGCGCGACCGAACATTTCAACCGGACTTATTCCTAACGCTGGATTGCTCGTCGTAGTACAATTTGCTGGCCAAGCCACACCTTACGGTATTAGATTTTTGTTGTGGGGTCAGATGAAGTCTGAGGTCTAAAAACGAAAGGTGACTGAGTGAGATGAGCTGCTTGGTCGTATCATGGACAGAGCTGCCATCATGAAGGAACGTGCAGAAGCACTCAGACAAGTAACAAATCGTGGTCTCCCAAGAGTGTACAAGTGCACTGAAGCTATCAGTCGGATATCCAGAAATTTATTGTACACTACAACAACTGTAATGTGGCGTGTACGATAGTACATAGGGGTGACTTAAACATATATGTTATTCAGTTGACATGTTGTAATGTTTACTAACTGTTGTATATGTGTACATGTTTAAACATGTCAATGTATTCAATAATACAGAAAATTCATGGTCCAGTCACATTAATGTGACCACTGCCTTTGTTCGACGTCAACATACCATAACCACCCACAGACGTCAGATGGCAGCAGTAGGAGTGGAGGGTATAGAAAGTTTGTTGGGGAGAATGTGGGCGGCAAACAGTGCAGTCGTTATGGAATTGCAGAAACGGACCGAATTATCTGACGTCCAAAAGCTCTTCAGTGTCAAGGAGGACGCCTCTCGTAAATGGCAAAGTTTCTAAAATGTTCATGCGCCACTGTGGTTAAAATATACCATCCGTGGCAAAATGAGGCTATCCAAAACCCGGACCAAAGCAACTGTGATGCACCACAGGCCACAGATGACAGGCATGAACGACGGCTTCGGAGATATGTATGGGCCAACACACGTGCAGCTGTGTAGCAAATGACCACCAGATGAACCAAGGGGCTGCCAACAGTGTCTCTTCAAAGACTGTTCAGCAAACGTTGCTGCGTATGAGCCTCTGAAGCAGGTGCCTGTTTCATGCTCCAATGTTGACGGCTATTCATTGTCGACATAGACTGAATATGCACGTCACTGAGTGGCGACAGTTTGCCTATGCAGCTATGTTACGTTTAATGCCCCATTGGACAGATCGCCTTTAGCGTGCATATTTGCATGCCTAGCACACCGTCACAAAACAACTATAACATGTCACATTATAACCAATACTTTGCGCATGTACTATGACTTGTTATCCAACACACCCAATGTACCAATAGTATTCTACACTGTACACTATGCCACCAAGATAGAGCCTTCGGCTACTGTAGCATGTAGCAGTGCTCCTTTTGAAATGCAGAGCCCACCTCCCCCCCTCCCCCATTTTTTTACCTCCACTGGAATCACCGAAGCCACGAAAAGACTTTAACCATTCTAGTGGGATGTGTCTGTCGACGCAGCGACCACATCCCGCACTGATAATTAGGGATGTTCTGTAGACAGCTTCTTGGCATACAAGGTTGGAGAAGGATTGTTCAGGTATCAGCTGACATCCACTAATATGTTATTAGTGCACTTCAGTGAAAGCAGTGCTCGCAGTAATCACGTGCCTCTTGCAGTGCCAGTCTGACGCATTGCCAAGCATGGCTGTTTGCCCGTTGGCAAGACGACCGCTCTGCATGACACGGCACAATATCCACCCCGTCTAAAATTCCCGCGTCCTCTTCTGGCAGCAGAAAGAAGAATGTACCATAACTGTAATTCAATAAATACAATAAATAACTTGTGGCAACATCCAAAGCTGCAAGTACAGCAACATGACTTCTAATTATAAGCTGGTTTAAGTAGAGACATATGCCCCCTTCATTCCGCAGCAGTAGGAACATCCTTAATTAACGCAGCAACTAGGTCACAAAACGAATAACGGTGAAAGGTTCCTTAAAGCGTGGCCGGAGCTTCCCAGTAATCTTCACTTCCACTCTACTCAGGTTACCAATATTCATAATGTATGCCAGATATCGCTCTTTAAACGGATTTGGGCGTATTCTATTGTGCCACTTGCTCATGGGTGTATAATACACTCCTGGAAATTGAAATAAGAACACCGTGAATTCATTGTCCCAGGAAGGGGAAACTTTATTGACACATTCCTGGGGTCAGATACATCCCATGATCACACTGACAGAACCACAGGCACATAGACACAGGCAACAGAGCATGCACAATGTCGGCACTAGTACAGTGTATATCCACCTTTCGCAGCAATGCAGGCTGCTATTCTCCCATGGAGACGATCGTAGAGATGCTGGATGTAGTCCTGTGGAACGGCTTGCCATGCCATTTCCACCTGGCGCCTCAGTTGGACCAGCGTTCGTGCTGGACGTGCAGACCGCGTGAGACGACGCTTCATCCAGTTCCAAACATGCTCAATGGGGGACAGATCCTTAGATCTTGCTGGCCAGGGTAGTTGACTTACACCTTCTAGAGCACGTTGGGTGGCACGGGATACATGCGGACGTGCATTGTCCTGTTGGAACAGCAAGTTCCCTTGCCGGTCTAGGAATGGTAGAACGATGGGTTCGATGACGGTTTGGATGTACCGTGCACTATTCAGTGTCCCCTCGACGATCACCAGTGGTGTACGGCCAGTGTAGGAGATCGCTCCCCACACCATGATGCCGGTTGTTGGCCCTGTGTGCCTCGGTCGTATGCAGTCCTGATTGTGGCGCTCACCTGCACGGCGCCAAACACGCATACGACCATCATTGGCACCAAGGCAGAAGCGACTCTCATCGCTGAAGACGACACGTCTCCATTCGTCCCTCCATTCACGCCTGTCGCGACACCACTGGAGGCGGGCTGCACGATGTTGGGGCGTGAGCGGAAGACGGCCTAACGGTGTGCGGGACCGTAGCCCAGCTTCATGGAGACGGTTGCGAATGGTCCTCGCCGATACCCCAGGAGCAACAGTGTCCCTAATTTGCTGGGAAGTGGCGGTGCGGTCCCCTACGGCACTGCGTAGGATCCTACGGTCTTGGCGTGCATCCGTGCGTCGCTGCGGTCCGGTCCCAGGTCGACGGGCACGTGCACCTTCCGCCGACCACTGGCGACAACATCGATGTACTGTGGAGACCTCACGCCCCACGTGTTGAGCAATTCGGCGGTACGTCCACCCGGCCTCCCGCATGCCCACTATACGCCCTCGCTCAAAGTCCGTCAACTGCACATACGGTTCACGTCCACGCTGTCGCGGCATGCTACCAGTGTTAAAGACTGCGATGGAGCTCCGTATGCCACGGCAAACTGGCTGACACTGACGGCGGCGGTGCACAAATGCTGCGCAGCTAGCGCCATTCGACGGCCAACACCGCGGTTCCTGGTGTGTCCGCTGTGCCGTGCGTGTGATCATTGCTTGTACAGCCCTCTCGCAGTGTCCGGAGCAAGTATGGTGGGTCTGACACACCGGTGTCAATGTGTTCTTTTTTCCATTTCCAGGAGTGTATGTTTTTTCCAGGTACTACATCACTTCCTGCTTATCTCCTTATAAGATACAATGTGGGTAGCATTAGTTAGACCATAAGGAGTTGTAAACACTAACATTAACGCCACCAATGTATTCTTATGCATCTCCTGCCAAGCTGGATTAACCATTTCAGAATTACGTCCCGCTTGGTGACGTTGGATTTATGACAAGCAATGTTAAGCTTTACTGTCACTGAGGACGATGGTTCAGAGGAATGCGGTGAAGCAGTCGAGTACGTAGTTCTCAACCAAGAAACGAATTCCTTGGAGATTCTGGAGGGAAAATCCGTGGCATTATCATAACGAAAACACGGCAAGCACCAAACGTGGTGAAAACCCTCTTCAACCAGTATATTACAGATTGTGTGGTCGCTGATATTGTAGTAAATTTCCAAGAGGACCTGGAAAAGGCATCCATCCATACTAAAACGTACTTTTTTCTTGTCCACTTTCTGTGAAATGGATCCACTAAATCGATACATAACCTTTTCACCGGATGTTCTACAGGTTTAGAAGCCAGTAAACTGTAAACGCTATCCTGTAGGGATTTATTAGTAGAACCCAAATTTTTCGCGCTTGAACCATACTACTAATGTCTCCGTCAGTACCTATCCTTATTAACTCCTTGTAGATCTTGGCGCCGGCCTGGGTGGCCGAGCGGTTCTAGGTGCTACAGTCTGGAACGGTCGCAGGTTCGAATCCTGCCTCTGGCATGGATGTGTGTGATATCCTTAGGTTAGTTAGGTTTAAGTAGTTCTAAGTTCTAGGGAACTGATGACCTCAGAAGTTAAGTCCCATAGTGCTGAGAGCCATTTGAACCATTTGGATCTTGGCAGATGCCTTGGAAACACTGAAGTGGCTTTCCACTGCAGGTAGGCAACTAACATAGATACCACTACTCTTGGCCGACTTCTATTACTAGTGTTACAACAATGGACACCGTTCCTTGAGGAATACGGCCTACTCACTTCCCCTTTTTCTACTTTCTGTTTAATTTCCCTCAATATCTTATCCTCTTAGTGATGCTGGGGGCTGACCTTAAACAAAGCAGGAGAATCCCCCAAAATGTGATTCACATTCTGTACGTTACTATCCAGATCAAGGCTCACTAAGTCCATTCTTCAAACCGTCCTTGTAACATGCGGCTCACCCCGTACGCAATTGCCTCTGTTGCTCACCTCACGTCGAACTGAAAAGCTAATACTGTCGTAGCCCAGCTAATGATGCAGATCACACCTCTTCGCTGTGCCAGCGCCCACTTCGAGCCTGATTGTATGTCTCTAACAGTAATGGCCTATGTTCTAGATAGAGAGTGATTTTTCCGAGACAAACATAGTTGCTGATTCCTCAATTCATAGGTGGATCACGTCGTCTCGCGTTAAGCATACGATACTGCCCTTCTTCCTTCTGCGTACTCTTTATGCCACTCCAGGCATTGAGCCATCAGTTTTCAAGATGAATTCATCATCAAAGTCTGGTGTTACCAACAGAGGGGCAAAATCACTAGTGCTTCCTTCATGACTTTGAACACTGGTTATTCCTTTTCCTGTGTGTCATTCAATAGCATGGCCAATTGTGAGAAGTTCGGTACATATACGCTAACAAATTAACCATTCCCTCAAATCTAGCGATATTAACATTTTTAGGCTATGGGCTTGCTTAATTTTTATTCCCCCTTCTCCCCCCCCCCCCTCCGCGACACGAAATGCCCTAAAAATGCCCTACAAATGACATGTCAGGGAACCCAACACTCACCTCTTCAGGTCCATAAGTCGCATCCTCCTAAGGTGCGCGAACGTTTACATCAAGTATTCAGAAAGTTCCTACCAATTTTTACTAAAAATCTCCACATTGTCCACATAAGGGAACACGGATTTTAGATTTATGTAAGAAAACAATGTGTCCAAGAGCTGTGATAACACCGATAACACCACTGCACCAGTGACGAGCCCAAAATGTACCCTATGAAACTGAAACAAATTCCAACTGGAGCAAATATCATGATATGCTACAATTCGTTGTGTAACGGAATTTGAATCTATACCTAGTTCAAATCCAAAATGCTAAAAACACATGTACCTTGCAAACCAGACTAAACAAATACTCAAGCCTGGCAACAGAACGGAATGGAGGGCTACGATGAAGTTACTGAAAGTAACTTTCTTTACGTAACCAAGTCTTAGTTACATTAATTTAACCAGTAACTCCATTTAACTTTACTTTCAATATTAAGTATTTCGGTATAAGTAACTGCAAACTCAGTGCTTTCAGATTCATTTATTTTCTCGTGAAGTAATGTGCTGTCGAATAGTGTGACAACCTTCTGTTGCCGCGCCAGTATTTATTTGCTTCAATTTATTTGCCATTGCCTTTCTTAAGATTATGGAGATTTAGTGCCCGAGCGGGCTGGCGACCGTTTAACTATCTCCTTTTTAGCTAATCAGTGTTTTCTTTGTATTATCAGCGATTCTTGTAGTAAGTATTACGTGGTACCCTTTTCCCCCGTGTGTGGCTTATGAGGGATTACAGTAAATCCCCCCCTCTCCTCCGACCCCCTTTAAAATAAACTGTCTTTAGCGCGTAAATTCTCAGATCATACAACTGTAGTTGGAGGAGACTTTAACCCACCGAGTATAGAGCGGGGCGTCGACGAATTTATTGCGGAGCGATCGGACATATAATCTTACGAAGTTGGTTTGAGCACGTTTTCTGATAACAATCTTGAGCAGAAATTTTGACAGCCCACATGTAATCTAAATATCTTATATCTTGCCGCTACAAACAGGCCGGACCTTAACAACAGCGACAATACAGATACGGGAATTAGTGATTATAATGTCGTTATTGCAACTATGCTTAAGAAAGTTAATAAATCAGTCAAGAAAGGTAGGAGAGTTTTTGTGATAGAAAGAGCAGATAAGCAGTGGTTGGAATCTCACTTAGTGAACTGACATCACTATTTTGCAATAAGTTGAATGTATAGGATTTAAGAGCAGTTTAAATAAACTGTACATCGTGTTATGGAAAACTACGAGTATGTGCCAAGTAAGTGGATTACGGACGGAAAAGACACACTATGATCTAAAAACGATTTTCGGAAAATGCTGAAGAAGCAAAGGCTGTTGCACTCTCCGTTCAAAAGAGAATGCCCAAGTGACGATAGGCTAAGGTTATTAGAAGTTCGAGCGTCTGGGAAAGGATCTATGCGTGAAGCATACAGCAAGTACCACCGGCATACTTTAGCAAAATATGTGGGGGAGAATCCGAGAATATTCTGCCCCTATGCAAAATCACTAAGCGGGTGTAAGGCTCGCAGCCAGTCACTAGCTGAACAGTCTGGCGTGTCAGTTGAGGACAGCAACCCGAAAGCAGAAGTTTTAACCATCACGTTTAAAGAATTCGTACAAAGACACCGTCGTTTGACCATCGAACATACTCCCGTATGGACGTAGTAATAAGCATAGCTGGCGTACAGAAACAGGAGGCAGCGCTGAGAACAAATAACACGCCAGATCCGGATGGAATCCCAATTCAGTTTTAAAAAGAGTACTCTACGGCAGCCGGCCGATGTGGCCAAGCGGTTCTAAATGCTTCAGTCTGGAACCGCGCGACTGATACGGTCGCAGGTTCGAATCCTGCCTCGGGAATGGATGTGTGTGATGCCCTTAGGTTAGGTTTAAGTGGTTCTGAGTTCTATGGCACTGATGACCTCAGATATTAAGTCCCATAGTGCTCAGAGCTATTTGAACCATTTGAACTCTACGGCATTCAGCTTGCATTTATTGCAAATCTCTGGCCTAGCGCAAGGTCTCAAGAGACTGGAAAGAAAAGCGAATATGATTGCTGCATGTAAGAAGGGTAAAGGAATGGACGCGGAAAACTACAGAACAATATTTCCATCATCGGTTTGCTGCAGAATCCTTGAACTGATTCTCAGTTAGAATATAATGAATCCTTTGGAGACTGAGAATCTTATGTCAGGACATCAGCACGTTCTCGGAAAGCATCTCTCCTGTGAAACTGAGCGTGCCATTTCCTCGGATAATACTGCGAACTAAGGATGGAGGGCAACAGGCAAATTCCATATTTCCTGATTTCCGGAAAGCATTTGACACGTAATGAAGGTACGAGTGTATGCAATAGGTTCTTCGAAGTCTGGGTCGCTCGAAACCTTTTTATGTAATGATGTCAGTATGTTGCCCTCGACGGCGAGTGTTCATCAGAGACAAGGGCGTCGTCATGTGTGCTCCACGAAAGTTTCATAGAACAGAGATTATTTTCTATCTACATAAAAGTGCCGATGGGAAGGACGGGTAGCAATCTGCGGCTGTTTGCTAATGGTGTTGCTGTGTATGGGAAGGTGTCACAGTTGAGTGACTGTAGGAGGGTAGAAGATGGTTTAGACAAAAGTAAGTTAAAGCAGTTAAGTAGGAAACATAAGCCCGTAATGTCCGGATTCAGTATTAGAAATATCTTGCTTGACATAGTCACGTCGTTTAAATACGAAATGGAACGAGCAAGTGTAAACAAGACCGCATATCGGACGGTAGTGAGAGTTATTCTTGAATAGTGTATCAGGTCGGATTAAAGGAAGTCTTCGAAGCATTCAAATGCGGACTGTTTGTTACCGGTACATTCGAACAACACGCAGGTGTTAAGGAACTGAAATGAAAATCCCTGAAAGAAAGCTGTCGTTCTTTTCGAGGAACTCTAAGGAGAACAATTAGAGAAGTGGCGTTTGAGGCTGACTGCAGAATGATTCTACTGCTGCCGGCAACATACATCGCGCGTAAGGACCACGAAAATAAAATGCGAGAAATTAGGGCTCATAAGGAGTCATACAGACAGTCGTTTTTCCCTTACTCTGCTTGCGAGTGGAACAGGGAAAGGAGTGACTCGTAGTAGCACAGAGTACCTTCCGTCACGCACCGTACAGTGGCTTGCAGAGTATCTGTGTAGATGAAGATGTAGATATGACACGTTACTGTCCACTAACTACAAGACTGCCTACTCAAATATCCCAGTACAATCTGCTGTACCATAAAAACAAAATCAATGTATCACTCGCAAACAAAAATAACGAGGTAAGGTTCTTTGCACATGTGGCATAAGTGAAATCACTCACGCTCACAGTATAACAAATGTAGCCTTCAGTACAATAAAACACAAAAATCTCTCACCCTTACAGTGTGTAATTAACGAAGACAAAATGGCTCCCGTGTTTAGGGAACGCATTCGTACAGCCTGTGTGCCATCACTAAACAAGCATTATACGTTACACTATAATAATATACTTTCTGCGTGTAATATTAATTGTCAAGCAATACACTTAGTGCACTGCTTGCACTCTACAACGCTATAGTGGACCACATTACCACCAAAATGTAGATGTCGGCTACCAAAACGCGTAGGTAGTGCTCCTCTTGAGATGCAGAAGCCCCATCTCTACCGCCACTGGAATCGCAGTCCTCTGGCCTTGAAAAGTTAGCAATCGCTCCACCGTGTTGTTTCTGTCCACACAAAGGCCCCGCCTCATGCTGACCATTAGCGATGGGCTATAGTCAGCTGCTTGGAATAGGAGAAGGCTTCCCGTTCTTTGTCGTGGACCAATTGACTACACTCGTCCGCCACAGCTCCACCTTGGTCCCAGGGCTGCTCGCGGCAGTCACTTGCGCCTGCAGGCTGTCTTGTTGCGGCACTGTCGAAAGAGACTACCTGCCGTGACTCTCTGGCTGCGGGGAGACAAACGTGCTGCTCGATATGGCACAACCTGCATGTCCCGCTACGGCTTTATGTACTTAGAACGGTGAAAATTTTTTAAACGAGCCCTCGGGTTCAGAACCGTTATCTGTGTTTTCTGCCATTGTAAATAAGTGAACCTTACTGTACTGGGACAAAGATCCGTCCACGAGTAGTGAATAACATACTTACCTTTGTGGTTGAATTTTTACCGGGTGATCAAAAAGTCAGTATAAATTTGAAACTTAATAAACCACGGAATAATGTAGATAGAGAGGTGAAAATTGACACACATGCTTGGAATGACATGGGGTTTTGTCAGAACCGAAAAGAAACACCCCATATTGCTAGACGCGTGAAAGATCTCTTGCGCGCGTCGTTTGGTGATGATCGTGTGCTCAGCCGCCACATTTGTCATACTTGGTCTCCCAGGTCCCCAGACTTCAGTCCGTGCGATTATTGGCTTTGGGGTTACCTGAAGTCGCAAGTGTATCGTGATCGACCGACATTTCTAGGGATGCTGAAAGACAACATCCCACGCCAATGCCTCACCATAGCTCCGGACATGCTTTACAGTGCTGGTTACAACGTTATTCCTCGACTACAGCTATTGTTGAGGAATGATGGTGGACAAATTGAGCATTTCCTGTAAAGAACATCATCTTTGCTTTGTCTTACTTTATTACGCTAATTATTGCTATTCTGATCAGAAGAAGTGCCATCTGTCGAACATTTTTTGAACGTTTGTATTTTTTTTTGTTCTAATAAAACCCCATGTCATTCCAAGCATGTGTGTCAATTTGCACCTCTCTATAAACGTTATTCCGTGATTTATTCAGTTTTCAAATTTATTCTGACTTTTTGATCACCCAGTAGTTGCTCGATAGTTAGTCAGCTGTGCGGCACTGAAACAACCTATTTTAGTCACAGAAGCGACAAGGAATTTGATATCTGTGAGTCTGATAGAAATTATCTGGATTACTGTATGACAGAGATGGAAACGTATTTGTAAACATGTCATATTGATTCTATTGAAGGAGAAAACGTTTTGGAGGTGGTTTTCAAGGTAACGAGTGAATGTGCAAGAATGAAACGTTTGACTTTCAGAACTGTTAACTAACAATACTCATGATTAGTGTTATTTTGACTTCTTTGCTTTCATTATGTGACAAATAACACAATTGTTTGGAATGTCTGTAATTTTTTTATTGAGAGAATTTGATAGTTTCTTTTTATGTTGCACGGGCATTGATTTGTGGTGTATGCATTGCACCATATGCCACATGGAGGCACAGATTGCTTCTGACAAGGATAAACAAATTTTATAGTGAAAGGTAACTTTTCTTTAGCTACTGCAGCTGCTGATTACAATTTCCTTCCAAAAACGTCGGTACAGTAGACAGAAAACAGCATGCTGAGCATGAGGTGAGTTACTTCGATTTCAGGGCAGATCTCACTTTGCATTCTTGTGATCGAACAGTATACAGTCAGAATTTTTAGGTTTTGTGCTTATTAAACAGATTAATTTACAGTGTACAATGTAGGCAACATTAAACAATTATTTTCTATTGTGTTGAGAGTATATTTCATTTCGTGGAAAATGCAAGTGAAACT
Organism: Schistocerca nitens; assembly: GCF_023898315.1. Taxonomy (NCBI): domain Eukaryota; kingdom Metazoa; phylum Arthropoda; class Insecta; order Orthoptera; family Acrididae; genus Schistocerca; species Schistocerca nitens. The sequence continues at coordinate 767,021,077 of NC_064614.1, read as the reverse complement.
TCATGTTATATAACTTTCATTATGAACTTCAGTACTGAGTTACAGTTAAATAGCTTAGGCTAAGTTTCTTTTGGTCTTATTTTCATTATTTCGGATTCAGCATTTCACTTAGATTAATGTTTTGTTTCACGACACTGTTCGCATGTGTGCCAACCAACATTCAGCACTGCTTAGCAGCTGAATGCGATATCTGAAGCACACTTTAAGGAGAAAGTGGGATAAATCTGCCTGCACAGTGACACCAAGCCAGTGTCGTATTCAGTTTTCATGCAAAGAACAGGCCGCCTACCACGATATTATTGCACTTTGCCTCGCGTCGCTGTTGTCGGAAGTAGGCTGTGACATTACCGTAAACGTGTGCAGTGCTGACTAAGGAAAACGCTTCACATTGTGAACAATTTCAAGACAGCTGCGTGTCCGCCTCGGCAGCTGCGTAGTCAACACGGAAGACTGCTGACTGAAGGGGGCCGGGGTTGGATCCCCGGTGGGTTGGGGACTGGGTGTCCTTACGTTCACATTGTCTTACGTGACAAAGAGAATCGTCTGCAGTGCAGTGTCGTATTGTCTTTTCATTACTGAACTGTCTACATGGGCACAATCCGAAAGCTAATAAAGTAACAAAAAATTGCTTACACTACAAAGCCAATAAAACAAGTGCTTATACTATCAAGTGGTTCAGCGTGTCCTCGTGAAACATCACGAGAAAAGATAACGATAAACTCACCGAAGCACGATAATATTGTGGACGACCAATAGATGCTGGCTACTCTGTTGTTGACGACATACGCTGTGAGCTTGGTCTATATTTTCTGTTCGACACTGGCTGACTTTCTCATAGGCGCTCGACAGGCTTGAGCTTTATTCACGGACTAACAGTTCTTCGCAGTGTTCATTCTTAGCAAAGACGCACCCAATCCCTTGTGCGCCGAACTCTCAGTCTGTACCAGATTTGTAGCTAATGTTTTCGTGCAAAAGGAACGGAAGCTCTTTTTCGACAACAAACCTCTGATTTTTACTAGAGCTGGTGCCAGAGCAGTGATTGACGCGTGCAGTTCGAGCAAGGTTAGAAGCCATTCGCACATTTATTGCATAGGCATGTATCTATACAGGATTGGACATCATTAACATACCAGTATACCCATCCCACCAAACTTGCACACGTCCATTTTGCTAGTTTCTCGAAAAGCCAGACAGCTCTACGCTGCACCCTGCAGCGCCAGTAGACATTAAAAATCAGCTGAGGCTGTAGATGTTTATCTTACCATGTATCTGTGGTATGAGACATTTATCTGCTACCTTAGAGATATGTTACACTGGTAAAGGTTTGCTTTACGCATGCAAAAAAATTACATACGATTTTTGAATTAAAAATTGTCTTGGTTGCAACGCGTTTTTTCCTTCGTTGGGTATCTTCAGATTATTTTAAAATTTTCCTTTTGGAACATTTTAAAAACCATAAGATGGCTCTGTTGTAACAGGAAAATTTTAAGACAATCTCCAGACGCCCCACGAAAGCGAATTGCGTTGTTCATAAGAGAATAGTTGCAACCTAAACTGTTTTAAATTCAAGTGTTGCACATATGGCTATACCAGACGGCCTGATTAAGTGGGAGAACTTTTACAAAACAATCATATGTTTTTTATTTACAAACTAACAAAGCTTTTGCTTCGCTTTACTTACGGAACAGCTAACGTGTGGTAATTGATTCTGAGATTGAAACTCACTCCTCCGTCCGTGTTTGCTCATGGCAGGATCCATGAATAAACAAGTAAATATAATTAAAAATTTAAAAAATTGAAAAATGTTGGTTACTTGTAACGATACAAGTGTCACTACCACCTTGCATAAACTCTTTGATTTCAATAACATAATTTTTTTTTCATAACTTGTTCCTACAAGTATTAGCCACTCATAGATGGATGACAACATATAAAAGGCAGTGATGTGTTACAGTGAACATGGACGCTTCTGTCATCTAACGGTAACACTGAGGAAATGAGCTCACCTGTCACTATGCAATGCTGCCACCAGACAGATAAATGAGAAATCATAAATCGTAGATACATTGTTTTGAAATTTACTGTTTAAATAATGACTTGTGTATTGTTATATGTATTTTGTAAAACTGCTTTCACCACTGTAATTGTCATAGACTTTTGTGACTACAAATATAAAGGGTCATGCCTTTAGTTTTAAGACATAATCAGAAGCGACTTCCCCGCGGAATGGTTTTTGCGGCAGCAATACCGGTATTTTACTAACATGAATATTCTCTAAGTAGAAGTAGAAGGCTGTATAGGGTTACGTGTGAAATGGTGAACAATAATGAGCATAATTGTTATATAAGCCTCGGATAGACGAGATGAAGTTGCTACTGTTAATTTTGCATTGTTTTAATCAGCTTTCGGTCAAGAAAGAAGACGTGACTATATATTTTTGTGCTCCAGTCTGAAGTTGTGGTATAACGTCCTACGGCATGCATGACGTTACAGCAAGATCTGCTGCTCTGGCCAAGTATTACGGTGGAAAGATCTTCGACGTCTAATCCAGAATTGAATGATGCAAATTCATCGTAATGTAGCAATTCTTGTCAGCGGTCATACACAGTGCTCACCACCTTCGAAAAGACTTAAGAACATTTTTCATTTGTGCAGTTCAGTGTAATGTAAAAGTCGTGACCTCATCTCTCTGTTTGTAAAGATATGTGAGCTGGTGATAAATATAAATAGTTCTAAATATATATTGTTGGCATCATTGACGATAACACCGTAGTGTTTTACAAGTTATGTTATTATAAAGATTACTAAAAATTGGAGGCGGTGTTGCAGAAGAAGACACCAGGTACTACTGTGCAACTTTACTTACGTACAACAGAAAATTACTGTAGTGGCGTTTCACTCTACACGACTTCATAAATTTGTTTGCGCGTGACGAAAGTAGCTTCCAGTTTGTTAAAGTGTAGGCTGCAATGTCTCTTTGTTTATTGAAAGAGTAATAGCATCAATGTAGGCTGGTTTCGAAATATAATGTATGGTTTTACTAATAATACAAAGCACATTTCTATACAAAATGATCAGATATTGTAACGTAATAAGAAATTACTTGTTACGCTAGTAATAAAAGCACCACCACAGTAGCTATGCACTTTTGGCACTTAGCAGATTATGTTCACTGATTATTTCACAGTATATTTGTTTATAAGTGTGTCAGGTCTACTATAGAGGTGTTTTGTGAAGATGAAAGTAATCATTATCCGGCTAATTAACTCAGTACGTATATGGTACCACGTTGATCATTTTCAGTGTAATACTGTGACCTCAAAGTGTTGGCCATTAATATTTGTGCTCTAATCTTACTGGTTTTTAATAACGTTACTTTGTCGATGCCTTTAATCAAAATTCTAATTGAGTGATAAGTTACAAACTCTGCTTTCTACAGAGAAATGAGTAAATTGAATGCTAATTACTTACTAAACCCGAGTGTCCGTCCACAAACATTTACAAGTCCGATCGCCGCTCATGGTCAATTATAGGCGAATACGTATCAATATTAGCATAAACCTCGGTGTGGCATCGCAAACTAAGACCACAGGTAAAATGTAAGAAAATCTGAAGACGATACAATAAATGTAAGCTCACTGAACAAAATATTAAAAAGAGCAGGGAGGTCATTTTGGAGCGTCCAGACGCGTCCACGATCACGCCGTGAATGGAGCTCCCCTATTTGATGAGTAGCAACGCTGAGTATTCAATGTTTCTGCCAGGAATAGTGTACCACTCGCAGCTGTAGAACGTAAACACTGCAGTCGAAAAAGATCCTAACCGACAGGAACTGAAGTCGACTGTCATTCTTTATGAATGAAAAACGGTTTTAAACCCAAAAGTAATTTCTGCTGCCAATAAGTGCTCATCCATCTCAGTCACATTATGAACAGAAGTAATGGACATATGGTGTCGAACACCTCGCCGAATCTCATTGTTAAGAGCGGCACATAACAGTGGATCTCTTCAAATTACTAAACGCAGAAAATAAACTGTATGGGGCTGGACGTGCGGAGTATGGTTTGACGAACGGCGAGTTTTGTTGGGCATCGACGGCCCAGTGGTTTGAACCCGCATTGTTTGGACTTACCGCTGGTCGGTGGAGATTCTACGAAGGTTTGGGTAAGTTTCTCGTGTCACGACTCGGGACCACGATTTCAGTTTCTGAACCGAAGAATACTCTTGGTAAATGGATCGAAATCTGTTTGTAAAGGAAGACATGAAACATGAACATACGTTAGCTGGTAGTACAGAGGCCTAAAAATCTCTGCAGTGCGAAAAATAAATGGAACGCACTGAAATGAATTTATCTATGGGGTTAAATCAATGGAGTTACAATGACATGAAATGACATCATGGTTAATGCGTTTAAATATGTTGACCACCCAGTGCTACACATTCATACTCCTGGACAGTGTTCGGAAATATGGCATAAACATTAGTGACAGTTCAATGTATCAACGTTTCAGACATGCGCTTGTACACTAACGGTAAGTTCCAATGTGATACATGTCTCAGCTTGATCAGAGTTTGCAACTAGGATCTGTTGGTGAAACATGTATGGCCTTGGCAAAGTTTGTATAGAAACGGGTAAAGTCACCTCACACTCTAGCAGAGCTGGCGTGCAGATTCCGATAGGCATGATGCGGGGGCTCCTGACAAACGGAAATTATGCAGAGAGAGAGAGAGAGAGAGAGAGTATGTAGATGCTAGATGCTGTCTTCTGTCGTGCTGTTATGAAGTATTTGCAGCTGATGTTCTGTAGTTGGCTTCTAATGCTGTTAGAGGAATGAAGAATAACTCCAAGGCATCTATAGTTGTCGAATAGAATGACGAAGAATTGAATAAACTGCTCTTTGGTGTCACAACTGCATAGTGTGGTGTTTTACCTGGTATTATAGCGGTTCTTGGACCGAAAAAGTCAGGCCAAATAACTGCAGCAGGCTGGCAAATAATCGAAGACCCTGTACCCTTAAGAGTAACGAAGCTGATTTTGGTTGATGTTAAAGCTGAGATATTGCTAAATTTAGATCAAAAATAACCCTGTAATTCCATTAATTTTTTATGTGAAAGACCTTCAGTTAGTGAACTGTTAAACTGCAGTAGAAAATTTAAGTGTCTGACTTCTGTTATTTGTTGTTTGTCATGTTTAGCATTTTTTTCTCAGCATGAACAATCTTAACTCAGGTACAACATTGTATTTTTAAGATAATTGTATGTTTCATCTTAATGAAATCTAGTCTACTGGGTAATACATGCGGGTACTGTGCGAAACAGATTTATTTTTTAAATAAATAGAGCCAAAATTTTAAAAAAGAAATAGAATAAAGTAAACGATTGAAACGACTGCTCGCGGTTAGCAGAGAATCTAGGTTCGAGTTCCGAATTGTTACTACTTTTGAAGCGTCACTTCATTTTCGTTACCAAGGAGAGGTGTAGGTGTAGATAAACAGCAGAATAGGTTAAAGCCAAATAATACTGTCTAAAGTAATTTTTCAACATATGTACCATATGGGGAGCTGGTCTAAATATAAGCGAAATAATGAGGAAATTTGCGGGGAGGGTGCTTCTGATTACCAGGGCGGCTCGGTATTGATAGAACATTAAGAACACCTACAAGGAAGTGGGCATGTTTTCGAAGTATCGTATGATACTGACACTACACATGAAAATGATCTACTTCAGCTCGTTGACGCTAACACTCGTGAGTGCGAGTGAAAATAACTTTTCTGCGGTAAACTGTCGCTGGAGAATCTACATTCTAAACAACTTCTTTAAATACGTCAGCTAAGCACACTAAGCACAAGCATCTCCTGTTGATATTCGGGGTGGCCATAGACAGTCTGAAGGGCTTGTAAGGGAGTTGCATGTAGGTTGTGCTAAGAGATAATTGTTATGAAAAAATTCTAAACGTTGCGCCATTATCGAGTTAGTTAGCATTGTAATTAGCCAATTAGGCCGTTGCGCGCGCAAGTTCAAGCTGCCCACAGGATAAAATTAGTGTCAATTGTTCTGATAGCGTTGATGATAGAGCAAATGACTGCTCTGTGTTTGACTCAGGTCCGATCCTTCCTAGGGTCACTTCTCCAATTTTGTATCACTCTTTTGTTGGCTTTTGGGAAACAAGCGAAGAACTACACTCCTGGAAATTGAAATAAGAACACCGTGAATTCATTGTCCCAGGAAGGGGAAACTTTATTGACACATTCCTGGGGTCAGATACATCACATGATCACACTGACAGAACCACAGGCACATAGACACAGGCAACATAGCATGCACAATGTCGGCACTAGTACAGTGTATATCCACCTTTCGCAGCAATTCAGGCTGCTATTCTCCCATGGAGACGATCGTAGAGATGCTGGATGTAGTCCTGTGGAACGGCTTGCCATGCCATTTCCACCTGGCGCCTCAGTTGGACCAGCGTTCGTGCCGGACGTGCAGACCGCGTGAGACGACGCTTCATCCAGTCCCAAACATGCTCAATGGGGGACAGATCCGGAGATCTTGCTGGCCAGGGTAGTTGACTTACACCTTCTAGAGCACGTTGGGTGGCACGGGATACATGCGGACGTGCATTGTCCTGTTGGAACAGCAAGTTCCCTTGCCGGTCTAGGAATGGTAGAACGATGGGTTCGATGACGGTTTGGCAACATTCAGTGTCCCCTCGACGATCACCAGTGGTGTACGGCCAGTGTAGGAATCGCTCCCCACACCATGATGCCGGGTGTTGGCCCTGTGTGCCTCGGTCGTATGCAGTCCTGATTGTGGCGCTCACCTGCACGGCGCCAAACACGCATACGACCATCATTGGCACCAAGGCAGAAGCGACTCTCATCGCTGAAGACGACACGTCTCCATTCGTCCCTCCATTCACGCCTGTCGCGACACCACTGGAGGCGGGCTGCACGATGTTGGGGCGTGAGCGGAAGACGGCCTAACGGTGTGCGGGACCGTAGCCCAGCTTCATGGAGACGGTTGCGAATGGTCCTCGCCGATACCCCAGGAGCAACAGTGTCCCTAATTTGCTGGGAAGTGGCGGTGCGGTCCCCTACGGCACTGCGTAGGATCCTACGGTCTTGGCGTGCATCCGTGCGTCGCTGCGGTCCGGTCCCAGGTCGACGGGCACGTGCACCTTCCGCCGACCACTGGCGACAACATCGATGTACTGTGGAGACCTCACGCCCCACGTGTTGAGCAATTCGGTGGTACGTCCACCCGGCCTCCCGCATGCCCACTATACGCCCTCGCTCAAAGTCCGTCAACTGCACATACGGTTCACGTCCACGCTGTCGCGGCATGCTACCAGTGTTAAAGACTGCGATGGAGCTCCGTATGCCACGGCAAACTGGCTGACACTGACGGCGGCGGTGCACAAATGCTGCGCAGCTAGCGCCATTCGACGGCCAACACCGCGGTTCCTGGTGTGTCCGCTGTGCCGTGCGTGTGATCATTGCTTGTACAGCCCTCTCGCAGTGTCCGGAGCAAGTATGGTGGGTCTGACACACCGGTGTCAATGTGTTCTTTTTTCCATTTCCAGGAGTGTAGATGGAAACACTGTCTCTGACAGATCGCTTGAATTGTGTGCGAGACGACAACTTTGTCTAACTTCAGTTAACTCATAAACTTCGCAACGTATCAGCTTTTTTCCTGAACAATTATTTCTCAGCACAGCCTACCCTGCAACGTTCTTAAAAGACTGTTTCTGTCCACCCTGTATAGTATTTCCCTTACTTAACGGACGAAATTTGTTCAGGTCACGATATATGCTAACGAGACTCGTTGTCATCATTCTTGATTACTCGTAGTCTTCATTGTCGATGTTAGCACACTTTGTTTTGTAAAGAACCCAAGAACCCCTTCCCCATAGTATTACCATAGTCTCTACTACAATTGTTTCTAAATTTGTCATTGAACCTCAGCAGCGTAGTTTCATATGGTAACGTCACGCAAGAGCAGTAAGTAACTGAAGATTTGTTCAGTGGATACCATACTTGAAAGAAATTAACGACAACACCTAGGAGTCGATAGTTGCGTCAGGCTTCCTCGTTTACTTGCTTAGTATTACTGAAGCACAGAAAATGTGTTCTTTCGTACCTAAATGTTATCTAAACATTCCATTTACTATCAATGAGCGCCTTAGTAGAGATTCGTGAAAGTCGATAAGTAGTTAGTGCCTACAAAGATCCTGTAGGGAAGCAGCATACTCACGCCTTATAAAATTCACATCAGTCTTTCCATTGTGTGCCAGCCTAGTCCGCTGTAACTAGATCCGACGTCATAAATATTGCACAATACTTTAAAATGAAGTAAATAACCTGAAACGTTTCTAGCATGTCAGGAGGAACAAAATCAATATGTGTTGGATATCAGATCAATAACTTTAACCATTTTCGAATTTTGGATGTTTTTCTGTAAAAATCATTGGCGCAACAGAAAAGAGCTAGAAACTTAAAAATTTACATTTAGATTCCTTTTGCATAATAATTTAGTAGAAACAGTATTCTGGATCTCACGAATTAAAATTTTAGCTGAAATTCATGATTTTCTGGTTTTTATCTTAGAAATTAAGGAAGCAAGATAGATTAAGTAGGCGAATAAATGAAGCTAGGATGTTTAAATTTAAACAGAAGCGAGATCCGTTATACTCATAAAAATGTGAGAAGTTTCAACAGAATAACTATAAAACTATAGCTATACAGTATCTTCAAAGAGCAAGTTCAGAGCTCGTCTACTGCGTGTAGTGTAATTAAATTAATTCTCTCGCCCAAAATATTTGACTTAGCCACGTCAGACTTTTATTATGATTACTTACTTGTGTGCTGGTTACACAATTAAATTGAAAGCTTCGTCGGCCATCAGCAAAGGAAGCAATGATTTATTCGATAACTTAAAGTGGTGCATTACTAGCCCAGCGCCTAATCGGGAGAGCAGATTTGATAAAGCGTTCCCTTAGCCGTCCGCACCACGGCTTTATATGTAAGAACGCTGCGCGAGAAAAAAGGAGGGCCCCAGTTCTCTCAAGACGCTGATTAGCGCACCACCTGTGCTGGGAGTCGCTTCGCGTCGGTATCGTGATATAAACAGCCTCGAATGCCGTAATAACTCACTCGGGATAAGCGTAACCATGCAATCGTTTTCGAGTGAAGTGTTAATTTTGGGATGACGTTAATGATCTATCTTTAGTTTGCGTATGTCGTATTTTCACGTGCCGCCACAGGACAGACATTCTACCATTATTAGCGTGGCGTTTGATGAACATTATCATCAAATTATGGCGAGCATTCACTTAAACATTTAATTTGAACAGTTATAGTGGCATCAGCGCATTAGACTCTGAACTGCTCTGGTAGTAGGATTGTGTGGATCCTTTTTGGTCAGTGACTTTCAGAATAGAGTGAACATTTTAGAGAGAATGGTTTTTGATTATGAATCCCAGACAATCTCCTAATTCCTCAGAGCTACAAGCTGTAGCTATAAATGTATTTCCCAGATGAAGTGGGCACTAGGAATTCTAAATACAGGCTTCACGTTTTGCTAATCACTTTCTGGTTGCCAATATTGTAGTTAGAGAGCCAGTGTTGAGAACGGCAAACAGCATAAATACAAAACATTTATTCTATTTTCCACCCGCCGCCCCACATATGGTGCACGGCCTGGAAACAAACTGAGTAAAAGTGAAAGTAATTTTGAAATATTCGGATTCGGAAGTGAAATGCGACACGCAAGTGAGCAATGGAACAGTGATAGACAGTTTTACGTGTGGATGTGGACAACGCAATTGGATTAACAACGCATCTGGATTGACGGAGCTGGCGCTGAGTCTAGCTGCACTGCTGGAATCGCGAGAACTCAGTCTCACCGCACCGCAGTCATCCGTCGCAGCAACCGGAGCCGCCTCTGCTGTTGCGGCCTACGCCCACAACACAGCAGTTGTCGAGGTGCCGTCTGCAGTTCAACGCACCGTGTCACATCAGTAATCCTGGTACATCGCGCAATCAACGCCATACGTCGTGCAGAATGAACTAAGTTAAGTGAAAAGCTGTTAAAACTTTTACTAACCTGCACTAAAAGATGTCGGCGATAGAACCGCAAAAAGAAACAGAAGTTAAACCTAAATCAGGACCAATGTCTGTTGAAGGAACTGTAAACCCAGACAAAGTTTCAAGTGTAAATATGCATGAAAATAGTAATGTTAAAGTGAAATCAGAACTAGTGGCTCCTGACAGTAGTGTGAAAAAGGGCAACGATTCAATAGTAGAGACCCCTGTAGTAGAGCAGAAATCAGAATGTGTTAAGTTATAGGATGATAGTTTCTCTGATGAATTAAAAATGAAACAGTCATCAGAGATGGTAGAGTTTAAAAAGGAGAAGTTAGATATGACTGATCAATCAGAAGTTTCATTTAGTTTTGATGATTCTGGTGTTGGAGCTAGTTTTTCGTCACCTGAGTGTGATAAAAAGTCAGCTAGTGAGCAACCCAAAGATAATGGGACTATTGATTTAAATGTAATATTACAAGCAATAGCTGCCAGTAATGCAGAAATGTCAGCCAGTAATGCTGGAATGACAGCTGAGTTAAAATCTGATATAATTGAGGTAAATAACAGCATTGTGGCCAGCCAAACCAATTTTAATAAACGGTTTGAGGCAATGGACAATAAATTAGAATCCAGTAAAGCTGAATTAGAAACTTCCTTCAAGACTGGCTGCAATAGGTTGAAAGAGGATGTGGACAGTTTAAATTATAAAATTGATTACAGCCATGAGGATATTAAGAAAAAGGTTGTTCAACAGTTATCTGAGATGTATAAAACAGTAAAATCCGAAGTTGCTGAGGTTCGTTAAGACTTCCAAATGGAAGATTCGAAGCTGGAGCACAAGTTAACAGAAAAGATCGAGGCGGAATCTCAACTGTGCTCAGATAGGTTTAAAGATGTTAATATAAAAGTAAATATATGTCAAGCAGAAGTAGACGTAATCAAAACTGATACTGCTCATATTGTGCAAAGAGTAGATAATGTTGAAATGAGAGTAGAAAATATTAGTACTAACATTGCTAACATTGAGACTAAAGTAGCTTCAGTAACTTCTGGTAATGGTAGTATGCAACAAGTTGTAGCTGCAAACGCCGCTTTTATCGGGTGTCGGCAGTTCTTGCGGTTCGATCCAGATAAAAATATCCACCCGCTAGATTTCTGGAACGATTTTGAAGACGTGATTCCACCAACTTGGTCTGAATGAGAGAAAATCCCATTTATTAGAAGCCATTTAGCGGGTGACGCCATGCGTTGGTCAGCTGATGTTATGTTGAAGTGTAAAACATTAGCGGAATTTGAAACAGCTTTCATTAATGAGTATTGGTCTAGCAATAAGCAAAATGAAGTGTTGAGAGAATTTTGGAGTGGAAAACGCTTCAATGCAGGCAAGGAATCTGTTAAAGAGTTTGCCAGGTCATGGATCTCACGTTTGTCACATTTGGCCGAAAAGCTAAAACCTGAAATGATAATACTAGGTCTTGAAGCCAACCTGCCATGGTATTGGCAAACTAGACTTATATCTGCCCCTAGAGACAATCTGGACCGTTTCATTGAATATTTGGAACGTATAGAGCGTGTGGCTACCAATGAGGAGCAAGCACGTGATAACAGAAATGCTAATAATACTAGTAGTAATTTTAAGAATTAGCAGAATGGCAATGTAAACATCAGAACAGTAGGTGTTCGCCATCCTAAGAAAGGTAGGAATTGGAGAAATAATTACCAGAACCAACAATGGCATCCAAATGATAGTAATTTTGTTCCTAACAAAAATGTGCAAGTAAACAACAGTGTTGAAAGCAAAGCTGTACCAGTTAACTCTAATGCAAATAAAGGTAACAGTAGTAGGCAGAAGCTGGAAAACTAGTTCCCGTCTATGAGGATACTGGCGCTCACCAGGCGGCTGCTTTTCCTAAGCCAGTAATTACAGTAATTAGTATGACAGATCGGAATACTCAAACTGAGGATTCGGATGATGGGTCGGTAGCATCCAATGATACTGCAGAAATATTAGATCACTCACAGTATTTAATAGATACCATGTTAGAGACGCTTTCTAAGTGGGAAGAGAAAGAGAAGGCGGAGCAGTGTAACGGTAGGGAAGAGCTACAAAATACTGAATTGTCAGGTGAAGAAGCAGAAGAAATTCATGCTTATATTTACGATGAGGATGATGTGCTCTTATCTAAAGTGCCTGTGCAGGATGTTGATACTGTACTAATAGATTTAGGACAGGAGGTAAGTGAGAATGTAGAGGATAGCCTGTTGGGAGTCGATGAACCCAGTAGCTGTCACCAGTTGTCACTGGAGAAGGAACCCGACGATAATAGTGAAAGTGGTTTCGCTGTAACTAGTGTTATGCCCGTTCTGGAGGCGCAGAATCGCTCAGACTACAGTAATTTGGGTCATGTTCAGCAAATTAAATGTAATGAAGTCGTGCGGTGTTTCGATTTAAAATTAATAGACCGAATGGAAAAGGCAGCTGAAAATGTAATTCAGGAAACCCCTACACACTTTGACCTAAATGTGATGAAGACAGATGTCGATCACTTTAGTTGGAGACCAATCCAAAAGGAACTATTGGATGAGTTTGATGAACCACCTGTACAACCTAGAATAAGCCACCCTATAATAATAGTGAAAATGTTGGGTATCAATGTACGTTGTCTCTAAGACAGTGGAAGTGAGGTGAGTGTAATATCTCATTCCTTCTTTGATGCATTACCTAGTAAAGACAAGCTTACCGTAATGAGGGAATCAGGGCTAAGAATAATTGGTGCTACTGGCAAGGTGTCAAAAACGGTAAAGCAAGAAGCTTTACTGCCCTTTGATATTAATGGTAATTTAATTGATCATCCATGCTTAATTGTAAACAATCTCAGTACTGAGATTTTAATTGGCATAGATTTCTTGTCGAAATATCAGAGTGTTGCTGACTTTGAAAGAAGCCAGTTAAAAATGGTCTTGCCAATAACCGGAGTAATTACTGTACCTTTTATTGATAAACATGTAGTAACTAATGATGATACTTGGGAGCTGCCTATACGAGTTCTGAAAAATAGGAGATATTGGGAAGAAGGTGTTAATCTTAGTAAAAGTAAGCTAAACACAGAAGAAGCAATTATTTTGGACAAAATAGAAACTAAATTGCAGGAAATCGATAAAATTTCAGCTAATCAGAAGGAAGAACTGAGATAGGTTTTAAAAAGGCATCATGAGGTATTTTCAAATCGACCTGGCGTGGTCAAAGGTTATGAATGTCAATTAAAGGTGAAACCTAGCCAAGTGTTTTTCAGGAAGCCATACCAAATACATGTAGTTAGGAAGGAGGCGGTTCGAAAGGAGATACAGAGAATGCTAGAGTGGGGTGTGATTGAAAAAGCGGTCAGTGAGTACAATAATCCTCTTCTTGTTGTACCAAAAAGAGACGGGAGTGTCAGATTGGTCTTGGACGCTCGTTGGTTGAATGAAATAGTGGTTAGGGAAAGTGACAGACCGCAGAACATGGACGAGTTATTGCAAAAATTCCGGGGAGTAAAATTCTTAACATCTATGGACATCACGTGTGGATATTGGAATTTGCCACTGACGGAAAGTTCAAGGAAGTACACAGCTTTCTTCTACGAAGGAGTTTGTTACCAATACCGTGTGGTACCTTTCGGACTTAATATCTCTGTTTGTGCCTTCGTACGTGTGATGTGCCATGTTTTAGGACCAGCCTTAATTAATAAAATCACAGTCAACGTAGATGATCTGTTAATAGCAACTCCTACCTGGGAAGAACACATAGTTTTATTAGAGGGAGTGTAAGAGGCTATTGAGAGAGATGGCATGAAACTAAAGATTGAAAAGACAGAGTGCGTTAAAGAGGAAATAGGTTTCTGGGGTATATGATAAGAGGAAAAGGTACTCTGTCTGACCCAGGCAAGCTAGCAGTCATTGAAAAATTTGAGGCTCCCAGAAACAAGAAGCAGTTGACATTGATGTTCGGTCTTTTCGGCTTCTATAGGCGTTTTGTTAGTGATCAGGCTTTTAATGCACCCTGTCTTCACCTCCTGCTGAAAGGAATACCCCTTGGGTTGGGACAGCAGAATGCCAACAGGCGTTCGAGGTGCTTAAACAATCTTTAATTAATAGTCCTGTTTTACATCATCCTGATTTTGAAAAACCATTCTGTATGTCTGTTGATGCTAGTGGCTATGGTATAGCTGTGGAGATATTCCAAGTAGAAATAGAGAACGAACAAGAAATGCACAATACTATAGCTTTCGCAAGTCGACCTTTACAGGCAGCAGAGAGAAATTATGGCATCTCAGAACTGGAAGCATTGGCTATTGTATTTGGGGTACAGAAATTTGAGCAGTATCTATTAGGTCACAAGATAATTGTTTACAGTGACCATAAGGCGTTGACCTGTTTAAAGACCTGTAAGTTGAGGAATGCTCGTTTGGTAAGATGGTTATTGTATCTCCAGCAGTTTGACCTTGAGGTTAGATATATTCAAGGGAAAGACAATCTTGTAGTTGATGGGTCATTTAGAAGTGCGGAGCTATGTGATGACGCGGGAATTATAGCAGCTGACCTAAGTGAAGTACGAATGTTTGCGTTGCACGAAGTAAAGGAAGAAAGTGCAATAAAGAGGGTGGTTAAGAACTTGAGACGTGAGCAGAATGCAGATGACCAGCTGAAATTAGTGAAGAGCTATTTAGGAAATGCGAACTATCCTAAGGTTTCGCAATAGTCATGTGTAGGGACTGTGGTTGTTGTGAGCGGACGCAAGGAGAATTGGCCACTCTTCGGGGACAGGTGGAGGCTTTGTCTGTTAGGCTCATCGAGCTCGAGGCGCAGGCGTCGGCTCGTAGTGGCGTTGGGGCAACTGTGGTGAGACCTATGCCTACTTCGGTGGCCTTGGAATCACATGGAACCCGTGATGTCGCTGCGTCTTCCGGCAGTGAGCATCTTACCGGTCAGCCATCACTCCAGGGTGAATGGCGGACAGTGGTGGGCTCGCGCGTGCCTGGCCGAAAGGCGAAGGTGGGATCTGGCCGCGTGGCGGCTGCCTTACCCCTTTCCAACAGGTACGGGGTGCTTCCTAGTGGTGATGACATCGTTTCCGAGCCACCACAGGATGCCTCGCCTGTTGGGCCAGTGGCCGATTCTCCGGCAAGGTCCCGACAGTCACAGAGGGCGGGCCTATTAGTTATAGGGAGCTCCAACGTTAGGCGGGTTATGGAGCCCCTCAGGAAAATAGCGGGTAGGTCGGGGAAGAATGCCAGTGTGCACTCGGTGTGCTTGCCGGGGGGTCTCGTCCGTAATGTGGAGGAGGCCCTTCCGGCAGCTATTGAACGCACTGGGTGTGACCGGCTGCAGATAGTAGCACATGTCGGAACGAATGACGCCTGCCGCTTGGGTTCTGAGGCCATCCTTGGTTCCTTCCGGCGGCTGGCTGATTTGGTGAAGACAACCAGCATCGCACGCGGAGTGCAAGCTGAGCTTAATATCTGCAGCATAGTGCCCAGAGTCGATCGCGGTCCTCTGGTTTGGAGCCGTGTGGAGGGTCTAAACCAGAGGCTCAGACGACTCTGCGACTATAATGGTTGCAAATTCATCGACCTCCGTTATTGGGTGGAGAACTGTAGGGCCCCCCTAGACAGGTCAGGCGTGCACTACACACCGGAAGCAGCTACTAGGGTAGCAGAGTACGTGTGG
The DNA here is from genome assembly GCF_023898315.1 of Schistocerca nitens. NCBI lineage: Eukaryota > Metazoa > Arthropoda > Insecta > Orthoptera > Acrididae > Schistocerca > Schistocerca nitens. The sequence goes on along the minus strand of NC_064614.1, from coordinate 767,005,283 downwards.
CGTGCACACGGGGGTTTTTTAGGTTAGAGGGACCCCCCCTTGGGCGAAACGATAAAATACCTGACGGCTTACCAGAGAGAACATTATCATCGTTGATAAAGAACGTCCGTCCTCAGAGACCAAAAACAGGAAAAGTTAACGTAATATTGGTAAACTGCAGGAGTATCCAGGGCAAGGTTCCTGAATTAGTATCTCTTATTGAAGGAAATAGTGCGCATATAGTATTAGGAACGGAAAGTTGGTTAAAACCGGAAGTGAACAGTAACGAAATCCTAGACACAGAATGGAATATATACCGCAAGGATAGGATAAACGCCAATGGTGGAGGAGTATTTATAGCAGTAAAGAATTCAATAATATCCAGTGAAGTTATTAGCGAATGCGAATGTGAAATAATCTGGGTTAAGTTAAGTATCAAAGGTGGGTCAGATATGATAGTCGGATGCTTCTATAGGCCACCTGCATCAGCAACCGTAGTAGTTGAGCGCCTCAGAGAGAACCTGCAGAACGTCGTGAAGAAGTTTCGTGATCATACTATTGTAATAGGGGGAGACTTCAATCTACCAGGTATAGAATGGGATAGTCACACAATCAGAACTGGAGCCAGGGACAGAGACTCTTGTGACATTATCCTGACTGCCTTGTCCGAGAATTACTTCGAGCAGATAGTTAGAGAACCAACTCGTGAAGCTAACGTTTTAGACCTCATAGCAACAAATAGACCGGAACTTTTCGACTCCGTGAATGTAGAAGAGGGTATCAGTGATCATAAGTCAGTGGTTGCATCAATGACTACAAGTGTAATAAGAAATGCCAAGAAAGGAAGGAAAATCTATTTGCTTAACAAGAGTGATAGGGCACAAATCGCAGAATATCTGAGTGACCACCATCAAACGTTCATTTCTGAGGAAGAGGATGTGGAACAAAAATGGAAAAAATTCAGAAACATCGTCCAGTACGCCTTAGATAAGTTCGTACCGACTAAGGTCCAAAGCGAGGGGAAAGATCCACCGTGGTATAACAATCATGTACGAAAGGTACTACGGAAACAAAGAAAGCTTCACCATAGGTTTAAGAGTAGTCGAATCATAGCTGATAAGGAAAAGCTGAACGAAGCGAAAAAGAGCGTAAAGAGAGCAATGAGAGAAGCATTCAACGAATTCGAACATAAAACATTGGCAAACAATCTAAACAAGAACCCTAAAAAGTTTTGGTCATATGTAAAATCGGTAAGCGGATCTAAATCCCCTATTCAGTCACTCGTTGACCACGATGGCACCGAAACAGAGGACGACCGAAGAAAGGCAGAAATACTGAATTCAGTGTTCCGAAACTGTTTCACTGCGGAAAATCGTAACACGGTCCCTGACTTCAGCCGTCGCACGGACGCCAAAATGGAAAATATTGAAATAAACGATATCGGAATTGAAAAACAACTGCTATCACTTAGTAGCGGAAAAGCATCCGGACCAGACGAGATACCCTTAAGATTCTACAGTGATTATGCTAAAGAACTTGCCCCCTTTCTATCAGCAATTTATCGTAGATCTCTGGAAGAACGTAAAGTACCTAGCGACTGGAAGAAAGCGCAGGTCGTTCCCATTTTCAAGAAGGGTCATAAATCAGATGCGAATAATTATAGGCCTATTTCGCTTACGTCAATCTGTTGTAGAATAATGGAACATGTTTTATGTTCTCGTATTATGACGTTCTTAGATAATACAAATCTCCTTCATCATAACCAACATGGATTCCGCAAACAGATATCATGTGAAACTCAGCTCGCCCTATTTGTCCAAGAAATTCACAGTGCCGTAGACACTGGCGAGCAGATTGATGCCGTATTCCTGGACTTCAGGAAGGCATTTGATACGGTTCCGCACTTACGTTTAGTGAAAAAAATACGAGCTTACGGAATATCGGACCAGGTTTGTGATTGGATTCAGGATTTCCTAGAAGAAAGAACACAACATGTCATTCTTAACGGTTCAAAATCTGCAGATGTAGAGGTAATTTCGGGAGTACCGCAAGGAAGCGTGATAGGACCTTTATTGTTTACAATATACATAAATGACTTAGTTGACAACATCGGTAGCTCCGTGAGGCTATTTGCAGATGACACGGTTGTCTACAAGAAAGTAGCAACATCAGAAGACTCGTACGTACTCCAGGAAGACCTGCAGAGGATTAATGAATGGTGCGACAGCTGGCAGCTTTCCCTAAACGTAGATAAATGTAATATAATGCGCATACATAGGGGCAGAAATCCATTCCAGTACGATTATGCCATAGGTGGTAAATCATTGGAAGCGGTAACGACCGTAAAATACTTAGGAGTTACTATCCGGAGCGATCTGAAGTGGAATGATCACATAAAACAAATAGTGGGAAAAGCAGGCGCCAGGTTGAGATTCATAGGAAGAATTCTAAGAAAATGTGACTCATCGACGAAAGAAGTAGCTTACAAAACGCTTGTTCGTCCGATTCTTGAGTATTGCTCATCAGTATGGGACCCTTACCAGGTTGGATTAATAGAAGAGATAGACATGATCCAGCGAAAAGCAGCGCGATTCGTCATGGGGACATTTAGTCAGCGCGAGAGCGTTACGGAGATGCTGAACAAGCTCCAGTGGCGGACACTTCAAGAAAGGCGTTACGCAATACGGAGAGGTTTATTATCGAAATTACGAGAGAGCACATTCCGGGAAGAGATGGGCAACATATTACTACCGCCCACATATATCTCGCGTAATGATCACAACGAAAAGATCCGAGAAATTAGAGCAAATACGGAGACTTACAAGCAGTCGTTCTTCCCACGCACAATTCGTGAATGGAACAGGGAAGGGGGGATCAGATAGTGGTACAATAAGTACCCTCCGCCACACACCGTAAGGTGGCTCGCGGAGTATAGATGTAGATGTAGATGTAGATGTCTGCATAAAGGTATTCTGTTTAGAAGAAAAAATTTAGGAGTTTCAGAGTGGAAGCTGTGCTTTCCCTCACAACATGTAGACTTACTAATCGACCATGTACGCCTGACGTATGGGCACTACGGTGCAAAGAAGTGCATTGAAAAATTAAAAGAGAAGGTTGTGTTTGACAACATGTACCGCCGTGTTTCCAAGCGTCTAGCATCTTGTGTAGTGTCCCAGAAAGTCCGTGCTGCTAACACCAGAATACAAGGGGATATGCATTCAGTAGAGTCAACTGAAACCCTAGAATTACTGGCTTGTGATTTGTTTGGCCCTCTTCCTCCTTCTAGATTTGGGTGCACCCATGTTTTTGTTGTTGTGGATGGATTTAGTAAATATGTTAAGCTATACCCAATTAAAAGAGCAAATGCAAAAACGTTGGTAGAAAAGTTGGAAAAAGATTTCTTCGTGAAAGTTGGCGTTACGAAGAATTTGCTGTCAGACAATGGGCCTCAATTTACTTCTGATAGATTTAAAGAATGTCTGGATAAGGCCGGAGTGAAACATCTGAAAATATCTGCGTATTTCCCCCAAGGAAATATGAGTGAACGTATTATGAGAGAATTGAATAGGCTTTGCAGGACTTATTGTGCTCGGAAACACTTAAATTGGGCAGAGCACATGAAGTATTTTGAGAATGTAATTAACAACTTAAGGCATGATGCAACTGGTTTTGCGCCTTGCGATTGATGTTTGGCCAAGAACCACACAATGTGATTGCATATATGGTAGAATTCCCTATTCTAACGGAAATATCCACAGACGAAAAGAAGTTAAGGGCTAGGGAAATATAAGGAAAAGAACATTAGAAAGAAAGAAGCTTCATGACGCAAAAGCTGTACCCACCAGTTTTGAAATAGGTCAGTTAGTCCTTGTCGAAACCAAGGAAAAATCAAAGAAAATAAATGCAGAAACAAAGAAATTCATGTTCGTATACAAAGGACCTTCTAGGATCATAGGAAAACCACATGCCAATGCATATACGCTAGAGTACCCTAAGAGTAAAAAGCAATTCGGTCTCAGGAACGTGATCGACCTAAAGAAGTTCGTAGGTAGTGAATGAATTCTGTAGGGAGGAGGTTGTTCTGTAACCTCTACACAGTGTGGCAGCTGTGCAGTCCCAGCTGTGTGAGATCTTCTTTCCATTTCAGGTCTCACTCTATCTTCTTCTTTCCTATCCACCAAAGTTTCGACTCCTTCTTTGCAATACAAAAATTTTCCGTCATGGTTATCAAGCCATGAGTTCTGTATCCATTCTATCCACCGATTAGTGAAGAAAATACCTAATGTGACAAACCTAACAGTGACATAAACAACAGAGAAGTATGATGTAATTAAGATATAAAGGTATTTGAGTAACAAGTATGTGTAGAACCCTGGTAATATTATAAGTACAAAGTTGTTGTTTTATTGGAAATGGTTCACCAACAGTAATTTAAAAAGATATACAAATTCGTGTACAAGCAGGATCTGAAGTGGCAGTGAAAGCTATTGTATGTTGTAGAGCTAACTAATTAATAGTAAAAGAGATTGCTTAGTGTTATGAAAAATATGCAGATAAGTTGTAAGAATGAACTCACCTTGTGTAGCAAGGAATGGCAGTGTAATAGAATTGAACAGTGTTTGTGGTTGAGACGTGAAGCAAACGTCCTTGAAATATTTATAAGGTTGGAGCTGGCCGTTATTTGGTGTAGTGTGTGACAGGACACACCTTCACGTATTGAGGTTATGAGTTGAAGGCGTGAATCCGTCCATAGGTACCCTTATGTTAGATGAGACAGAGCAACTCATCGTGCCCTATAGGTTTAAGGAATTTAGCATTACGATCGGCCATAATTACTTAATGCACTTTAGTGGTAGGTCGAGAGAGACTACCTGTGGTTTCAGCATCCAATCAAGTGGAAATGGATTGCAACATGAGCAAACTGATCAGCTGCAATACACTACAGTCATGAAATAAATGTGCTATCCTATGCGTTAAACGTTAATAGAGTGAGTGTCAAAAAAGTACATACACTAGCAACATAATTGAGTAACATAATGGCAGACGTGAAACATTATTTATAGCTCAGCATAAATACACTTCGATGAAGTAAGTACATAGTTGCAGATGTAGAACTGACACAGCAGCAGAGGACCAATAAGTGGATTTAGTAGTCAACCAAACGTAGTGTGTTTTGAACGCTCAGAACTGTACTATTACCACAAGTTACATGTACAAAGAAGCTGAGAAGACAGCTACTAACCAAATATACTGATACTATCTCTAAGAATGAGGTAATCGAAGATGAGTCAGCTAAGTAAATAAAATACAAATGTATCAAGAATGTACCGAGCATTGGTTCAGTGTTCTGGAACAGAAATAATAAATTGAGTTTAAATAGGATTCATGATTGTATGCCTTGAGCATAAATTTTCTCTAGTACTTGACTAACGGCGTTTTGAACCATTTGTTTACCGATTTTATGACAGTTAAGTAACCGCAAGAGTAAAATTGAAAAAGTTCTGTTAACTTTGTTCCAGTAACATATTGAAAGATAAAATGTATATATCCCCATTTCATTGTGACCCACCCTTAGATATTAAGTGAACAGAGTCTGAGGCACTCTTTTTGTTTGTTCTACAGGACAAACCAGATAATGGCAGCCTGGTAGCTGCGTGAAAGCGTGGAATGACTTGGACACAACTCACAGTGACCCCTCACCTTTCCCCATGTAATTTAGAGTGAACGTGAAGGATGCACACCATAGCAACTTCCCCTCCTCTACCCCTGTGAATGGAAGTGTAGAAAGCCAGCCAAAGCGGCTACAACCATGTGTGTAAAAATGAAATTGTCATGAATTGTGAAATTTTTCTTTCAGGTTTAGAAAAGACTGCTAAGATATAATTATTTGTTTATGTATCATGAATAACTGTGTTATTTTCTTTGAATTTCTGTATGTAAAAATATTTACAGACAATTTAATGGATTAAGATTTTCATAATTTTACATATTTTTATGTGTTTGTCTATGGCAATATGTATGCCAAAGTGTTTCATTGATTTTGCTTAAATTTTGAGTGATAATGTTGCTTAAGAGGCAGTGAACATGCCAGCAATTTAAATAATTGAAGTAGGTAATAAATTTTCTTTTAATATTTCTATATGTTTACATTTCAATTTTAATTTTCATAGGGAGTTAAGCTGTACTCTTGCTTCCCTTTTTGTAGTTAATTTTCTTTCATTTACATTAAAAAAATGAAGTAGAGGGTGATGTAGGGAAGCAGCATACTCACGCCTTATAAAATTCACATCAGTCTTTCCATTGTGTGCCAGCCTAGTCCGCTGTAACTAGCTCTGACGTCATAAATAGTGCACAATACTTTAAAATGAAGTAAATAACCTGAAACGTTTCTAGCATGTCAGGAGGAACAAAATCAATATGTGTTGGATATCAGATCAATAACTTTAACCATTTTCGAATTTTGGATGTTTTTCTGTAAAAATCATTGGCTCAACAGAAAAGAGCTAGAAACTTAAAAATTTATATTTAGATTCCTTTTTCATAATAATTTAGTAGAAACGGTATTCTGGATCTCACGAATTAAAATTTTAGTTGAAATTCATGATTTTCTGTTTTTTGTCTTAGAAATTAAGGAAGCAAGATAGATTAAGTAGGCGAATAATTAAAACTAGGATGTTTAAATTTAATCAGAAGCGAGATCCGCTATAATCATAAAAATGTGAGAAGATTCAACAGAATAACTATAAAACTATAGCTATAGCGTATCTCCAAAGAGCAAGTTCGGAGCTCGTCTACTGCGTGTAGTGTAATTAAATTAATTCTCTCGCCCAAAATATTTGACTTAGCCACGTCAGACTTTTATTATGATTACTTACTTGTGTGCTGGTTGCACAATTAAATTGAAAGCTTCGTCGGCCATCAGCAAAGGAAGCAATGATTTATTCGATAACTTAAAGTGGTGCATTACCAGACCAGCGACTAATCGGGAGAGCAGATTTGATCAGGCGTTCCCTTAGCCGTCCGCACCACGGCTTTATATGTAAGAACGCTGCGCGAGAAAAAAGGAGGGCCCCAGTTCTCTCAAGACGCTGATTAGCGCACCACCTGTGCTGGGAGTCGCGTCGCGTCGGTATCGTGATATAAACAGCCTCGTATGCCGTAATAACTTACTCGGGATACGCGTAACCATGAAATCGTTTTCCGAGTGAAGTGTTAATTTTGGGATGACGTTAATGATCTATCTTTAGTTTGCGTATGTCGTATTTTCACGTGCCGCCACAGGACAGACATTCTACCATTATTAGCGTGGCGTTTGATGAACATTATCATCAAATTATGGCGAGGATTCACTTTAACATTTAATTTGAACAGTTATAGTGGCATCAGCGCATTAGACTCTGAACTGCTCTGGTAGTAGGATTGTGTGGATTCCTTTTGGTCAGTGACTTTCAGAATATAGTGAACATTTTAGAGAATGATTTTTGATTATGAATCCCAGACAATCTCCTAATTCCTCAGAGCTATAAGCTGTAGCTATAAATGTATTTCTCAGATGAAGTGGGCATTAGGAATTCTAATTACAGGCTTCACGTTTTGATAATCACTTTCTGGTTGCCAATATTGTAGTTAGAGAGCCATTGTTGAGAACGGCAAACAGCATAAATACAAAACATTTATTCTATGTTCCATTCGCCGCCCCACAATCCTGTTACAGCGGAAGATACGTTGAGATCTGCATAGAATGAGTCAGCCCCCTAATCATATCCGGAGAGGAAATGTAATGTTAATCTGTCTGACAATGTGCAAATTTTAAGTACTACTGCTATATAACAAGATACGAGACCGTCATTGGGAACAAGGGGATATGTCAAGAAAAGTTATGAGATATCTGAATTGTATAAATCCACCATGTTAGCATCAGAGCAACATGAACTTTTTTCAGTTAACTGAAAAAATCCATAGTTACAGGCAGGCACTATGGAAACGATCCACGCTGATACTGAACCGGATTCCGCTATCTCAGATGATAAATTTGAGGAAAGTGGCTTTATGCGCTCAGAAAAATATAGCAAACTGATGATGGTCTATACAAATTTTTTAAAGCATTGACAGACCCCAAAAGCGCTGTGATAAATATGTCATATTAATACCACAAGCCCATACAACAGAAAAGAATTTTTCTAATATACAACTGGCCAACAATGTAGTACAATATTACTTACACACAAAAATCTACTCCTGACTGGGTGAGCATATTAAATGAGACTCATCTCGTTTCTTCACTACGAAAAAAGCTTTGTTACATTAAGTCTTTCGAAACTGTGGCTCTTCACTGTATAACTGTTCTTCACTGTAAAATTATATATATAAGGTTTGTTGCTTATGCAGGATTTCGTCTGCATCAGTATCAGCCGACACAGATATCTACTCGAAAATAGGCTCTTGTCCGGTATAGTGCTGAATACGTAGTCATTCTCAGAATCGGATTCCAGTTCGGCAATATCATCAGTTGTAGCATCAATCCATTCTGACGTGGCTGTGTTATTGTCCAACATTTAGAGAAACAATAAAAGACGTCTGATCGTCACTGCATGCAGGTATAAATTATTATTCTAGAAAGACTTCTACGAATTACAGATACATACATATTCAGTAAGCAAAAGAAAAATTTGGAGTAAGAATTAAAGCCTAGGAGGAAGAGCGAAAACCTTTGAGGTTTGCCGATGACATTGCAGTTTTAACAGAGACAGCAAAGGACTTGGAAGCGCATTTGAACAGAATCTACAGTATCTTGATAGGAAGATATATCATGAACATGAACAAAATGAAAAAGAAGATAATGGAATGTAGTCGAAGTAAATCAGGTGATGCTGAGGGAATCAGATTATCAAATGAGACACTTAAAGTACTGAATGAGTTTTAATATTTGGGAAGGAAAATAACTGATGGTGATTGAAGTACGAAGGATATAAAAGGTAGACTGCCAATGACAAGAAAAGTGTTTCTGAAGAAGAGAAATCTGTTAACGTTGAGTTTTGGTCTGTCAGGAAGTCGTTTCTGAAATTATTTGTATGGAGTACAGCCTTCTATGGAAGTGAAACATAGACGATAAATAGTTTAGACAAGAAGAGAATAGAAGGTTTTGAAATGTGGTTCTACAGAAGAATGCTCAAAATTAGATCGGTACATCACATAACTAATGAGGACGTACTGATTGGAATTGGGGAGAAGAGGAATTTGTGGTACAACCTGAGCCAAAGAAGGGATCGGTTGGTAGGGCATACTCTGAGGCGTCAGGGGAGCACCAATTTAGTATTGGAGGGCATGGTGGACGGTAAAAATCGTAGAGGGAAACCAAGAGATGAATACGGTAAGCGGATTCAGAAGGACGTAGTTTGCAGTAGATATTTGGAGATGAAGCCGCTTGCACAGGATAGAGAAGCATGGAGAACTGCATGAAACCAGTCTTCGGACTGATGGCCACACCAACAACAACGTATTCTGTCGTCCAGAATCAGAGTCCATAGTGTGAACTGTAACGTAATTTAATTTAATTTTATATATGCTTTGATCGTTTTTAATAGTCACGTCAAAGCAAAAAATAAATAACTATAATAATACTAGGAACAGTGTAATGTAATTAAATTTAGCCCGACGCGGATCAGAAATCAGCAAACTAGCTCAGTACTCAGGGTGGTTACGGGATTATAAATAATTAATTGTCTCTCTCTTGAACCATCACAGATATTCCTCAACATCTATCAAAAGCATAGTTAAAACTCATGTGCTTAAAGCAGCAGATAATATTTCGTAGGTCAGTTCAATGTGATGGAATAAAATCCGTAACTTCAGATCGTCTCGAATACCAGTATAAGATAACAAGCATAAGCTTTTGCTGATGAAATCTTATACTATAACTAGAATCCTGTGAGCAGGCCTTTCTGCCTGGGATGTTACCTCGCAACCTTGAGCAAATCAGAAAGTAAAGTATATAAAATTATTTGTAGCGGCTGTATGGCTCGTGGAATCTGAAAGGAAGTTTAGTGTCCTATCCGGCGGCACGTCTACAAGATGAGCCGAAATAAAATTACTAATTATTTTCTAGTATGGCCTATAACAATTGTCAATGTTCCGTTACACCGAAGTGCCCCCAACAATGGTTTGTATACCAGATTAAATTTTCTGAACTTCGGAGTATGCTCGTTCACATGGTGACAGAACAAGAGAAGCAAAACCAATAACCTTTACTTCGGTAGTCCCTGAGGTGTCGTCCACTTGAAATAAACACGACCCAGGCGCGTAGTAGAAGCATCCGTCGCAATACAAAAATCATTCGACATATCTGGATGGAGAAGTACCATGAAATTTAACAAGGCTTCTATAATTTGATCAAAGTAGTACTTGCATTGATTAATAAACACCCACAGAAAATTTTTTATCAATAAGGCTGTACTGTACATCAGCTGTGCTGGTATGAACCGTGTACAGAAGCAAGCTTAACCCAGATATGCCTTCAGCTGTTTGTAGGGTACGACTTACTCCTTATTTCTTCTAATTTCCCTGGTCCTGGAGAATTACTCATCGGTGATATTATATGTTCCAGATACTTTAGCAACTTCCAACCATATTTTGATTTCTTTATATTAATTGTAACGTCAGCCTGTGAGAATTTATCCAAAACTCGCTTCATTAGAGTCAAATGTTCCTCGCAGGTATTTGTGTCTATAAACAATTTGTCCACATAGAGCGTCACTAGATCTACATCTACATCTACATGATTACTCTGTAATTCACATTTAAGTGCTTGGCAGAGGGTTCATCGACCCACAATAATACTATCTCCGTACCATTCCACTCCCGAACAGCGCACGGGAAAAACGAACAACTTAACTTTTCTGTTCGAGCTCTGATTTCTCTTATTTTATTTTGATGATCATTCCTACCTATGTAGGTTGGGCTCAACAAAATATTTTCGCATTCGGAAGAGAAAGTTGGTGACTGAAATTTCGTAAATAGATCTCGCCGCGACGAAAAACGTCTTTGCTTTAATGACTTCCATCCCAACTCGCGTATCATATCTGCCACACTCTCTCCCCTAATACGTGATAATACAAAACAAGCTGCCCTTTTTTGCATCCTTTCGATGTTCTCTGTCAATCCCACCTGGTAAGGATCCCACACCGCGCAGCAATATTCTAACAGAGGACGAACGAGTGTAGGGTAAGCTGTCTCTTTAGTGGACTTGTTGCATCTTCTAAGCGTCCTGACAATGAAACGCAACCTTTGGCTGGCCTTCCCCACAATATTATCTATGTGGTCTTTCCAACTGAAGTTGTCGTAATTTTAACACCTAGGTACTTAGTTCAATTGACGGCCTTGAGAATTGTACTCTTTATCGAGTAATCGAATTCCAACAGATTTCTTTTGGAACTCATGTGGATCACCTCACACTTTTCGTTATTTAGCGTCAACTGCCACCTGCCACACCATACAGCAATCTTTTCTAAATCGCTTTGTAACTGGTACTGGTCTTCGGATGACCACACTAGACGTTAAAATACAGCATCATCTGCGAACAACCTAAGAGAACTGCTCAGATTGTCACCCAGATCATTTATATAGATCTGGAACAGAAGAGGTTCCAGGACGCTTCCCTGGGGAACACCTGATATCACTTCAGTCTTACTCGACGATTTGCCGTCTATTACTACGAACTGCGACCTTCCTGACAGGAAATCACGAATCCAGTCGCACAACTGAGACGATACCCCATAGGCCCGCAGCTTGATTAAAATGGTTCAAATGGCTCTGAGCACTATGGTACTTAACATCTATGGTCATCAGTCCCCTAGAACTTAGAACTACTTAAACCTAACTAACCTAAGGACAGCACACAACACCCAGTCATCACGAGGCAGAGAAAATCCCTGACCCCGCCGGGAATCGAACCCGGGAAACCGGGCGTGGGAAGCGAGAACGCTACCGCACGACCACGAGCTGCGGACTCAGCTTGATTAGAAGTCGCTTGTGAGGAACGGTGTCAAAAGCTTTCCGGAATTCTAGAAATACGGAATCAACTTGAGATCCCCTGTCGATAGCGGCCACTACTTCGTGCGAATAAAGAGGTAGCTGCGTTGCTCAAGAACGATGTTTTCTGAAACCATGCTGATTACGTATCAATAGATCGATCCCTTCGAGGTGATTCATAATGTTTGAATACAGTATATACTCCAAAACCCTACTGCAAACCGACGTCAATGATATAGCTTTGTAGTTCGATGGATTACTCCTACTACCCTTCTTAAACACTGGTGCGACCTGCGCAATTTTCCAATCTGTAGGTACAGAACTATCGGTGAGCGAGCGGTTGTATATGATTGCTAAGTAGGGAGCTATTGTATCAGCGTAATCTGAAAGGAACCTAATCGGTATACAATCTGGACCTGAAGACTTGCCCGTATCAAGCGATTTGAGTTGCTTCGCAACCCCTAAGGTATCTACTTCTAAGAAACTCGTGCTAGCAGCTGTTCGTGTTTCAAATTCTGGAATATTCCATTCGTATTCCCTGGTGAAGGAATGTCGGAAAACTGTGTTCAATAACTCCGCTTTACCGGCACAGTCGTCGGTAACAGCACCATCGGCACTGCGCATCGAAGGTATTGACTGCGTCTTGCCGCTTGTGTACTTTACATACGACCAGAATTTCTTCGGATTTTCTACCTAATTTTGGGACAATGTTTCCTTGTGGAATCTATTAAAGGCATTTCGCATTGAAGTCCGTGGTAAATTTCGCGCGTCTCTAAATTTTAGCCAGTCTTCGGTATTTCGCGTTCTTCTGAACTTCGCATGCTTTTTCCGTTACCTCTCCAACAGCGTTCGGACCTGTTCTGTGTACCATGGGGGATCAGTTCCATCTCTTACCAATTTATGAGGTATGAATCTCTCAATTGCTGTTGCTACTATATCTTTGAATTTGAGCCACATCTCATATACATTTGCATAGTCAGTTCGGAAGGAATGGAGATTGTCTCTTAGTAAGGCCTCTAGTGACACTTTATCGGCTATTTTTTTAAATAAAATTATTTTGCGTTTGTTTTTGGTGAATTTGGAAGAAACGGTATTGAGCCTAGCTACAACGACCTTGTGATCACTAATCCCTGTATCAGTCATGATACTCTCTATTAGCTCTGGATTGTTTGTGGCTAAGAGGTCAAGTGTGTTTTCGCAACCATTTATAATTCGCGTGGATTCGTGGACTAACTGCTCGAAATAATGTTCGAAGAAAGCTTTTAGGACAATCTCGGAAGATGTTTTCTGCCTACCACCGGTTTTGAACAAGTATTTTTGCCAACATATCGAGGGAAGGTTGAAGTCCCAACCAACTATAACTGTATGAGTGGGGTATTTATTTGTTACGAGGCTCAAATTTTCTCTGAACTGTTCAGCAACTGTATGATCGGAGTCTGGGGGTCGGTAGAAGGAGCCAATTATTAACTTAGTTCGGCTGTTAAGTATAACCTCCACCTATGCCAATTCGAAAGGAGTATCTACTTCGACTTCAATACAAGATAAACCACTACTGAGAGACACAAACACTCCACCACCAATTCTGCCTATTCTATCTTTCCTGAACAGCGTCTGAGACTTCGTAAAAATTTCTGCAGAACTTATTTCAGGCTTTAGCCAGCTTTCTGTACCTATAACGATTTCAGATTCTGTGCTTTCTATTAGCGCTTGAAGCTCAGGGACTTTCCCGGGACAACTAAAACAATTTACAACTACAATTCCGACTGTTCCTTGATCGAAGCACATCCTGTGTTTGCCATGCACCCTTTGAGATTGCAGTCCACCCCGTACTTTCCCGAGGCCTTCTAACCTAAAAAAACCGCCAAGTCCACGCCACACAGCCTCTGCTACCCGTGTAGCCGCCAGCTGAGTGTAGTGAACTGACCTATTCAGCGGAACCCGAAACCCCACCACCCTATGGAGCAAGTCAAGGAATCTGCAGCCAACACGGTCGCAAAACCGTCTGAGCCCCTGATTCAGACCCTCCACCCGGCTCTGCACCAAAGGTCCGCAGTCGGTTCTGTCAACGATGCTGCAGATGTTGAGCTCTGCCTTCATCTCGTAAGCATGACCGGCAGCCTTCACCAAATCAGATAGCCGATGGAATCCAGAGAGAATTTCCTCAGATCCAAAGCGACACACGTCATTAGTGCCGACATGTGCCACCACCTGCAGCTGGCTGCACCCTGTGCTCTTCATGGCATCCGGAAGGACCCTTTCCACATCAGGAATGACTCCACCCGGAATGCACACGGAGTACACACTGGATTTCTTCCCCTCCTTAGCCGCCATATCCCTAAGGGGCCCCATTACGCGCCTAACATTGGAGCTCCCAACTACCAATAAGCCCACACTCTGCGATTGCCCGGACCTTGAAGGCTGAGAATCATCCTCTGAAACAGGGCAGGCAGCTGCATGTGGCTCAGCCAGAGACAGTACCTGAAACCTGTTTGTCTGACGCACTGGGGAGGCTTTCTGATCAGCCACCGGGGACGTCTTTCGGTGCCTGCCACGCCTTGGAGCGACTTCCCAATCAACCACAGGCGAGGGCTCAACCCCACTGCGGGCAGCAACCGGGGCAACCACAGCGGCAGACCGATCTGGGGACAGACAGGACGAGGTTGACATCCCCGTGATACCGAAGTCCGGCTCCCCACAGTGGTGCCCATTGGCAACAGCCTCAAGCTGCGGGACCCAAGTCAGCGCCGCCTGTAGCTGTGAGCGAAGGGATGCCAACTCAGCCCTCATCCGAACACAGCAATCACAGTCCCTGTCCATTCTAATCGATGTTGAACAACAGTTACTGAAACACGAGTCCGTGCCTAGATAACGCAAGGGAAACACGCAAAGAATGTATGAACTAACCTGTACAAATGCCAAACGACTGCGCTACAATCTGCCTGAATTTACGATTACAGTAACTAAAACTCGAAATTACACCTCCTATAAGAAACTCACACGCAATTTAAGTAAGAATATACGAAGTAAACACAGAAAAGAAGCTATATACGTATCTCTCTGCGCTGTCGATGTGCACCAACTGGGAGCTCAGGCCACACTCTAACAACTCTGGGCCTAGCATGTTGTATAATGATGAGATAAGTACACCCTCGTTAGCATTCAAGCCGAAGGGAAGCACACGGAATTGGTACGTCCTTCCACCAAAAATAAAGGCAGTATATTTCCGGCACTGTTCCGTTAAGGTAACCTGCCAATATGACATTCATCGATGCTTGACAGAAATTTCCCGCCGTGAAATCTTTGTATTTGTTCATCAAGGTTTTCTGGCCTTGTTCTTAGCGTTATCATAATTTTATTGATGTCTCTAACATCAAGTACCAATCTGATATTCCCATCCGCTTTTACCACAGCTAGTAAAGCACTACTATAGGGAGAAACGGACAGTTCAGTTATTCCCCAATCCTGCATTTTCTTTATTTCCTTCAACACAGCTTCGCGTTTACTCCAAGGAACGGAATAGGAAGCATGACGGAACGTCTGGTGCGGATATACCTGCATATCATACACATATCCTCGTATTATTCCGGGTTTTTCCGAAAATGTGCCAGCATACTTACACAATAATCGAGAAAGCCCATGCTGCTATTCAATAGTTAAATATTCTGACTCCCTCACTTTTAATTGAATCTCTTGTTTCATTTTAACGATTTATTCATCATACTGTTGTTTTATTTCCCACTTCTACATGTTCGAAACACCGACAGTACCTATTGTGCTTTGCCATTGTGTTGATCAATGGTAACTGCAAATTCTTGGTAGGCGTACGTAGAAAGCACAAGTCCTGAGGGATGTCGCTCATAGCGCTTCTTTCCCTTATTATTCACATCCCAGGATGCAAGTTGCAGTTAAATTCTTAACAATGAGGAACGTGCCTAATATCGCATCATTTCCTATTTCTATTTCTACCTGCACCTGAGCTTTGACATTTTACGACCTTCCCTTTTATTGAGCCTGTAATTTTACAATTTTGCGCCCGTAATTTCACAATTTTGAACAGGCGATGTAAGCAGTGTTTTATTTTCGTTAATGACATTAAAGAAATTTTCTGACGTCACCGACACAACCGCTCCTGTGTCAATGAAAACCGTTGCGAATACACCATTTACTTTTACATGGACTGCAGCTTGCACGATCTCGATTTGTTGGTCAGAACATTTACGCGCTTCTGTGACTAATTCCTTCCGCAAATCCTGGCCGTCATTATAACGCAGTATAGCAATCTGATTATTATCGTTTTCTAGTTTGACTTCGCTTCCATTCCTAGTGGCCGAGTGCCAAAGCCTTTCATCGACCCCCCAGTCTGGTGGCTGTTTATCATCTGTAACGACTACTATTTGCACATAGTGCTGTATATTTGTATTATTCTGTGTGGTACCCGGGCTATTACCCATGTCGACATCTAATTATTTGTCGACATGGGAATTGCTTCGACATTATTGATCGGGACTTCCTGTTCCAGTTGGGAAGTTGTGGTAAGGTCTTATGGGACCAAACTGCTGAGGTCATCGGTTCCTAAGCTTACACACTACTTAATCTAACTTGAACTAACTTATTCTAAGGACGACACACACACTCATGCCCGAGGGAGGACTCGAACTTCCGACGGGGCGAATCGCTCGGACCGTTACAAAATGCCTCAGACCGCGCGGCTACCTCGCGCGGCCCTGTTCCTGTCTATTTGACGGTGCCGACCAGTTAATAGCCATATTCTGCCACCACTGGCCACCTCCTTGTTTCAAATTTTTGGGCTGAAAAGTACTTCCATAATCCCCTCCTTGCTCCTTTTCCGATCCATCTTATAGCTTATATTCTTATTGGGACAGCAGTTACCACTTGACATACCATTTACTCTATTTCCATTCCCTCATTTTTGTCCGTTCGATCTCTCATACCTGTTTCCAGAAACCTGTTACCAACACATTCGTATCCTCAGCTATTATTCCGGCGTTGCTTTCCATAACAGTTATTCCTATGTTTGTAGTTATTAATTGTCCCTCACCGTTATTATTTTGCTGTCGTGCTTCCTCTTGTATCAAATCTAAGGAATCCACGACCGACATGAATGCCTCTACATCATTGTCAGATATATATACCATCTTTCTCCCTATTGAGATAGGCTACTTCGATTTCAATATCCTAAGCACGTCGCGTGTGGAGATAGTCTCTGACCAGTACCTCGTTTTGTTGATGTATTAGTCAAGAAAATTTTCTGAGCGTTCCTAGCTTGAAATTGTACATCTCAGGGTTATGTACCTGTTTCTATAGCCTTTCTTGTGTACTAACCAACGAAAACCTGGCCAAAAAATGTTGCTCGAACATGCTAAAAGAATGACAGTTCTCTGCCACCTCTGATGCCCATAATGCGGCATCTCCGGTAATATGTAACAACCTGTATATTTAGCCTTTCCTGCCAAGATGCAGGTAACACATTCTAAAAGCTCTTTATGAATATTACCTTATGAATAGATTTCTTTTCTGCTGGAAACACCTGAAATTGTCTGTGTTTAAACAATTACTCTTCATGTTTCAGTGTAGCAAGAGTGGATACATCATTGCGCACATCTGTCGGATTATTTCTGCATGCATTCACTGTGTATGTACTAACAGTCACATTATTTGCTGGTGAATTTGTGTGCGTGTCCCGATTTGAATCATTATTTCTACCCTGCTGTATATTAAATGAACTACTGCAGTTTGGACTAGGTACGGCACAGTTCAGCATTCTATTATTAAAGTCAGCCAATGGTTTTCCGATAATCTCGAGTCTTAAGGGTTCGTGGTTTGTGCTTGTATCTTCATGACTCTTATGAACATGGTCAAGAATTGCTAACTTCACTTCAGCTTCTACCTTTCGTTCTATGTTTAAAGAAATTTCCTCGATCCCCACGGTTAGTTGTTTGACCTTGGCATCGATAGATTCCTGTACCTCTTTGACCTCTGATACTTCTCCGACCAAATTATTTACTTTGCCTGGTAAATCTTTCAAACTTTTCTTAACTTCAGATATATCTGATTCTACCTTTTCTATTTTGTTATTAAAGTGTTGTAATATACGTTGATCCCTGTCATCTAGAGCACGATTGAGCTTATGCACTAACGCTTGTTCGCGTTTGGCTAACATCTCATCCACCTTAGTGATTATGTTAGTCTCAGCCTTTTCAAAAATCTCATTTTACCGTTGAATATCTTCCTCGCACTCTCTTTTTCTCTACTGCTCCATTATTTCCTGTTTCTGGAACAGAAGTGCAAACGTATCGCTTGGATTTGTTAGCTCTGGCGGCGTTCGTTCACTTTAGGCTGCTCTCTCGCAGCTGATTTCATCCACTGGTCCGATAGTCTCTTGTCCCCACAGCGACTGTAAACGGTTTGACAAGTATCCGACTGCGATTCTACACTGTCAGCAGGGATCGTAGTTCGTTCAGTTTCACTAACTACAGTTCCTCCTGCCAAAGATCCAGGAATGTTCTCCACATAGTCGTCGGTTTCATAATTTTCGAGTTACAAATGGTTACGTCTTGTACTCAGTCTAACCAAGGTGCTAACTTATGTAAATAGCGTCACATGAAAAGATCGGACAATAAATAAACAACACTTTCTACACTAACAGTTATAATTGAAATGATAGAAGGCAACTAATTGGAAATTTTGTTATTAATTTCATGCGCCCAGGTACTACTGACTAGCTTCAATTAGAGACCAGGTCGTGTGGATTCGATTCATTACCTCACACACTTGGATGTAAGGCATTGCGTGGGTCTGTGATCACTCATCCACATTCTCAGTCAGCTTGTCACCTTTCCCGTGCGTGTAATACATGAAACGGAAACGTTTTATTCATTAATTACGATTCACATTATGCTTTTATACATACATTTAATCGATGACAATAATGAAATTTGATCTCAGGGTTCTTGATTAGATTTCGGCCTCCCGAATAAGTGTTTACTGCAACCAGCTATTGGTGTATATGAACCGAGCTGTTTAAATGCAAAACATGAACAATATTTGTGTCCACGAAAGCCAAATCTGTAGTGTTAAGGATTATCTTTAAAAATTCAGTTACACACACTGCAGAACACTTAGTACAGGCGCAAGTGTAATGTAATTTAATTTCATTTTATGTATGCTCTGATAGATTTTAATAAAGTGACGTTAAAGCAAAAGATGAATAACTCTAATAATATTATGAACAGTGTAACGTAATTAAATTTAGCCCGACACGGATCAGCAATCAGCAAACTAGCTCAGTACTCAGGGTGGTTACGGGATTATAAATAATTAATTGTCTCTCTCTTGAACCATCACAGATATTCCTCAACATCTATCAAAAGTATGGTGAAAACTCGTGTTGCTATAGCACCAGATAATATTTTGTAGGTCAGTTCAATGTGAAGTAATAAAACCCGTAACTTCAGATCGTCTCGAATACCAGTATAAGATAACAAGCATATTCATTTGCTGATGAAATCTTATACTAGAACTAGAATCCTGTGACCGAGGCTTTCTGCCTGGGATGTTATCTCGCAACCTTGAGAAAATCTGAAAGTGAAGTATATAAAAGAATTCTAGCTACCGCATGGCTCGTGGAATCTGAAAGAAACTTTAGTGTCCTAACCGGAGGCACGTCTCGAAGATAAGCTGAAAGAAAACTACTAATTATTTTTTAGTATGGCACCTATCATTGGTCAATGTTCCGTTAAGGTCACTTCTACTCAGGATAAGCAAGGTTTAGGTTTAAAAATAATGGTGTACCGTACATAGATTGAAAGTCATGAACAACTATATTTTCGTTTCGTTTACATCTTTCATAGACTGTTACAGCAAGATGAACCTCACACAAACATTCTTTCCTCTTCGAGTCCAAAAACAGAGGACCACAAAAAAAGTTCAGTCACAGAGTTTCGAACTCCATAGAATATATTGCAAACACAATGCATTTGTTTAATCTTTGGCATAATCGCCATCGTACAATATGTGTTAGATGAGTATGTGCCAAGCAATATCGTAAGAGATGGAAAAGAGCCACCGTGGTACAACAACCGAGTTAGAAAACTACTACGGAAGCAAAGGGAACTTCACAGCAAACATAAACATAGCCAAAGCCTTGCAGACAAACAAAAATTACACGAAGCGAAATGTAGTGTGAGGAGGGCGTTCAACGAATTCGAAAGTAAAGTTCTGTGTACTGACTTGGCAGAAAATCCTAAGAAATTTTGGCCTCATGTCAAAGTAGTAGGTGGATGAAAACAAAATGTCCAGACACTGTGTGACCAAAATGGTACTGAAACAGAGGAAGACAGACTGAAGGCCGAAATACTAAATGTCTTTTCCAAAGCTGTTTCACAGAGGAAGACTACAACGTAGTTCCTTCTCTAGATTATCTCACGGACGACAAAATGGTAGATATCGAAATAGATGACAGAGGGATAGAAAAACAATTAAAGTTGCTCAAAAGAGGAAAGGTCGCTGGACCTGATGGGATACCAGTTCGATTTTACACAGAGTACGCGAAGGAACTTGCCCCCTTCTTGCAGCGGTGTACCATAGGTCTGTAGAAGAGCGTAGCCTTCCAAAAGATTGGAAAGGGGCACAGGTCATCCCCTTTTCAAGAAGGGACGTCGAACAGATGTGCAGAACTATAGATCTATATCTCTGACGTCGATCAGTTGTATAATTTTGGAACACGTATTATGTTCGAGTATAATGACTTTTCTGAAGACTAGAAGTGTACTTTGTAGGAATCAGCATGGGTTTCGAAAAAGATGATCGTGTGAAACCCAGCTCACGCTATTCGTCCACGAGACTCAGAGGGCCATAGACACGAGTTCCCAGGTAGATGCCGTGTTTCTTGACTTCCGCAAGGCGTTTGATACAGTTCCCCACAGTCGTTTAATGAAAAAAGTAAGAGCATGTGGACTATCAGACCAATTGTGTGATTGGATTGAAGAGTTCCTAGATAACAGAACGCAGCATGTCATTCTCAATGAAGTCTTCCGAAGTAAGAGTGATTTCCGGTGTGCCACAGCGGAGTATCGTATATATATATATATATATATATATATATATATATATATATATATATATATATATATATATATATATACGACCTTGTGGATAACATCGGAAGTTCACTGAAGCTTTTTGCGGATGATGCTGTAGTATATCGAGTGGTTGTAACAATGGAAAATTGTACTGAAATGCAGGAGGATCTGCAACGAATTGATGCACGGTGCAGGGAATGGCATTTGCATCTTAATGTAGACAAGTGTAATGTGCTGCGAATACATAGAAAGAAAGATCCCTTATCCTTTAGCTGCAATATAGCAGGTCAGCAACTGGAAGCAGTTAATTCCATAAATTATCTGGGAGTAGGCATTAGGAGTGATTTAAAATGGAATGACCATATAAAATTAATCTTCTGTAAAGCAGATGCCAGACTGAGATTCATTGGAAGAATCTCAAGGAAATGTAGCCCGAATACAAAGGAAGTAGGTTACAGTACACCTGTTCGCCCACTGCTTGAATACTGCTCACCAGTGTAGGATCTGTACCAGGGAGGGCTGAGGGAAGAGATAGAGAAGATCCAACGGAGAGCAGCGCGCTTCGTTACAGGATCATTTAGTAATCGCGAAAGCGTTACGGAGATGACAGATAAACTCCAGTGGAAGACACTGCTAGAGAGACGCTCAGGAGCTCGGTTCGGGCTTTTGTTGAAGTTTCGAGAACATACCTTCACCGGGGAGTCAAGCAGTGTATTGCTCCCTCTTACGTATATCTCGCGAAGAGGCCATGATGATAAAATCAGAGAGATTAGAGTCTACGCAGAGGCATACCGACAATCTTCCTCTCCACGAACAATACTAGATTGGAATAGAAGGGAGAACCGATAGATGTATTCAACGTACACTCCGCCACACACCGTCAGGTGGCTTGCAGAGTATGGATGTAGATGTAGATGTATTCATACAATAATTAGCATTCCATGGAATTTATAAATATCAAATTCATGACGACCTCAAGAGATACAGAATGCCGTACTAGGTGCAGTTCATGTAGTACCAGTGAGCGTTCTGTCCATGTGTAGAATGGGGAAGGCGTGCGGTCTATCTGAGTTTGATCAGAGGTGGATTGTGATGGCCCGGTGACTCGGCACGAGCATTTCGGGAACTACACGATTTATTGGGTGTTCGAGGAGTGGTGTGATGGTGAAACCGAGGTGAAACCACGTCAAGACGTTGTGAAGTTGGGCAGCTGCCCCTCATTACGGACGTCAGATGCCGTAGTCTGGGCAGACTAGTAAGACAGGACAGTCGGTGAACTGTGGTGTAACTAATCTCAGACTTTAATGTTGGGCAGGGCACAAGTGCGTCAGAACACACAGTGCCCCGAACACTCCTAACAACAGGCCTCTGCAGCCAATGACACGTGCATGTGTCAATGTTAACAGCATGACACCAGTAACTGTGACTGAAAAGGGCACGTGACCATTCCCAATTGACTTGGGCACAGTGGCGGAGTATTGCATGGTCTGATGAAACTCAATACTTTTTTATCATACCGATGGAAGGGCCCGATTCTGTCGTCTTCGAGGGAAACAGCTCCTTGAGAGCTGTGCTTCTGGTGAGAGACAGGCTGACATTGCCTCAATTATACTCTAGGAGCCATTCATGTGGGCAGGGCAACCGTGGGTCCAGTGGAACCCCTTGGAAGGCAACATGATAGCCAATGAGTTTTGTACACTGGTTGCACATCTCATACTCCCCTTCATGACGACCATGTTTCCCGATGGCAGTGACATTTTTCAGCAAGGTAATGGGCCATGTCAAAAGGCAGGGGCGTGATGGAGTGGTTCGATGAACATAGTGGTGAGTTTCAACCAGTCAGATATTAACCTGATAAAACACACTGATTTAATTTGGCTTCTTCGCCCTTCCCTCTTGAATTTGTGAGATTTAGGTGACTTCTGTGTGCAGATGTGGTGCCAATTCCCTCCAGTGACTTGCCGAGGCCTCAGGCTATTAGGTAGATGGTCATAATTTCTTGCTGGTCGTTATACACACACACTCTCTCACACTCTCTCTCTCTCTCTCTCTCTCTCTCTCTCTCTCTCACACACACACACACACACACACACACACAGAGACTCACACTCATGGGCAATCAATGGCCTGTCATATACAGAAAATACAGATATGCATGTTTCTCATATCTATCATCATCCGGTGCCAGTGTCACATTCACACTCATGAAAGTGACATCCTTTAGGTTAGTTGTAGAGCTTTCATCCAACTGCCATCATCAAAATATCGTGGAAACAGGAAATTTCATCCAGCCACTGTATGAAGTTGTAAATTGTTTTGTCAGCACACATATAACGACTGGTGCTAGTGAGCGGAGTTCTAATTGGTTAGTTGCATCAGTTTCTCCATTCTAAACAACCCCCAAGCCTCAGAAGAAGCTATAACCTCCATCAACAGAGTTATTGTATCAACACCTGTAAGTGCTAGTGTTACGCTGCCATCTGTAACACCAAAATTACAGTTATTTATTAGATCATGCCTACACATAAACAAACATGCACATAAAGTATTTAGATGCTTAGTAAATGTCATCTGCCCATCTACTGCGCTCATCACTCTGCCCAATCGCACATACGTTGGTAGAGAGCTGATTAATACTGAAATGAATACAACTTGTACGACTGTAGCCTAGGGGTAGCCACGAGTGCCCAAAGGGACGAGAAGGAAAGACGTACATGCAGATGCCTTGTGCTACATTCCATGCATCTACCGAATCAGATAACTGCACTCCATTTTCCAAACCAGTGACCTAAAGAGGAGAGGGAGTGTGTGTGTATCTGCCATGCAGGCTGTACTTAGACCAGATGTCTGGAAATTCAAGGCTGTAAGCAAGGGACAACAATATGATCCACAGTTATGGAGAATACTCTGTCCTGATGGTCAAGCCTGGCAGCCAGGGGAGATACAAACTCCTGATCTATGTAGATTATACTGTCTACATGTTCAACTCCAGCAGCGAGGAGAAATATGGTTTTTGAAATTTGCGGAGGGAACTGCTGAGGGAAATCATCCTTGAGGGAATACTTCTATGACACTTTGTGGATCTGACAACTTGGTGTCCTTTTGATCTTCCGCAATATTGGACAACATCTTGCGTCATAAACGATGGCAAAAGGACAATAAATTTGATAATAAACTGTATGGATGAAAATAATAAACTGTATAATAAAGTATAACTATAAGGTAAAAGTTAGCCCTAATCGAATGATAAGCTGGAATTACAAGCACAATAATTTGTGTGGTAAGTGACGTGTGTGGATTATAAATCGTAAGCATTGTCCTGGTACAGTCCCATTATTTTTGTGGACTCCATTAGAAGTGAATACAATTCTTATTAAGGAACTGCTTCATGTTGCAAGAATCATGGGAAGAACATTAGCTACAGAAATATCCTTCTAGGGTGCACCTCAATTTAAGGAACTTCTTAGCTGTTTACACAGTCTAGAGTGTCAAGTGTCGTTAATGCAATATGTCTATCTGAGCATCATATAAATACACGAATCCATATCTAAAAAAAATGAGGTTAGAATTTGGTAGTTCCTTTCTGTAAATATGGAAGATGAAGGAGTTGTCAAATACGAAAAAACTAAAAACGTCTACAAATCGTACAACACAAGTAGTTTCCAATTAGACAAACAACGTGAATTACTGCTCCATAAAAGTCATTTATAACTATTACAGTAAAAAGATGCCCATTGGGAAACGTTGAAAACAGTAATAATTTACAGTCCAAAGTTTTCTGCCCTAC
This sequence comes from Schistocerca nitens, assembly GCF_023898315.1. Lineage (NCBI taxonomy): Eukaryota > Metazoa > Arthropoda > Insecta > Orthoptera > Acrididae > Schistocerca > Schistocerca nitens. The sequence continues at coordinate 766,980,389 of NC_064614.1, read as the reverse complement.
ACACACTTCAACTACGCGTTTCAAGACTATCAGGCTGTGAAACCTAAGTCGTGAGAATTGTCCCTTGAAACGTATTACTGAGCTATATGTAGGACTAAACACAGTTCAATACTACCTTTTGTTAGTGTTAAAATACAACAGCTTATACCTTACGTCCTTAAAATGAAAAATATTAACAACTTTCAGTTATTTTTTGAAATATTTAAGATTGTGACACCTCGCAGACAACAGACAGCAAATGATTTTTTGGATGATTCATATAAAACAAAACAGACACTTATTAATTTTCTCACCAGATTCATAGAGGAGAGCAGTACCTAACATGCAACAATTTTGTAGTCAACACTTGATTAGTGATATAAATGAATATTTGGAAGAGAATGGCTCCTCTGATCTTGATGCATCCCAAGCATGTTGAACAATTTATCTGACTGTAATGAAGCTGTATTGAAGAATACATAATAATTAACGAACAGACAACAGAGAATTTCAGTTCACTCTTACAGTAAGTCTACTTCAGGTATGTGTACCATGGGAAAGAAATCAATTCTAAATGTAATGTAATGTAAATGTAATGTAGGCCTTGAGGTGGTTTTCTTTCAAAGGTATTTTCACAGGAAAACAGTGAAATATGACACTAATAAGACATTTAAAAATCCAGGATTACAAAAAGAATCCAAATAAGGGGTTTGGAAGGAAAAGGAAATAGTTAGAAATGGTTGGGACAAACAGGGAAATAGAACTGATTGCTCTACTGTCACAACGAATTGATTGAAAATTGGTAAAACCGTCATATAATGTCTGAAATCACTAATTCATACAATAAAAATAGCTGCTAATCACGGCTGCGATCGCGTATCAGCATTTGTATTATGATGAGTGATGGTGAGAACGTTAGGTAGTTATGTATAAATGTCTATATATAGTTGTGTATGTACAAAAAAATGCAACGCCGTTATGTAGGTTCTTAATTATTGTGTTTCTGTTATTTTGTTGACTTTCCAATCTGAGAGCATGCTTTATATTTTTTAATATGATTAAAAGATGTCTGAATTCATTAGATTTGTACAGCTGTAGAGTTTATAGGGGTTCTACTGGCTCACCTAGTACCGGATGTGAGATATTCCCTCCAGAGCAACACTTACCAAACGTTTACTCCTTCAATTTCAATGCATTATAGTGCGTTCTTTCTTTATCCAGTCCCCTAAGATGTTTAATTTATCATTAACACCATCAGTTTATAGATCATGATCAAATCCAGCCTCACAAAAAGCCTGCCATGTTCCATATGACACCTCTTTATTTGTCGAATAGTCTTTATGGCATGCTATCGATGTGAATTCAACTTTCTCGGAAGTCATAAGAGACGCGTGTCTAAAATGCGGCGGGTTTGTGACTTTTCTAGTGTCGTAGCTCTTAAGGCCATCTGACACTCTGTGGCTAAAGGTGTGGTGGACCTGAGGCTACTCCGACGTTTTTGCGAGAAACTATCGCTACTCGAGCTCTCGATGATCCAAGGGCTAAATCAAACATACGGTTTCAAGGCATGTGCTAATAATTTTAAATTTGTCGACCTTAAGGTCTGATTTTATTGTTTTATCTCAACAAAGACTCTCCAGTTTTGCCAGGTCGTTGAGAAACTCACTATCAAAAACCGCCCGAACAGTACCGTTGGATTCGCACTGTCACGGAACAATCTATAAATACAAAGAGTCGTTGACCATCGTCCCAGCGTGGTCTGGATCCCACACCATATTTAAAAAATTTTGATAATATTCAAACAAGAGTTACCTCTCTAAAATATCGTATAATCTTCGTCAGGATTCAGTCGATGCCCGTACCAAATTTAATCGCTCTGCGGTTTAGTTGTGAAAAAGAAACAAAGTTACTTCAGCATTTAAAATATTGGTATGGAAGTATGGAATAAACACGTTGAGGATTATATAAGCTTTGTATTCTATCTGCTACCCGCGGCTGTGCTCGCCTATCTGTAAAATGAAATGCAATGTGCTTATGGCTTTATGTTCGGGAGCTTGATGCAAAACTTTTTATTTGACGCTTCTTCGGCGTCTTGCCCAACAACGGTGATAAAATGATGGTCAGGACAAAACACACATCCAATCGCGAGCGAGAAGAATACGACCCAGTATCCCATGATCAAAAGACAGCAATAACCGCATGATCACCAACTGTTATGAGCCGGCCACTGTGGCCGATCGGTTCTAGGCGCTTCGGTCTAGAACCGCTCGACCGATACTGTCGCAGGTTAGAATCCTGCCTCGGGCATGGATGTGTGTGATGTCCTTAGGTTAATTAGGTTTAAGTAGTTCTAAGTTCTCGGGGACTGATGAACTCAGATGATAAGTCCCATAGTGCTCAGAGCCATTTGAAGCATTTTTAAACCTACTGTTATGTAAACTGGAATGTATATTATAAGAGACGCGTCACGCTCTACGGCTAAAATGCAACGTATTAGTATGGAAGCATGTACCACGAAGAGGATCGTATAAGATTAGATTAGATTAAATTTACTTTCATTCCAATTGATCCAATTGATCCAATTGATCCTGCAGGCAGGATGCAGTAAATATCAGATAAACAATAATACATGACAGATATTTACGACTAAAACAAATGGTCATCTTTTTTTTTTTAATGAACAATATATGAAAGGATCATTTTACAACACTCACTTACTGAACTCGCATTAATAGTCTGAATTTAAAATTTAAAAAGAAATGTTTTTATTTTTAATTTATAAGGTAATAAACTTATAACTACTACTACTTGCAATGAACACATTACTACTCTGAAATGGTGCAGAAATCTGATTGTATATATAAACACACACACACACACAAAACTAAGTAAGTATTGTACTTATTGCGTTGAATCATATTATGTAGAACATATAAAGCAATAAATGCATTTTAGCAGGTATTTTTAAGTTCAAAAGTCAAAGAGTAAATAGCTTTTTCAGACGATAGTTATTGTTCCATATTTCGAGTCATATTTTTCAAATCAATACATGAGTTGTATTAAACAGTTTACACAGTAGCCTATGTCCTTCTTCGGCGTTCAAAGTATCTCCATAGCAGGCTTCATCAGAGTCGGTTCAGCGCTATAGTCATACAAGCATAAGAGATAATTACTTTCGCATTTGTAATTAATATGTTAAGGGATGTGAGGATTTTGTCATTAGGAAACACCAGAAATGATAGCAATTAGGCAGCCACAGTAAGTAACAACCACTTCCTTCAAGTAATTCAGATGACTGATATGGATAGTTCAATAGAAACGATGAAAAAACTATGTTTCATACTCACAGGCAAATCATAGTTACTCCATGCTCTGACCAAGTTTGTCTCAACACCAAAACGTCCCATGGAGTGCAAATAAAGCACTGGATCCTGTCCTTCAGAGACATGCAATGTGTCGAGTCTCATATATTCTACATTGGGAGAGGAATTCCGTTCTGTACAAGTCACCGTTGTATAGTTTTGTTATTACCCACACATATTTCAGCAATTTATCCGATACCTTCGGAAGGACGTTTGTTTATTATCTTTCTGAATGATTATTGTCACTTGTTAACGAGCTGTATACGTTATACGACTTTTTGTGGCTCCAAATTATTTACATCTACAGAGGTGTCAAATATTTTATATTAGTTTGCATACTGTATTTAGTTAACAAATGTCACTGAGCTGAGGCATTCTTTGCAGCTCATTTATGAAGGGCTTGGAGATTTGGGTCTAGGATACTTAACTTGGAAATAATACAGGTATACAGGACGTCTCTGAGGAGGGTCGTCAGGCGCCTCTTCTGCGGTGTTGCGGTAGATATTTGCAGTTTCGTCTTTTTCATTATGTAGATGGATTCGGCTCATATAAATACTGTTAATCACATGCTTCATGCGATGCCCAGTGTCAATGGAAAGTCTCAGTTAGTTTCTAGTTACAAACGGAATTACTTTTAAAGAGCAATTTTACGTGCACGTTCTGTAGAGCAGTCCGAAATTAGTGTAGTGTGATATCCATTTTATCGATATGTTTCAATGGGGAAGTAAAGCACGAAGAATAACCAGTAGTCCACTAGTGACTGAGTAGCGCTGCTGCTTTGTGTTAACAAATAGTGAGAGGCAGGGCGGCAAGCGAGTTAGTTCTGTAGTACTCGTTAATCACCTAATTTTTACTGTCCCTGTTAATATATGTCGATAAAACGAATAACGCACTAGACTACTCTGAGAGCGCCATACCGAATGAAAACGCAAAATTCCGCTTTAAAAATCATTCTCTTTGTAAGACGAAACACACGTGTGTGCATCGCATGAAATCCATAATTAGCAGTACCTTTTAGGTCTAACTGAATCTACATGTTTGCAAAAACGAAATTGAAGTTATGTGCAAAAGCACCAGAGAATACGCTCCTCGCTGCTCCTAGGAGTCTCACTTAGCATATTAGTTCACATACCTTACAGTTTCCGTTTTCCACTCATTGCAAACTGAGTCTCGATATATCCACATATCAAAACTGTTTTGCATCACCCCGGTTCCCAGAACTCCCGAAGATAGACGTTGACTGTAGATATTGTATCACAGACACAGTCCCTTTGACTCTTCAGAGATGTCACTAAACCCTCCCAAAGATGTAAACAACCATACATGAGCAGCGCATAATAGAGGGAGGGGGTCCGATAGCCGATCAGTTTCAGACATTCCACCAGGAAGGAGGTACACGGCTCGTGGTGCCTGTAGTTCAACCATGCCTAAACGGTCAATAAATACCGTGGTTCGATCGCGTCCGCTTTTTTACTTTGTGCCAGGAAGGGCTCTCAACAAGGGAAGTGTCCAGGCGTCTCGGAGTGAACCAAAGCGATGTTGTCCGGACATGGAGGAGATACAGAGAGATAGGAACTGTCGATGACGTGCCTCGCTCAGGCCGCCCAAGGGCTACTACTGCAGTGGATGACCGCTACCTACGGATTATGTCTCGGAGGACCCTGACAGCAACGCTACCATGTTGAATAATGGTTTTCGTGCAGCCACAAGGACGTCGTTTTACGACCCAAACTGTGCGCAATAGGCTGCATGATGCACAACTTCACTCCCGACGTGAGGTACAGATGCGCCCACAACATGCCGAATTGACCACTGAGGGTCAGTATGTTCTCCAGACATGAACCCTATCGAACATGCGTGGGATGGATTGAAAAGGGCTGTTTATGGACGATGTGGGATCTACACCGAATCGCCATTGAGAAGTGGGACAACCTGGACCAACAGTGTCTTGATGAACTTGTGGATAGTATGCCACAAAGAATACAGGCATGCATCAATGTAAGAGGACGTGCTGCTGGGTGTTAGAGGTAGCGGTCTGTACAGCAATCTGGACCACCACGCCTGAAGGTTTCGCTGCATGGTGGTACAACATGCAATGTATGATTTTCATGAGCTGCTGGGTGTTAGAGGTAGCGGTGTGTACAGCAATCTGGACCACCACGCCTGAAGGTTTCTCTGCATGGTGGTACAACATGCAATGTGTGATTTTCATGAGCAATAAAAAGGGCGGAAATGATGTTTACGTTGATCTCTATTCCAATATCCTGTACAGGTTTCGGAACTCTCGGAACCGAGGGGACGCAAAACGTTTTTTAATATGCGTACATCGCATTATTTGAGTGTCCCTTACAGTTTTTTAAAAATATTGTGGATTTGTTCCGTTGTATTTCTATTGTTAGCGCACTCATTTCCTACGCTATTGTCATTTATTACTGTTACATAAGAACGTGATATAGTTTATCAGGGATACACTAGCATTCAACCGCTATTTCACGTACTTTTATAGCTGTGTGGTGGTCATTCGTTTCGTTTAGTGTGTTTTGGTCGTAGGTACCGACATCAAACTCTTGACATTTGAGATGTTTATCTTGTCGTCTGTATGTGTGTGTGTGTGTGTGTGTGTGTGTGTGTGTGTGTGTGTGTGTGTGTGTGTGTGTGCGTGTGTTTATGAGTGAGAGAGACAGAGAGAAGGAGAGAGAGAAAGAGAGAGGGGGTAGACAGAGGAGGAAGGAATACAGAGACGTAGAGTGACTGGTTCGTACTATGAGAAGGACTATTTGTGCTGCCTGACAAAAAGAGAGTGAAGAATCTAGAAAGAGAGAAGCTAAGTAAATGTAACCTCGCGCTGGAAGGTATATGTCATGTTACGAGTATTTCAGTGATTACAACTTCGAGTCAGATTCACAAACAATTTGGCAGTACGAGTGAACTTATCAGTATGACAGTGCACCCTCTCCGGCCTGCACAGTTGTACTGTAAATGTAAATGTCGTGTGACTAGGGCCTCCCGTTGAGTAGGCCGTTCGCCGGGTGCAAGTCTTTCGATTTGACGCCACTTCGGCGACTTACATGTCGATGGGGATGAAATGATGATGATTAGCACAACACAACACCCAGTCCCTGAGCGGAAAAAATCTCCGACCCAGCTGGGAACCGAACCCGGGTCCTTAGGACTGACATTCTGTCGCGCTGAGCACTCAGTTGTCCTGATTCAGTTGCGAAGAGTGTCATCAAGTAGTTGTATCCTTTCGTAAGCAAACTGGCCCACAGATGTTGTAAGTGATCCTTGATACCTCCCTCGGAGTGAAGTTGGACGTCTGAACTGATCCCAAAAGTGTTCTACTGAGAAAGGATCTGCAGATTTTCCTGGCTATAGGTGTGTGTTAACATCATACAGTTAGTATGTTAATATCATACAGTTAGTATTGGCATGTGTAGAAGAGCATTTTTCTGTGGACAAAATGCACCGTGATACTGTCGCAGTCACGGTCAGGCAAAACCAGATGTCATACCCGACGGCTCCCTGCTCTGACATCAGGACTGAAACAACTGTGCCTCTCCAGAAAGTTGGAAAAATAGCTGCCTCCTTCGGTCTCCCCCACGCTAACTGATGATTCTCATATGGGGTAGTGCAGAACCGCAATTGATCGCTGAACACAATTCCCTGACATTCATTAACAGCCCATGGTATTCAGTCATGGCATCATTCCAAACGCAGCCATTGGTATTCTGGTTATAATGAGAGACTACGCGTGGGATGGTAATTCTCTGGTCTGGCTGCTCCCGGTCTTTCGAAAACGGAGCATGGAAACCGTTACTTATTCTCAGGTGGCAGGCACAAATGTGAAGGGACTACGATGTGCCTGGTGCACATTACGGCGATACTGCCTTCTGCTCGTCGTATGCGGTTCACAGGAATCGTAACACTTAGGATGCCTGGACAGCCGATCCCATGGAGTTCAGTATCGGACCACTGTCACATCCCAATGCCCCAAAAATCCAGATTTGGCAAAATCTGATCAGCCACCAAAATAGAGACCCACAATGAGTCCACTTTCAAACTTTGTCAGGTGCTGATAATGCTGTGTCACATGAGTATGCGGCATATACTCGTACGTGTCGTTCACAGTAACTACTCAGCATCTGATGCTGTTCACGTTCATTACATGCCCCACTAGGCCAGATAACAACAATAAACTCCAATAACAATTATGCCCTCAGGTGGTCATTCTGCCTGTCACAAGGAATTGCAACACTGATCATATACACTCCTGGAAATTGAAATAAGAACACCGTGAATTCATTGTCCCAGGAAGGGGAAACTTTATTGACACATTCCTGGGGTCAGATACATCACATGATCACACTGACAGAACCACAGGCACATAGACACAGGCAGCAGAGCATGCACAATGTCGGCACTAGTACAGTGTATATCCACCTTTCGCAGCAATGCAGGCTGCTATTCTCCCATGGAGACGATCGTAGAGATGCTGGATGTAGTCCTGTGGAACGGCTTGCCATGCCATTTCCACCTGGCGCCTCAGTTGGACCAGCGTTCGTGCTGGACGTGCAGACCGCGTGAGACGACGCTTCATCCAGTCCCAAACATGCCCAATGGGGGACAGATCCGGAGATCTTGCTGGCCAGGGTAGTTGACTTACACCTTCTAGAGCACGTTGGGTGGCACGGGATACATGCGGACGTGCATTGTCCTGTTGGAACAGCAAGTTCCCTTGCCGGTCTAGGAATCGTAGAACGATGGGTTCGATGACGGTTTGGATGTACCGTGCACTATTCAGTGTCCCCTCGACGATCACCAGTGGTGTACGGCCAGTGTAGGAGATCGCTCCCCACACCATGATGCCGGGTGTTGGCCCTGTGTGCCTCGGTCGTATGCAGTCCTGATTGTGGCGCTCACCTGCACGGCGCCAAACACGCATACGACCATCATTGGCACGAAGGCAGAAGCGACTCTCATCGCTGAAAACGACACGTCTCCATTCGTCCCTCCATTCACGCCTGTCGCGACACCACTGGAGGCGGGCTGCACGATGTTGGGGCGTGAGCGGAAGACGGCCTAACGGTGTGCGGGACCGTAGCCCAGCTTCATGGAGACGGTTGCGAATGGTCCTCGCCGATACCCCAGGAGCAACAGTGTCCCTAATTTGCTGGGAAGTGGCGGTGCGGTCCCCTACGGCACTGCGTAGGATCCTACGGTCTTGGCGTGCATCCGTGCGTCGCTGCGGTTCGGTCCCAGGTCGACGGGCACGTGCACCTTCCGCCGACCACTGGCGACAACATCGATGTACTGTGGAGACCTCACGCCCCACGTGTTGAGCAATTCGGCGGTACGTCCACCCGGCCTCCCGCATGCCCACTATACGCCCTCGCTCAAAGTCCGTCAACTGCACATACGGTTCACGTCCACGCTGTAGCGGCATGCTACCAGTGTTAAAGACTGCGATGGAGCTCCGTATGCCACGGCAAACTTGCTGACACTGACGGCGGCGGTGCACAAATGCTGCGCAGCTAGCGCCATTCGACGGCCAACACCGCGGTTCCTGGTGTGTCCGCTGTGCCGTGCGTGTGATCATTGCTTGTACAGCCCTCTCGCAGTGTCCGGAGCAAGTATGGTGGGTCTGACACACCGGTGTCAATGTGTTCTTTTTTCCATTTCCAGGAGTGTACATTCCCACTAGAAGAGTATGTATGTGCATAGCTACTTTGACATCCGACCAAGTCTTTAAGTGTTTCACTTTTTTTATCAGGCAGTGTAATTTAGAGGGTATCCATATGCTGCTAGATTAGGGGTTATTTATATAGCCCTACTATTGTGCGAAATAGTGTTTTATTGCACAGTGTGTGTATTCATTTAGTAATTTCCTTCCTTGGACTGTTCATTTTTGGATATGACCGTCTTCTTATATTTTTCATTGTTGCTATAAGCTAATGTTAGTTTCATCGGGAGAGATTCTCTATTACTAGATGATCAGCAAATAATGAATGGAAGCTGTTAGGTTTTAAAGCTCTACGACTTCGTGGATATGTCGTTTTAAAATTCCTACATATTTGGCCCACACATACAAACTGACAGCAATTAAAAATGTTAGTATATAATAGATAGTTGCATTAATCAATGCTGATTGTCTACGAATCTCTTCAATATTGTGTTGTTAGTTTGGTAAGCTTTTCTGAGTCCTTGTGTATTTAACATGTTGGCGAAACCTGAGTGTAAATTTGTTGCTGCAGTCATGAGACATCCATTGCTCACGATCTGTTCATTTGTGGTCGTTTGTTGTATCTGTTTATATGTATGTTTCTCGATTATGCTTTGTCTCTTGCTATATTATGTTTGCTCGTTTAGCTACTCTTTGCGTCATATCCATTCTCCTTTGGAGTTTGAATTATTGAGTTCAGTCCTTCTGTGTAGTTTCGTCTTCCATTTCTGGAGACACCTCTGGAGATACTTCCAGCATTGTAGCAATTCATATTATCCACGAAGTTACAAATTACAAAACTTTTCTGTTTCATGAAAGTTCCTTCCGGCAGCCCGTAGTCCTAGTTGAACGTGTATTGCTTTGGTTGTCCCTGTGTTAACCCGAGTATTTCTACTTAGAAACTCTTCTGATAAACCTTATTTTTTTCGAATTATGAGCCATACTGAGATAAACTCTTAATAGAATCGTCTGCAGACTCGCTAAATACACTTTCCCGAGGTCACTCCAGTGCTCAAAAAATGATGACATACATTAGGAACAACAGGAGGACTAACGTTTTACAGCCAGACTACAAAAGGGTGAGTGTGCAGCTCACAAATTAGGAAATATAAGGGTTTGAACGTATGTTCCATCTGTCGAACGGCAGCCCTCCAACAGTGCGCTGGCCATTGGCACGAAAACACCCACCGCCTCTCGTCTACAGCGTCATGAACTATAGGGTCATACAGTTTCGCGCGGTTTGAGGCGTCATGTCACGGACTACGCGGCCTTGCCCGCCGGAGGTTCGAGTCCTTCCTCGGGCATGGGTGAGTATGTTGTTCTTAGCGTAAGTCTAAGTAGTGTGTAAGTCTAGGGACCGATGACCTAAGCAATTTGGTCCCTTAGAAATTCACACACATCTGAACATTTGAACATACAGTTTCTCTGCGTGATGAAATTCTCTTACGTTGAAGTATTCAGTGCTTAGCGTTTCCAGTGTGATTTCCCAACCTTAATCCCTCAGATTACCGTTAAGGTACACAGGGGAGACGAATTGCAGCCTCCGTATGTATTTCTCAGAAATGTTTTCTTTCCACTAATAATACAGTTCTGGAACGACTTTGTAGAGCACGAGTTTCGTGGTAGCGAAGCATGCATGAGAACTGAAATTAATCGCTGAGGTAGGGTAGTGATACAATCTGTTCAGCCCCACTTTTGGAATCTGTTGATGTCGTACGAATTCCCGACATAGGGGACTCTTAGAGTCAGTTAAAGAAATTTTTCCTTGTTTATTTACTGATGCACTCAAATTGAAAATTTCGTTCACTTTGATTACATTTATTCACTGTGCAATAATTGCATTTTAGTGTGAAATTCGAAATCAGTAGCAAACAAAAGCTTAAGGGGCACCAGTTTCAGGACTGTAAGAAGACTGCAGTATAACTGCGTTTATTTTTGCTAAATATTCTGTTTTTGGAGTGCAGGAACCTGACTACAGTTGCCTTTTGCAAAATACAATTACAAAACTATTAACCCCTTTCCATCAGAAACTAAAAACTAACAAAACTATAAGTTGCCAGTTTTATTAATGGAAACGACAGCGACACATTCCCTGGGCGTTAGTGGTGACATGACAAAAACAGAGCATTGACCGACAACGATTTGATACAGCGCGTTTTCCGGTTGTGCTACTTTCTTGAAATGTGCGTTTTTGATTAAGGAACAGTTTTGTTTACACAGTGTTTGAACTCATTTGTATGCCAACTATTCTGTGGTTTCTCATTCCACAGCCCTTCAACCACCCTATGTAAGTAATATTCTGTTGTTTAGTTCAGATGTAAGTCCACGTAAGTAGTTAGAAGTCGTATGTGTAGACGAATGTTGGAGAGGACGACCGTTCACACTCGTGTCCGGTCCTCCTGTTATACGTTTTCCTTGATTTACGTAAATCGCTTCAAGTAAATGCAGGGATGGGTCCTTCTAAAGTGCACGGCCGCTTTTCTTCCGAGCATGTGCTCCACCTCTAATGAATTCGTTGTAGACGTGACATTAAACGCTAATCTTCTCCTCCTCCGTGTGTATAGACAAATGGCGATATAATTTCAAGTGAGTAGACATGGAAGGCTGAGTTTCTGCCTAAATATAAACACCTACTCACGCAAACAATGCCTCAGCTGAAGGAATCCCATTCGCGGTGGATGCTCACATCCACACCTCCAGATGTCAGACACTCAGATCGGTGCCAAACATTGTGTGTCGATAGAGTATCAACCTAAACACCTATTTAGTTCGTGCTGTGTGTTGTCGACCAGTAGATGATGCGTAAACGATAATTGAAAGTAACACCAGAACTAGGGAGTATAAGATATTCCGTCTTTGGGCTACATATTTTAATATCTCTAGTAGGTGATTTGGAAGAGCGTCAGTTCGTCGAACTAAAGGTGCCGAGTTCAAACCTGCTAATTACCTTTCCTTTAGCCGATTACGCGTGAAATTGTTATATGGAAGAACATTTTTCTGACGTGTAAACGGATTTTTTGGCGTTTGTAGCAATATTCTTCTGGCAGTTTACTTTGGTTTCGTTAACCTATAGAGTACATTTGTATAGATAGGTGTGACTATAGGTTAGCTACTTTCAGCTAACGAAGCGAAAGCAGATGCCAAAAGAACATTGTTACAAACTCCGATACAACCTTTAACATTTCAGAAAAATCTTTTCCCGTATAACGATTTCATTGGCAATCTGTTACGAAAAATCGCCATCACTCGACTTCGAACTAGGGACCGTTTGTACAACAGTTCGACGCTCTACAATCTCACCTACCTCATATGTTCACATGTATATCTCACGGATCCGATTCCCCGTATAACAGTTTCACGGGTAATCTGTTACGAAAAATCTCCATCACTGGATTTCGAACTCGGGACCGTTTGTACAACAGTCCGACGCTCTACGACCTCACCTACCTCACATGTTCACATGTGTATCTCACGGATCCGATTTCGCTATACTCAGTAGTTCTGGTGTTACCTTTAATTGCCGTTTACGCACCTTCTACTGGTCGGCAGCACTAAGCACGAACTAAATCGGTGTTTTGGTTCATACTCTATCGACACACAATGTTTGGTATCAGTATGTACCCTGACACTTGCAGGTTTGCGTGCTAGCCTACGACACATTTTGCCTTCGCGCTAAAACGCCAAATCAAAACCCGTTGGTTTAGAGTGTTAAAGAAGATGGGAATCATTCTTCTACAACAGTAGCATTAGATTTGTAATCCAATGTAAAATCAGTTGTGTCCAGTGTCCACTATAAATGTTCCCACCACGAATAGGCAGTAAGTGGTATACATTTGAATGATTGTCACTTATTCGTACCTCCCTCGTATCTGCTGTGTACAGTGTTCGCCTACTCGAGGATGTGATCTTTCCGGTGCCTGCAATTGCGACAGGCCGTAGACGTAACCGCGTTACGGACCGTCTTCTTTTAAATACACAACAGCAGCTTTCAGTCATATGTGTGTGTGTGTAAAAGCCCTTGGGCGTCATTGATTCAGTTTCCCAGAGGTAGAAAAGATGCTTAAAAACTGTTCACATACACTAAGAAGATCATAAAGACCACAATTAGCAGCCAGCTGGGCCTAACCTCTGCCTAACAGAACACCGCTGCCCGCGTTACAATGTCTCTCCTCCATTCATCTCCCCTGTATCATTCAGAACCTACAGCCCCCACGCCATCAAACGTGTTACGGTCGGCTACGTACAGCTGATGTTACCAGATTTCAGTGAGGTGGTATCGATATGGGAGCCTTGTAAAACACCTCCGTAGTGGTAAAAGGTTAAACTTCTGTAGCAATAGACACTGTTTCTTTGTTGTTGTTTTTTTTGGTTATGGGCTTTTTTCGTAACTTATGGAAATCATAGTAGGTAAATCAGTACAGATCACTAGCCACTGATCTATATGAGTTAATGCATTTTACATTAATTTATGACAGCATAGAAATGAAATAGTGTCGTACACAAGAAATATCAACGAAAAATTGCGAAACTACTTACACCCTCCTCTCCCCCCTCCCCCACCAAAAAAACGGCATCACCTGGAAGCTTACGAGGCCACGGCAATAAGATAATCGTGTTATACTAAACATAACTCCTCCTGCACAGGCCATGAAGGCCCAACGGCACTGACCGGCCGCCGTGTCATTATCAGCCCACGGACGTCACTGGATGCGGACACGCAGGGGCATGTGGTCAGCACACCGATCTCCCGGCCGTTTTGCCAATCGTACCTTACTGCCCCGTTACAATACTTTCAAACAAACCACGTAGGAGGCCAAACATTTCATAAAATGAAACGATCACTCACAACTTTCTCTCGTCCGACGTAATTCTCTCGAATTCTTATAACGTTTATGTACATTAATATAGTATATTGTTCGTTAGCAAATAATCGTCAAGATCATAGCACACTGACATGGGAATTGAACAATTCTCTGTTGTACTCTGACATTTTGTTATTAACAGCTGAATAATTTCAAACAAGCCAGGAAGGATACCAGAGAAATTCCTCTTATGTTTATCTTGAACTGCTGCCACCACTTGTTGATTCAGGAGCCCGGCAAACTTCTTATTTCTGCCTCAGGCCTCATCCCAAGTTTGGCAGCATCTGTATTCAATTTCTAATAGATGTACACCCATAATTAAATACTGAGAAACGTCCATTGAAAGTACCAAAATTTTGCAACTTTATCAGGACTATCTCATATCCAACATTGTGGAATACTTATACCACTTTTTCCAATGTTTCCTGATATTCAAAGAAGAACGAAAAATTCTCTAAAGAAAGAAGGAGACTGTTGATATCTCACGTATCTGATTCAGTTCGACTTCGAGGACTCTGTATTTTTATCTTTTTCCAATCTTTTTTAAATTTGGGTGTCCAGGCATCAGTTTCCTTATTTTTGGAACTATCTAAGTACAAAATATATCGAGGAAAAAACTGGAGAGTTAAATGACAATTCTCCTGTGTAATTCGCAATGGCATAGAGGTCACATAGAGCGACGATTAGACTTGTACGCAAGTAGATTAGAAGCTGTAGCGTATCTTTCAGCAAAAGCGCATCCGCCTCCCTTGCTTCTTTATACTGCGTAATTAACTATTTTACTCTTTCACAACCCAAGTTTTTTGAGTAATCGATGGTATGATAAGAACATTAAACTAATTAGTGTTTAAGTAATTTAATAAATATCAACGTCATGAAATTCAAGCGTTTCTACTGTCTTGGCATCGCGGTGACTGAGAAGGAACTCGCATATAAAACCCACAAGTGTTAGCAGTTTATATTATCTGCCGGAGGAACGTAGTTTTCTGAATTGACAAACAGAACTCCCGGATACGGCTGAGTAATGACCAATCGATGAACAATAAGTACCCAACGAATAATACCTGCCCGCCGTATGAAACATATAGTGGCTTTCGACTAAAATTGTTTGAATCCACGTACTGTGTGCTCCACAGTGCAACATTGTATTATTCAGAAGCCTTTCTACCGACAGTAGAAGCTGTCGGTGTCTCTGGAACAGCTCTGTTAACAGGAAACAGTATTTATAATGGATGTGATCCCATCAAACTCCCCACTAAGTGAAACAATGACTGCCTTGAGTAACACAAGGTACACATTATAACTTCGGCGACGCCATGTCAAACAAACAAGGGCGTCTTGCTCATTTCTTCAAACAGCCGCCGTCCACGTGACCTGAGACGGACAGTTAAAATTCCGACGCAAGTCCTACAGTGTCTTCCTCGCCGAGAGGGAGTCGGAAGCCGCGCATGAGAGTGGGAACTCAAATCTAGCCGAGCCCGAGGTCCGTCCGTGTCAGATTCTCAGGTTAATTGTTTTTTCTATGTCTTTACCTTTCTTAGCTACCACAGGTTTAATTGATGAAAATATGTTCAAGTAATTAATATTCGTCAGGATAAGGTCTTGTAATATAGCCCTGTTGCTTCTATGTGAGAACGAACATAGGCGTTTTGCATTTGTGAATGCTGTGGGTAATCACCCCCTGGCTTCTGCAAGAGAGTGTTTACTTGTCTCTAAAGTTCCTTCCTCAAAGAGAATATGTTGCCCGTGAAGTTTTATGGACTGATAAACTATTACCGAGTACTATTTCTACGATGGTCAATTAAAATTGTTTATGTTAGGGGCTGGCTTCTATCAATTGCACGTGTAGCTCTAATTATTGTTTATATTTGCAGAGCGCTCCCTCGCTTCAATTGTGCCTTGAAAACAACAGGTTGCGCTCTTGTTGAAACATTGGCGGAAGTCGAGTCCGTGTTCCCATAAGTTGTATGAAAATTTTATTCGCCTGGAGGAAATGTATGATAAACTTCGCAACAGTAGAGTGAGATTTCAGTGTGCATTTTCGTGTTTGTTACGGTATCGAGACCATAATGTTGTGCCAATGTTTGCCGAAACTGTGCATTATGCGTCGTTACACTGCCGCTAATCGCACCAAGCAACGCGCTGGTTTAGCTATTATTCGTGGAAGGATCCATTTTTCTCGCCAACAATTGGTTTTCGTGTACAAGGAATTATTTCGGCTTCATTTAATGATTGCTTCGAAAATTCTGGATTTTTCTTGCATTTGGCTTTACGATGCTCCCTAGTGGCAACTTGACTAGAAATTTCGTTCTTTGACTGCCCGGAATTCAGTTAAGTTTTAACGTTTCCGTACTTCTGAGAGTAATACTACATATCAACGTTCTGTGACCAATGTCACTAACAAAGTTTCAGGCGGCGCTGATTTATCCGTACTAGGTGAAGTTTCAAACCTATCACCAACGGCCAGGCATTTACTAGCTGTTGAATTTCCAATGTCACTTGAACAGGATGCTTTTGAACTACCTCCAGAGACTACCGAGGAGGTTAGAAGCGAA
Organism: Schistocerca nitens; assembly: GCF_023898315.1. Lineage (NCBI taxonomy): Eukaryota > Metazoa > Arthropoda > Insecta > Orthoptera > Acrididae > Schistocerca > Schistocerca nitens. Next base: position 766,963,912 of record NC_064614.1, on the reverse strand, counting down.
GCATGCAGTGTGCTGTCCGGTGCAAGCTCGCATAAGAGTAATACAACAATAACTGAGAGAGGGCTGTTCTGCGTTCAATGTGGTTGGATCGTGATACTATACGAACAAGGCCAACGTTACAGTTGTGTTGTATAAACAGGATTACGTACTATCTGTCTCAGCGTATCGCAGATTCGTTGCTGACCCTACAAAAAGAGTGTAATGGAAGATTAACAACCTCCTGAAGAAACGTTACTTGCCGCAAGAAACAAAAAAAAAAGAAGTCTTAAGTCTTGTGGAGTTTTTTATCCCTGTATTATATGGTCTTCCTATGATTCACAACTACAGGATTCCTGTTAAGTCTGTTGTCAGTAGCACTGGTGCTACGAGATACCATGTAGCAAAACAGTTTACTACTCTGTTGAGCCCATTAGTAGGTCGGCGTGAGCATCTTATTAAGAATTGGACGTATTTCTTACATCGAGTAGAAGGACTGCGTTTGAATGACTTTCATATTCTAGGAGGTGTGAGGTGGTCTACCTTTTCACTCGTGTTCCCGCGTCTGATTCGTTACGGTTAAGTTGAGGCTGTGTTTTGTGGTGAATAGTGAACCAACTTCAAACTGTATTGACTTCAAGTCGCTTTTTATTCAACGACTAGTTCTGTGAACAGACGGAGTTGCGATGGGGATAGTTTTGTCCCTTATTATTCCAATCTTTTTATAGAAGATTTCGAGGAACGGGGCAACGAGTCGTCGGAAATGGGAGACGATACATTTGTTGAATTATCATAAGTTCCTCTGTCTACTTTTGTTTCTTGGATTCGCGCATATGACAATTTACCGGCTTTTTCGATCATCTGAATTCAGTCATGATGGGTATCAAAAAGGTGGTTACCTTCCCTTCCCTTCCCTGCTTTGTTGGGCGAGAGCAAGGGTAACTTTACTTGGGGAAATGTCATTTATTGAAACTCTACTCACTTTCATTTGTATCTTCAAGCTTTTACTTGTCACCATCTGGCTCAGCGTGAATAGGTACTTCGTACCTTGTTCCATAGGGGTCACGTTATTTTAGAAACTGAAAGTAAGTCATCTGAATTAGTCCATCTAAGAGTCACCTTTCACCCGAATGGTTGTTGTGAAAGACGGATCAGATGCTCGTTGAGCTGTCGACCAGGCATGGAACGAGTGAAAGATGGAAATAACGAGCTCACAGCAAAGTCTACGGCCTCTCTTTCCTTACACAGATAGCATTTCCAACAGGATAGGTCGTGTTTTGCGGGAACATAATGTGAAATGAGCTTTTCGACCACCATGTAAGATTAGGACTCTATGACGATGTGTGAAGGACAACAGTGGTTCACGTAAGGTGCATGTCTACCGTCTCCGTTACAGTTGTGACTTGGTCAGACAACCGGGATGCTGGAGGATGGATGTATTCAGTACAAGCGTCATTCTAGCTTACAAAGGTCGAGGTAATCTTCTATTGCGGAACACTTCCATGGCACATACTCCTATGGAGTATGATGACACGAATATTTTGAAATACGATTCCACATACTGGAATAGTATTATTCAGGAAGCAATTGAGATTAAGTTACCAAATGGACATAGATAAAGATGGAAGTTTTTGCTTAAATTTACTTTGAATCCAGCTCTTTCTCAGGTCGAACAAGAGGGGGACAGAGATACCTCAGCCGTTGGTAACTGACTTTCATTATCGACTTTCTCTATCTTTTGCTGTGTGGTGGAGCTAATGTTTACGGTGCATATATCGGTTGTATTTATGACGTGGTACACATTCCAAGATTTCTTTACACAATGCTGTCTCGTTGCATTTGTGCCTAAGATATGACTCGATTTGCACCTATCGAAGTATCAGCGGTGGTCTAAGGCGTCACTCAGCTGCATAATTTTTCAGATGTGAGCTACAAAATTACAAATGAAGATGGCTATTGTTAGTTTACCGTGTGCAGTATAAATATTTGCATATCTTTGTTATTCCATTCATGTTCTAAATCTTAGTTGCACATCTATTTTGCCTTCCGGAACAGTACGCTTTATAAAGCTGAAAAATGCTTAGCTTAAGACATTTTCACATTTGTTGTTTCGACTAAACCGTATTCATTGCTATTTCAGCTTTATGTTGTGTCAGTACACTAAAAGGAATTTTTTGGCGCATTATGAATAGATAACCAATTTCAGAAGAGCAATTTGAATAGTCTTCCCAACATATTAAAACTGTCAGCCGGTCGGGGACAGGAACGTAACCTTTTCTATTAAGCGCGCTATGTTCCTACCGAAGAAACTATGGGGCTATGAGGCTGTGAGGTGGGGCGTGGTTCGTAGCTTGGTTAGCTCTGTCGGTAAGAACATTGTAGAAAAAAGCGAGAGTATTCGTTGGAGTCTCTGCGCAGTATGTAACACAAAATTTTAATCCAGCGGGAAGATCACAACAGCGGAAACGTAGGCACAAAATCAAAAAAGGCTAACCTCTCTCCCTAGAACGGCTCGTTCTCTGATCATGTAGATCGAATAGAAAAGCAGCCATAACCTCGTAGCAGCCAACAGACTAAATGCATCTTACCGGTTCTTCTTTTCTCTCTCCCGTATATAAACTTGTGAAAACACAATCATCACCAAAAAAGTAATTAATGTAGAGTAATTAAATTTCTGAGATACATTTGTCTAGGAAAACATATTGAAGTTATTAATTCTGCAGTGCACTACAGATTAACGTAAGGACTAGACAGGCTGTTACAAATGTGAAATGCTGGTACAGTAATAACCGGTGTAACCGCCAGAATATTGAATGCATACATTCAAACGTGTGTGAATGGTGCTGTACAGTTGCCGGATGTCAGTTTGTGGGATGGAGTTCCATGCCTGTAGCACTTGGTCGGTCAATACACCCACAATGCTTATTGTGGGTGACACTGGGCCGGCCGTGGTGGCCGAGCGGTTCTGGGCGCTTCAGTCCCGAACCGCGCGACTGCTATGGTCGCATGTTCGAATCCTGCCTCGGGCATGGATGTGTGTGATGTCCTTAGGTTAGTTAGGTTTAGGTGGTTCTAAGTTCTAGGGGACTTATGACCTAAGATGTTGAGTCCCATAGTGGTCAGAGCCATTTGAACCATTTAGTGGCACTAGAACTGTCGTCCGATGATGTCCCGTATGTGCTCGATTGGAGAAAGATTTAGTGACCGAACAGGTAAAGGCGACATGTCGACACTCTGTAAAGCTTTCTCGGTTATAATGACGGAATGAGGGCGAGTAGATCCAGTGTGTGTAGCTCGCAGACAGGTTGGTTGCAGGCCAACACTCACGGCCAACACTGTAACCGAGTGAGAACCAGCTTTCATCAGAAAACACAACAGACTTACACGCTACCCTCCAGTGAGCTCTCGCTTGACACAACTGAAGTCGCAAATGGCAGTTTCGTTTTGTTTAGGGTTAGGGCTCAAAAAACAAATGTGGTCAGCAAATGACGGTGGTCTTGGGTCCACAGAATGTCCGCTACAGGGAGTCGGGTTCGGAGCGCTCCTTCAAGTAACAGCTATGTAACAGTTCGTTGTGTCACTGTGATGCCAACTGCTGCTACAACTGCTGCTGCAGGCGCAGTACGATGCGACAGAACCGTACGCCGAACACGATAGTCTTCCCTCTCCCCAGTGGCTCGTGGCCGTCCAGCGCCTGAAGATACTCGTGATAACCGCTGCCAGGAATCATGTAGAGTGGCTACATTCCCGCCAAGTCTTCCTTCAATACCGCAGAAGGAACATTCAGCTTCTCATAACCCTGTTAGAAGACCTCGTTCAAACTCAGTGACGTGTTGATCGTGGCGCCTTTATTGCATTAAAGACCTTCTTGAGTAGCATGCTTGAGTAGCATCAACTCACCATGTCCCATCACAAAGTTAAATAACGCTGAAGACAATTACTGCGACTGGTGCTAAATTTGAATAGACGTCATCTTTCAGATCCAAACTTCCGTTTACCTCGCATAACTCCGTCTTGATGTTACGATTTTTTCCCGTCAGCGTATATATTTAAAACCATTGTAGTTTGTGATTCGAGTGTTTTGCTTCAAGCTTTTTCCATGTCTATTGTCGATCTTTTATTTCGTTTTGGTCTCTATGTTGGTGCACAAGACATCAGGCCTAAAGGGGTATTCAGCAGTTTTTGTTTTCCAAACACGTTTTGAAGCTGTGTAGATATTCAGACGCGAGGAACATAATAATGTTAGAATACTCTTTTTTCTATTTTTAGTCGCATGGAAAAGCGTTCTGTCATCCAGGAATGTGAATTGCATGTTGCTCAACTCATCAAGAATGTCTACAAATTTAATACTATTTCTTCTGTAAGAAGATCAGGTCAGGAGAACCATGTCTGCTTGAAGTTAAGCAAGCTCCGTTACAGTGATCTTGTCGTGAATCATTTCACGATGCATTAAGAAAAAGCCAAGATTCAGACATTTACGAAGCATTATTCTTTCTGTAATCAAGCGGGTGTTCCTTCCAGATTATTACGTCCAGGCAGTATTGACATTCTTTAATTAGTGGTCGGTCTCATACAGCGCGTGCTCCGCCACGGCCGATTTCTCCTTGTGCCCCAACCTGCTATCCCACTTACGTCCAGTGATCCTGGTACTGACTGATCGTCCAGCCTTAGAAGTTTCCACTTGTATGGGGTACGTGTTATATTCCAGGCATTACAATTGGGATCCTTTTCTCCACTACCGATCTGAGACACTCATCTTCGTTGTCGGTTTATAAGCAGAGATAATGATGTGCTCCATAGGTACAGTTCTCGGAAATAATAGCGAAGATCCATTTTTTAAGGACAAACTTTTCTTCTTTGGTCGGTTGCCATTCACATAGGTTGACCACTATGCTGACATTTCGGAAATCGCCTTGTCAGACTGCTCACGCAACTTACAAACTATTTCTTCTGTTCATCCATGCACCGGTCGGGTGCGTTTTGCATGCTGCTGTGAGCCTTGCCGTCGATCTTGCCCCAGTCATCTCGTTGTATCCTGCCTCTTACTTGACATAAGATAACCAAAATCTCATCGGTTTTTGCCAGGTATCTCCGTTCCATTCTGTCGTAGATACAAACATTTTCTTCTGTTCATCCATGCACCGGTCGGGTGCGTTTTGCATGCTGCTGTGAGCCTTGCCGTCGATCTTGCCCCAGTCATCTCGTTGTATCCTGCCTCTTACTTGATATAAAATAACCAAAATCTCATCGGTTTTTGCCAGGTATCTCCGTTCCATTCTGTCGTAGATACAAACTTTTTCTTCTGTTCATCCATGCACCGGTCGGGTGCGTTTTGCATGCTGCTGTGAGCCTTGCCGTCGATCTTGCCCCAGTCATCTCGTTGTATCCTGCCTCTTACTTGATATAAAATAACCAAAATCTCATCGGTTTTTGCCAGGTATCTCCGTTCCATTCTGTCGTAGATACAAACTTTTTCTTCTGTTCATCCATGCACCGGTCGGGTGCGTTTTGCATGCTGCTGTGAGCCTTGCCGTCGATCTTGCCCCAGTCATCTCGTTGTATCCTGCCTCTTACTTGACATAAAATAACCAAAATCTCATCGGTTTTTGCCAGGTATCTCCGTTCCATTCTGTCGTAGATACAAACTTTTTCTTCTGTTCATCCATGCACCGGTCGGGTGCGTTTTGCATGCTGCTGTGAGCCTTGCCGTCGATCTTGCCCCAGTCATCTCGTTGTATCCTGCCTCTTACTTGATATAAAATAACCAAAATCTCATCGGTTTTTGCCAGGTATCTCCGTTCCATTCTGTCGTAGATACAAACTTTTTCTTCTGTTCATCCATGCACCGGTCGGGTGCGTTTTGCATGCTGCTGTGAGCCTTGCCGTCGATCTTGCCCCAGTCATCTCGTTGTATCCTGCCTCTTACTTGATATAAAATAACCAAAATCTCATCGGTTTTTGCCAGGTATCTCCGTTCCATTCTGGCGTAGATACAAACTTTTTCTTCTGTTCATCCATGCACCGGTCGGGTGCGTTTTGCATGCTGCTGTGAGCCTTGCCGTCGATCTTGCCCCAGTCATCTCGTTGTATCCTGCCTCTTACTTGATATAAAATAACCAAAATCTCATCGGTTTTTGCCAGGTATCTCCGTTCCATTCTGTCGTAGATACAAACTTTTTCTTCAGTTCATCCATGCACCGGTCGGGTGCGTTTTGCATGCTGCTGTGAGCCTTGCCGTCGATCTTGCCCCAGTCATCTCGTTGTATCCTGCCTCTTACTTGATATAAAATAACCAAAATCTCATCGGTTTTTGCCAGGTATCTCCGTTCCATTCTGTCGTAGATACAAACTTTTTCTTCAGTTCATCCATGCACCGGTCGGGTGCGTTTTGCATGCTGCTGTGAGCCTTGCCGTCGATCTTGCCCCAGTCATCTCGTTGTATCCTGCCTCTTACTTGATATAAAATAACCAAAATCTCATCGGTTTTTGCCAGGTATCTCCGTTCCATTCTGTCGTAGATACAAACTTTTTCTTCTGTTCATCCATGCACCGGTCGGGTGCGTTTTGCATGCTGCTGTGAGCCTTGCCGTCGATCTTGCCCCAGTCATCTCGTTGTATCCTGCCTCTTACTTGATATAAAATAACCAAAATCTCATCGGTTTTTGCCAGGTATCTCCGTTCCATTCTGTCGTAGATACAAACTTTTTCTTCAGTTCATCCATGCACCGGTCGGGTGCGTTTTGCATGCTGCTGTGAGCCTTGCCGTCGATCTTGCCCCAGTCATCTCGTTGTATCCTGCCTCTTACTTGATATAAAATAACCAAAATCTCATCGGTTTTTGCCAGGTATCTCCGTTCCATTCTGTCGTAGATACAAACTTTTTCTTCAGTTCATCCATGCACCGGTCGGGTGCGTTTTGCATGCTGCTGTGAGCCTTGCCGTCGATCTTGCCCCAGTCATCTCGTTGTATCCTGCCTCTTACTTGATATAAAATAACCAAAATCTCATCGGTTTTTGCCAGGTATCTCCGTTCCATTCTGTCGTAGATACAAACTTTTTCTTCAGTTCATCCATGCACCGGTCGGGTGCGTTTTGCATGCTGCTGTGAGCCTTGCCGTCGATCTTGCCCCAGTCATCTCGTTGTATCCTGCCTCTTACTTGATATAAAATAACCAAAATCTCATCGGTTTTTGCCAGGTATCTCCGTTCCATTCTGTCGTAGATACAAACTTTTTCTTCTGTTCATCCATGCACCGGTCGGGTGCGTTTTGCATGCTGCTGTGAGCCTTGCCGTCGATCTTGCCCCAGTCATCTCGTTGTATCCTGCCTCTTACTTGATATAAAATAACCAAAATCTCATCGGTTTTTGCCAGGTATCTCCGTTCCATTCTGTCGTAGATACAAACTTTTTCTTCTGTTCATCCATGCACCGGTCGGGTGCGTTTTGCATGCTGCTGTGAGCCTTGCCGTCGATCTTGCCCCAGTCATCTCGTTGTATCCTGCCTCTTACTTGATATAAAATAACCAAAATCTCATCGGTTTTTGCCAGGTATCTCCGTTCCATTCTGTCGTAGATACAAACTTTTTCTTCAGTTCATCCATGCACCGGTCGGGTGCGTTTTGCATGCTGCTGTGAGCCTTGCCGTCGATCTTGCCCCAGTCATCTCGTTGTATCCTGCCTCTTACTTGATATAAAATAACCAAAATCTCATCGGTTTTTGCCAGGTATCTCCGTTCCATTCTGTCGTAGATACAAACTTTTTCTTCAGTTCATCCATGCACCGGTCGGGTGCGTTTTGCATGCTGCTGTGAGCCTTGCCGTCGATCTTGCCCCAGTCATCTCGTTGTATCCTGCCTCTTACTTGATATAAAATAACCAAAATCTCATCGGTTTTTGCCAGGTATCTCCGTTCCATTCTGTCGTAGATACAAACTTTTTCTTCAGTTCATCCATGCACCGGTCGGGTGCGTTTTGCATGCTGCTGTGAGCCTTGCCGTCGATCTTGCCCCAGTCATCTCGTTGTATCCTGTCTCTTACTTGATATAAAATAACCAAAATCTCATCGGTTTTTGCCAGGTATCTCCGTTCCATTCTGTCGTAGATACAAACTTTTTCTTCAGTTCATCCATGCACCGGTCGGGTGCGTTTTGCATGCTGCTGTGAGCCTTGCCGTCGATCTTGCCCCAGTCATCTCATTGTATCCTGTCTCTTACTTGATATAAAATAACCAAAATCTCATTTGTTTTTGCCAGGTATCTCCGTTCCATTCTGTCGTAGATACTACGTGCTTGGGCCGTAGTCATCAGGTAGAATTGTTAAGGTTTTTATGGCCGTTGGTTGACAAATTGCCTGCTAGTTTCTGTCTCGCCTTTACTGGGACGAGATTTACAGATTCTACCGGCGCCTTGAACAACGACGGAAAAAGAAAGCGCCTTAATGACGAGGTGCCGGGATGAAGGGACCACACCAAAGTCCTTGCAATGTAAACACCTAATCACCAACGGCAAAGCACACCGTATCGACGACAGAATGGAACGAGCTTTCCTCGAGAATGAATTCATACAACACGGAGATGGTTTGCAAGAACGGATGAGGAATTTTCGGACATTTTCTATCAAATGAGTAGCAGCATGCATCGAGACTATGGGTTCAAGGCCGACAGCATTACTCGACTCCTGGAGAGAGCGACATCAGAAAATATCTGCAAGATAAGGGAAGCAGACTGACAAGGATATTCCCGACACGTCACGCACCGCACAGAGGTCAGCCTAAGTGAACAACAATTAACCGTAGAGGAACAATCTGTCCATTAGAAAGGAGGGTTTTTCACTATCATTCCGAGAACTATACCTATGGAGAACATTACTGGTAATAACGAATCGGCCATTCTGCCCTTTCCTCGTGAAAGAGTTGAGGAAATATGCACTGGAACCGCAAGCATACTGCGCCGGTGAAAACCCCCAGTTAGTAAACTGAAGAAAGAAGAGTTACAAGCTAGAGTATTAACGCCGACAAGACCACATTGTTACTCTCTGCCGATAAAGTAAATGCGACCGGCGTAATGAAGATCAAACATTAAGAGTAAAATATCCAGGACCTATTAGGTCCGACGACTTACCGTAAACTAAGCGCAGATCCAATGCATCGAATGACATGGAATACGAATCAGTTAATCAAGACGACTTCTCTCTAGGCGGAGATACCATACAGTGTAACCTGCGCAATACAGAAACCCTTCCGACTCGGCTGTATGTATTACCAAAGATCTATTAGAATAGCGTTCCATTCAGACCGATTGTTAGCGCTTCTGGCACGTTATCGTTTTAATTGGCGGAACACTTGGTCTCTGCTCCAGCTGCATGTGGGGTAGACTGCCACATACATAAAGAGCTCAGCAGATTTCACTGAGAAGCTCAAGACACTAAAACGTGACCCAATCGACATCCTAATTAGCTTTGAAATTGTTTCTTTGTTTAACAAAGTGCCACTTACTGATACTCTGGAGTACATCGTTTTCACTTTCCCGCAAGACATTACCATGTTCCTTCATCCTTGTTTCACCATGGAGTAGGTCCTGTGAAATGACAACTTCTACGAACAGCTAGAAGGTGTCGCCATGGGTAGTCCACTTAGTCCAGTTGTGGCCAACTTATTCATGGGACATTTAGAACTACAGGCGCAGGTCTTGGCACCTTGTTGACCAAAGGTGTGGTACAAATACGTCGACGATGCCTTCGTTATGTGGAGCCATGGTGAGGAACAGCTCGGCGACTTCCTAAGACACCTGAGCAGTATCCATGCCAAGAAAAATTTACTATGAAGGTAGAAAATGGACAACAGCTACCCTTTCTAGATGCAGTGGTGACGAGGGATGGTGACAACCAGGGACATATCGTGTATTGAAAACCGACGCTCGCGGGCCGATACTTCCACAAACTGTCAGATCATCACCTGAGCCAGCAAAAGAGGCATGATTAATACGCTCGTTATGTGAGGCAGTCGATGAAAGCCACAGAGCCTCAGAGACGAGAGACAACACCTACAAAGGCTTTTGAGGAGCAGTTACATAACAATTTTAACCGGAATAAAACATGCATTCCCAGATTACGGACAGAAATGACTGTATATTGTGCAAAGACGGCGTCAAGACTTTTTATAAACGAACGAATAAGATCAAGAATGTCTCAGATGGGCAACGAAGTAAAGGGTAGCACTCACCAGTCTGTGATGAAATGGTTGGACTACCAGGATCACCGCACATACGCGACATTGCCTGATGGGGCAGGTGGAAAAATCGGCCGTGGCAGGACAGACGCTGTATGAGACCAAGGACATAGTAAAATTCGCCGATACGGACATTCTTGCTATACAACACTGCTACCACAGTCGCCTTTTCATGGATGCTATAGAAATACGTTAACACAACAACAGCTTCACCAAGAGAGAAGGAAGCCTGAAGGTTATGGGACCCTGGATTTGCGTGCTGCAGCGAACGTCCTTTGCAGGTAGCAAGGGGACAACTGCAGCGGTAATGCCCGCTGAAGCCCTTGAACGTGGACGTGCCACGTACATGTAATCTGTGGCCGCGACCACCAATGGAGGCTGAAGCTCTGACAACGCCATCCACTCGTGCTGGCGAAACGTCAGAGAAATCATCAACCAAACGTCGGCTGAAAAATCCGATCAATCTGTCATAAACGGTATAATTTAATAACTATGCTTTGTGGTTATCTTTGACAGAGAATGTATACTGCTGTGCTATTCCGTATTATCTAAAAGCGCCGTCAGGAAACGGTGCCATTTTTGTCGTTGTAACTGCTTCATTTAAAACTCAATGTGGAACACTGTGTGTATCACACGACTCCAGCCACATTCCCGTCAATGTAACAGTTGAAGTAGTACATCAATTGTGTGATGTTTTTATAGCTTAAAAAGTATTACAAGGAATGTGATTTTGAGAAATTACCGGTCTGTCCATGACCTCTAATATCGTGGACAAGATTTAAGCAAAGTTCTATGTGCTCTCTGCTCGCAGGAGGTACTATAAAGCTTCGAGGGAAAATGTGTTCCAGTTAATATTCGTAGTTACCCACTTCTTGTCTGAAGCTGAGCCATATCGTTAATCTTCTAGTTGAACGACGTAGTCTGTTACATTCGAAGCTGGTGACTGAGGCATGTATCACGTTGTTTAAAGAAATTTCAAAGCCAGCTTGTGTTGAGATATTTCGTAACCCTACTTTATATCGGTATTCGATATCCGTGCAACCAGAGTAAGACACGGCAGCATATAAATGATAATAAATCCTCCCCTATTCTCCATTTTACATAATTGCTAAACACCCAAAATTTAAATTTCTCCTCTCAGAGTCGCATGTAAAAAGAGTGGGACAATAGTGTTGTACGGTCATTTCTATTTTTGTGTGTAATCAATGTACTTGTTAGTAAGAGAGCAAGGTACGATACTGCTAAACAATCTTTGGTCTTGTCGTGTAGAGTCTTTGCCTCTGTGCAGTCTCATACATTCTTAGTTGAAGTGTGGCAGGTGGTGGACTTATTTCGCAATGCTGTATGGACTTGAGATTGTATCTGTTAGATGAAGATTGGACAGATGAGGATAGGATGAGTAAGATGGGTACATTGAAAAATAAAGAAATATAAATTCTGGGGTACATTGAAAAGTAAAGAAATATAAATTTTGAATAAAGTTGTTAGTTTTGAAGAGAATAACTTTCGGATAAGACTGCAGCTCTGCGCAGCTACGAGTGATTGTCAGCTAGTTAACTTGTACTGCGTATTATGCCAGTTAACTTGCTCAGAGCTGAGAAAAACCACCCCACTTCCCTGAGTCATGGACTCGCATGTTAACTAATAAAACTGTTCGATTTTTATAGAAATTCTCTGTAGTCTTTGCTGCCTTTTTAAATCATTGTTCACTTTGTTAAGCGTAGTACTGTTGAGACCAATGTTATGTGTAAAGTGCAAAGTCTTTTCGAATATATATTTCATTCTAAAATCGTTGTCTTGGTATATCATTTCAGAGGAATAGTTAATCTAAGCACCAAAATGTTTATCATTACGCATTGCGATCTGCAACAGTTTGAACTTGTATTTAAAAACAGAAATATAGCTTAGACCCTGCTTGTTTGCTATTTGCTGTTGCCCTTTCGAGAAATCTACGACAGTGTTGGCAAGAAGCGAGATAAGTGGAAATTTTGATTAGGACCAGATGATTGTTTTAGTTCCATTGCGTATTTGCTACAAACTCAAGGTGCATTCAGATCAGTTACTGTTCACTTCAAATTAGGTTCTGTTTAGTCAAAGGTCAGCATATCAGTGTAAGTTGTATAACAGTTTGTGAATACATAGTTTTATTTAATACGTAGATTTTATAGAGTGTGAGGTAAGGTTGGCTAAATTTCAGACACAAACAAAGTATAGAGAGCAAATTACAGTATCACTGTACACAATGTACCACACACTAACTCGCTTTGAAAGCTGCTGTATCCCATATTCGTGCCAATGTCAATCATTTTTCAACGTGTAGCAATGGTTCTCTTTAGACCTCCGGTGAAATAAAAATTACTCACATTAGACATAGAGTCAAGGAACACAGCGGTTAATTATGAAAGTAACGTTAAAACAGTCCAGATCACTAATTATCTTATATATTAACTCTGTTACTGAACCTTTTTAGCTCAGTTTAATATCCCTGGTGTGACGGCAGTGCCGCCAGCATTAATGAAGTAATAATTGCTGGTAGGTATAGCCGACAGCAGTTATCATATAAAATTTGTATACACTTGTTTTCTGCAAGCTAATGGCCGTGTAGTCGCTCTTCGAAATGACAACAGCAACTACACCTCTTCGTCCTCATAACTGTTTTGCCTTCCTGATTAGTGAAAATGCCGTGAGAACTCATAAACCGACAATCGCATCGCGATGACTTCGGATGCTATCCAGATGTCATTCTCATTCCCAAGGCATGAACAGCCTTTGCTCTCAATCAGCTGTGTTCTTACGGCTCACTGTTCTTGCGACAGCACCATTCTACGCGAATCACGAAAATAAAAAGAATTACTATATATTTGACTATCGTGCTGGACTTCGGGACACACATTTTCTGAAAGAGCTACATGCAACTCATGAAGACCGCCTCAGTCTCTGTATTAGAATATAAAAGCATACGTCCCATCTCTGAATTTCTCTTTTGAAGCAAAAGCTAAAGTTACGGGCCTCACTGGGTAGGAAATGATTCAGAACAAAAAAAGTAAACCAAATAATGAAATTAAAACACCAATACCATAAGGACTATTTAAGTCAAACGGTTACATTTATTATTACTGTAGCCAGGTCATTTTCCCGCCCGGTTCAGCCTCTTGTACATACGCACATAGCAGGCATGTTTCCAAACCCCAGGAGTCAAACGCCGAAGCCGGCCACATGAGGGCAATCCACATTCTCACCGTACACACCGCTTGCTTAATAGCACCTGAGAATAACAACAGCAACACGGTGATCAGTGTACACACCAGACGACCTCACACACACGTCGCTCTGCGTACACTCCACATTCTGGTAGGCTCCAAGAGAGGCATCAAAAGGCATCGCCCGCCAACAGCGCCACGCTTCAGCTATTTCTGCCTTGCGAGCACGGTAGTACCTTGTGCCTGCACACCATGTGCTACCTTACGGAAATCCGTCCGCAGGATTTCTTAAGCTGCTGCATGGCAACACGACCACTACTGGACAGCAATCGCTCACTGTCCTGGAACAATGCCAGGTTCGCTGGCAGTCAATTCGCAAGCAGGGTTCTCCAGTAGATGTTTTAGTGCGGCCCTATCCTCCAACTGGACTCAAATCAGGACAATGGCAGACACCGCCTAAGACTCCAGCACCTGGCCAACAGCGTCGGCACCTTGCATTCCTGTGGCCGCGGTCTGTTGATTGTACTATTGGAGCTGACTTTATTACGCGTTGTTCTTGCCACCATGTAAGGACAAATGGCTTGAAAGTTGGGGAAGAGATGACCCATCCCTACAGCAACACGTGGCTGCCGTCTTCAGTTCCACGCAGCTCATCTCATCTGGCACCGCTGCTCTGCCTGGTGGCTGCTCTCCACTGACCACAACAGATGCTGCTCACACTTTCAGCTCGAGATCTGCATCCTCGTCTGTCGTTGCTCCCAATGTTGGCTCGACACACTGGCCTCCACCAAATGCTGGAGAAGAAACTTCCATTATAACTCGAAGGTACTCATATGGTGCTGACCCTTCTGGACTCAGGCGTCACCACGTACTCTCTCAACATTACTGGCTGGCCATCAGCATATCTCGTCCTAGGCTGATGCCCATCAGCCAACTTGCAACTGGGTGCACTGACAACGCCACATTGCTCGTCACACTTACACACCACCATTTACAGCGTCTTTGTGCATGATTCTGCTGCTGTCGCTGCAACAGGACATCAGGCTTATATTTCTCTGCATTTGGAACTGCTCCTCTCAGCCGCCAACACACTCTCAAATGTAGCTGACCCGGCCTCCTCTGCCATTGGCACAGACTTCTGCCATCAGCCCATCTTTATCTTCTACCACTGGCACAGCCGTCTCCTGCTGCGATCATGACCACTTCTGGTGCAGGGGTGGCCTCATCTGCTCCTGGCATGGTTCCCTCCATCTGCCACCAACACAGTTTCCCTGTCGCCTATGACATTAAGAATTAAGTTTTCCGTTTTTTGTGCTCAGTCGAGTCTTATGTTTTCTTTTCAGTGTCTTGTCTGTGCACAGGTTTTCATCTTCCCTTTTGGTGCCAACGTCTTGAATTCTCCCTTGCACGCCGCTGGTACAATTGCCTCCAACGGATGGCTCATCTCTTGCAATTCCGCAGTGTGGATCCCACTGTCCTGCCTATTTATTTTTTCCGCGCCTACAGTGCGCCAACCACCCAGAGCCCCATCTCTGCACACATGGGCACCTCCTTCACTTTAACCGAGCCCATCATCATTGTGGCGTCACTGTAGGCCCCTCTCAGTCGAGCTTGTCTCCTGATGGCTATCGACGTCCCATTGGCCTGTTAACTTCAGCATTTTGCATTAGTTTTAAGGGGAGGAGCAATCCCTATTTGTAAATTTGTGATAAAACCTTACGGGACCAAACTGCTTAGGTCATCGGTCCATAAGCCTACACACTACTTTGTCTAACTTAAACTAACCTACGCTATGGACAACACACACACGCATGCCCGAGGGAGGACTCGAATCTCCGACGGGGGGGAGCTGGAGCAATCCTTGCCAGACACACCACATGCTTACTAACATCAGTGGATCACAAAATCAACACGCTGAAGAGAACACCAACACATCGGTTTGTGCACACACCAGACTCAAGTGTTCTCCATGAGAGGAATCAGCATCGCCTACCAGCAGTACACCCCTCTGCAACCGCAGCATTGTCATCACGGAACAACATTGAGTCTAGACGTCACGTAGTACCTCACGGAAATCCTTCCACAAGATTATTTAAGATGCTGTATTACCACTACCTGATAGCATTCACTCATACTCTATGCTCAATGCCTACTCCAGCCAGCAGCCCATCTGTTGGTAGCGTTCGCCAGCATTAGTTCCACCGCTGCCCAGGACCTCAACAGGAAGTGAATCCAGTGCGGCCTACGACTCAAACTCAGCTGTAACCTAGACACCAACCAGACAACGCCTATGCTTAGCCGCCTGGACAGGCCGTTAGCGCCCTCACATTACAGCGGCCAAAATTGTTTCGAGCATTGGTCGACCATTGGCTGTTAGCACCCAGCCGATGTCTCAAGGTAATCCTGCGTCTGATCACGCTGGACACGAGGTTGCAAACGAATGCGATAGTCTAGGACATTCAAAGATACCGTCTGAGGACAGAGAGCTGTATTCAAGCTGAGAGACTTTATCGTTCTACCCAAAAGTGGCTATTATTTTCTATTTCATGTGAGAACTGCAAACTGTTCAGTTATGTGGTTACCAATAAATGTGTTTGTTTCATTGTACCCTGGGAGCCGACTTTATTACGTGCTGTCCTTGCCTCCACACAAGAAAAAATGATATAAAAATTAACTTACGAAGTGACGTTCTCACCAAGATGGAGATGTTGGATAGTATAAACACATTGTCTCAAACACTTCACTTTGGGAACTTCTTGTCTGCTTTACTGCAGGACACAGTGATGTTAACTGTTGTGCCTTTCATATAACGCATCTGGGAGTATTCTGAGACTCTGACACATCTATGATGGTATGAGAAGATTCACCATCATATCCGATCTCACAGTGTTCCAAGCACAGCACATTGGCAGCACCCTTACTACATGTATCCATGGTATTATTCTGTATCTGTTATAGGTGTTTAGACTCATTAAACTAGACATAATTGACGGAAAAATTTGAACTGTTTAGGCAAAGACCACAAGTTAAAGGAGGTTTTAGAGGCCATATTCTATGAAAAATGGCTTCTGACTCGGAATAATAATATTAATGCTACGAAATGACGAGTTGAATAAGTTTATGGACAATACAGTATCAATGACAATGGTACGACGAAAACTGCGTTCCATCATCGAAAGACACTCCCACTTTAGCACTGTTGTCTACCACAGCTGAGAGGACGCGCAGCAGAGCAGCAGAAGCAGCACTTGTGTGATAAACTGTAAAGTAATTTAGTCTTTGTTTTTTGTTCACGTGCTTCTGCAAAGAAGTTCACTGTACGTGTGTATTTTGTTTGTGTAGATCAGTGATCAGAAAATTAATGGTAGTTTTTTTGCGTAAGTATTGTGAATATCGTTGTGTAGGGTGGCTTCCTAGTGTAAATCTTCCATGTAGAGAAATTTCCTCTATTTAATAGCTTGCGGTCTCAGAGTTCAGTGAGAAATCTGCACACCAACTTTTAGTGTTACTTTATTCACCTTTGGTATATTTTCAAATTCAGTAGCGCCCCTTGAGACCCCACATCTATTTTATACACAGTGCAATATGACTAGGAACTGTGCTTGTTGTGAGCGGACACAAGGAGAGTTGGCTGCTGTCCGTAAACAGTTGGAAGCTGCATTGGCTACCGTCGACAAGCTTCTAGCTAATGCTCGAATTTGCGGTGGCGTCTGGGCACCAGTGACGGGACCTGCGACACCTTTGGTGTCACTGGAATCCCCTGGTGGCCCGGACGTCACTGCGGCTCCGATACACAGTGTTTTACCTGTCCGTCCTCACTGCAGAGTGAGTGGCAGACAGTGGTGGGTTCACGAGTCACTGGGCGGAAGACGAAAGAGGGAGCAGGCCGTGCGGCTGGGTCCCTAAGTCTTAGAAACAGGTACGAGGTACTTCCCAGTGTTGATGATAACTCTGAGCCAGCATGGGGTGCCTCTTCTGTTGGGCCAGCGGTCTATTTCCCTGTCCAGTCCGGACAAGTACAGAGGGTGGGTATGCTTTTCATTGGGAGCTCCAATGGTAGGCGGGTGATGGAGACACTCAGTGAGATAGTAGGAAGGCGGGAAAGAATTCCGATGTGCATTCGGTATGTTAGCCGAGAGGTCTCATCTGTGATGTGGAGGAGGCCCTGCCGGCGGCTATCGAGCGTACTGGGTGCAACTGGCTGCATGTAGCAGAATGTAGCGCGAATGACGGCTGCTCCTTGGGTCCTTTCGGCGGCCGGCAGGGTTGGTGAAGGCAACTAGTAACGCATGCGGGTTCAGGCTAAGCTCTCATTGTAGCATCGTACCCATGGTTGGTTGTGTTCGCCTGGTTTGAAGCAGAGTGGAAGGTCTAAACCAGAGGCTCAGACGGCTCTTCAATGGTATCGGATGTGAATTTCTCGACTGCGCTATCGGGTGCCGAATTTTAGGGTTCCCAGATCAGGTCTGCACTACTTGCAGGAAGCGGCTACTATCGTAGCGGAGTACGTGTGGCGTGCTCATGGCTCTTTTTTAGGTTAGAGAAAACCTCCCTTTGGAGCAAACACGATTTGCCTGTTAAATCAGCCACAGTGACCTCAGAGAATGTTGGCCCTCGCAGATCAGAGATAGAAAAGATAAATATGATTTCAGTAAACTGCAGGAGCATGCAAGGAAAGGTCCCAGACTTAGTATCCCTTATTGAAGGTTATAATGCATAGATAGCAGTGGGAAAAGAAAGCTGGTTGAAGCCAGGCGTCAGTGACAAGGATGATGGTTCAAATGGTTCTGAGCACTATGCGACTTAACTTCTGAGGTTATCAGTCGCCTAGAACTTAGAACTAATTAAACCTAACTAACCTAAGGACATCACACACATCCATGCCCGAGGCAGGATTCGAACCTGCGACCGTAGCGGTCGCACGGCTCCAGACTGTAGCGCCTAGAACCACACGGCCACTCCGGCCGGCAGTGACAAGGAAATCCTAAGTTCACACTGAAATGTTTATCGTGAGGATAGGTCAGAGGCCAATGGTGGCGGCGTGTTCATTGCAGTATAAAATTCTATAAAATCTATCGAGGTTATCACGGATTCCGAATGTGAATTAATCTGGGTGAAACTGAGTTGTAGAGCGCTTCAGATACAGCTTGCTGAATATCATTAGAAATTTTCCTGATCGTGCCGTGAATTAGGGGATGACTTCAACTTGCCAAGTATAGATTTGGGAGTGTTATGCCATCAAAACTGGTGCCAGAGACAGGGAATCGTGTGGCATTGTCCTGGATGTCCTGTCCGAAAATTACATTGAGCACATAGTCAAAGAACCCACTCGTGCGGATAACTTCTTAGACATCCTGGCAACAAACAGACCTCAAGTTACCGAATCAGTTAACGTAGAGGAAGGTATCAGTGATCGTAAGGCTGTGATGGTATCTATGAAGACAAGTCCTACAAGGAATGTTAAGAAAGGTAGGAATATATATTTACTCAGCAACGGTGACAGGGTACAAATTTCAGAATAGCTCAGCAGTCGTCACCAAATATTCGGTGATGTGGACGAAGATGTGGAGAACAAACGCAAAAAATTCAAAGGCATCGTTCAATATGCCCTATACAAGTATGTACCGAGTAAGGTTTTAAGGGATGGGAAAGATCCACCATGGTTTAATAACCATGTTAGAAAAGCGCTACGAAACAAAGAGCACTTCATCTCTGATTTAATAAAAGTAAAAACCTAGCTCACAAACAAAAGCTGAACGAAGCGAAAATGAGCGTAATGAGAGCAACGAGTGAAGCATTCAATGATTTAGAAAGTAAGACGTTGTCAACCGACCTGAGTAAAAACCCTAAGAGATTTTGGTCGTATGTACAATCAGTAAGTGGGTCAAAATCATTTATTTATTCTCTCATAACCACACCGGCACCGAAACGGAAGATAACAGAGAGAAGGCAGAAATACGGGAAAGGCATCAGGACCAGATGAGATACCTATAAGATTCTATAAAGATTATGCGAAACAACTTGCTACCCTTCTAGCAGTAATTTATCGTAGATCGCTTGAGCAACGAAAGTTACCTAAGATCTGGAAAAAGGCGCAGGACATTCCAGATTTTAAGAAAGGCCGTAAGACAGATCCACACCATTATAGACCTATATCGTTGACGTGAATCTGTTGTAGGATTTGGAACATGTTTTATGCTCAAGAATTATGACGTTCTTGGAATGTAAACAGCTCCTCTATAAAAATCAACATGGATTCCGCAAACAGAGAGCCTGCGAAACTCAGCTCGCTCTGTTCTTCCATGAGACCCGTAGTGCAGTGGACAACGGCGCTCAGGCTGATACCATGTTCCTCGATTTAAGTGAGGCATTTGACACCGTCAGGCATTGTCGGTTAATGAAAGAAATACGAACTTACGGAGTATTGGAAGAGACCTGCGATTGGATGCAAGACTTTCTCGCAGATGGAACTCAACTCGTCGCTCTTAACGGAACTAAATCGACAGATGTAAAGGTAATATCCGGAGTAACACAGAGAAGTGTGATAGAACGGTTGCTGTTCACAGTATATATAAATGATCTAGCAGATCTTCAAGGCTATTCGCAGATGATGCAGTTGTTTATACCGTAGCAGCAACGCCAGAGGATAGTAAGAATTTGCAGAGCGATCTGCAGAGAATTGATAAATGGTGCAGACTCTGGCAGTTGGCCCTGAACGTAAATAAATGTAACATATTGCTCATACATAGGAAAAGAAATCCACTACCGTACAGCTACACTATTGCTGACAAACAACTGGAGACAGCCTCTGCCGTAAAATATCTATGAGCAATTATCCAGAGCGACCTTAACTGGAAAGACCATATAAAACAGACCGTAGGAAAAGCATACACAAGACTCAGATTCATCGGAATAATCCTAAGGAAAATTATCTCATTGACGAACGAAGTGGCTTATAAGGAGCTTGTTCGCCCGCTTCTTGAGTATAGTTCATCTATCTGGAATCCTTTCAGGTAGACTCATAAACGAGATAGAGAAGATCCAATGAAGAGCAGCGCGTTTCGTCACGGGATCGTTTAGCTGGCGAGAGAGCGTTACGGAGATGCTAAACAAACTCCACTGGAAGACTTTACAAGAGAGACGTTGTGCATCACGGAGAGATTTACTAGTGAAAGTTCGGGACAGCACTTTTCAGGAGGATTCAGACATCATATTACTTCCCCTCTACATACATCTCGCGTATTGACTACGAGAAGAAAATTCGAGAAATTAGAGCCAATACAGAGGCTTACCGACAATCATTTTCCCCGCTCACTATTCGAGAGTGGGACAGGGTTGGAGGGATCAGATAGTGGTACCGAAATTACCCTCTGCCACACACAATTAGGTGATTTGCGGAGTATGATGTAGTTGCCGATCTAGCGCACACTCCAGGTTACTGTTCAAGCCAGATTTCCATTTTCCAACTCTGAGATACGATGCTAATTCTACAATGCTTGGGATGGTGGCATTGTGGCGTCCAGTGGATTCTACGAAACACATAAAAGTAAAGTTAAGTTGGGTGAGGTCTATCGAAATATGTGGGCATGTTCTGTCAATGGAACATGCATTTTTTTGACCAGATGGCACTTTCAGAAATGAAAATGGCCCAATCACAGTGCTGTAAATGTATACTGTCAGTTTGATGCAAATAAAGATGAAATAACACACCTATTGTGGTCTCCTCAGTTACCACATCAGAGTATTTTCCGGGACATTCTGGCCTGTAATTGAGAAATAATGAAAGGTATGTTCCCCTCCTCCAACAAGAAGTGAGACACTTTCTTGACTACCGTTCAGTATTAATGTGCATTAACTCAAGAAGTAATCAGAGACCCCAATTAATGTTCGATTAGTCTTTTCACTACTTTTAAGAACCTCAGTACCTTATAGAACTAATAAAAATACAAGATAAATAATTATGAACTATTTATTAGTTGCTTCCGTAAAAGGTTTTAGGGTCTTTTGTGTTCCAGGCTGTGATCCAGTCTAGAACTGATTGAAAATCGCGCACGTCAATTAAGGATCGGCAATGGGACAGCCTGCAAAAGAGCCTGCCAGACTGCTGGGTTTCGAGGCTTCAGTTCTGCGATTGTTGGGCCTCTGGTGTCCGCAGGAGCATGGGGGCCACGTAGTGCCTACAGTACTCGCTGCCGTCACCCTGGCCTCTGTCTGCTTCCTACCTGCTGGAGTCGTGCTGAAGTTGTGCGGCGATTTTCCAGAACAAATAGAGGAGATGGCGCACTGCTGCTATATCTTCATTGTCTGCTTTGGGTCCATCGTTAAGGTGAGTCCTGAACTCCAATGTGTGAGTGACGTGGAACTAAATATGTGGCTTGAACAACGGCTGAAAGTTCATTTTCCGTGATTCTAGTCAGTCGTGAAGTCTCTATTGGACTGCTATTATTGTTATTTTTGTTGTTGTGGTCTTCTAATAGAAACTGGTCTGATGCAACTCTCCTCGGGTATCTATTCTGTGTAGGTCCTTTCATCTCTACGTAACTGTTACAATTTAAGTTCACAAGTTCACTTAAACGTGCTTAACATACACGATGTGATCAAAAGTATCCGGACACCTGGTTGAGAACGACTTACAAGTTTGTTGCGCCCTCCAACTGTAATGCTGGAATTCAATGTGTTGTTGGCCCACCCTTTGCCTTGATGACAGCTTCCACTCTCGCACGTATACGTTCAATCAGATGCTGGATGGTTTTTTGGTGTAATGGCAGCCCATTCTTCAAGGAGTGCTGCACTGAGGACAGGAATCGATGTCGATCGGTGAGGCCTAGCACGAAGTTGGCGTTCTAAAACATCCCAAAGGTGTTCTATAGGATTCAGGTCAGGACTCTGTGCAGGCCAGTCCATTCAGGGATCTTATTGTCCTGTAACCACTCCGCCACAGGCCGTGCATTATGAACAGGTGCTCGATCGCGTTGAGAGATGCAATCGCCATCCCCGAATTGCTCTTCAACACTGGGGAGCAAGAAGGTGCTTAAAACATCACTGTAGGCTTGTGCTGTGATAGTGCCAGGCAAAACGAGAAGGGGTGCAAGTCCCCTCCATGAAAAACACGACCAAATCATAACACAGTCTCCTCTGAATTTTCCTGTTGGCAGTACACAC
Organism: Schistocerca nitens; assembly: GCF_023898315.1. Classification (NCBI taxonomy): domain Eukaryota; kingdom Metazoa; phylum Arthropoda; class Insecta; order Orthoptera; family Acrididae; genus Schistocerca; species Schistocerca nitens. The sequence goes on along the minus strand of NC_064614.1, from coordinate 766,941,349 downwards.
GCTGGCATATGACGTTCACCTTGCATTCGCCATACCCACACCCTGCCATCGGATCGTCATATTGTGTACCGTGATTTGTCACTCGACACAACGTTTTTCCACTGTTAATTCGTCCAATGTTTACGCTCCATACACCAAGCGAGGCATCGTTTGGCATTTACCGGCATGATGTGTGGCTTATGAGCACACCTCTCGCACTCACCTCTCGCCTGTCATAGTACTTACAGTGGATCCTGATGCATTATGGAATTCTTGTGAGATAGTCTGGATAGATGTCTGCCTATTACACATTACGACCCTCTTCAACTGTCGGCGTTCCCTGTCAGTGAACAGACGAGTTCGGCCTGTACGCTTTTGTGTTGTACGTGTCCCTTCAGGTTTCTACTTCACTGTCACATCGGAAACAGTGGACCTATGGATGTTTAGAAGTGTGAAAATCTCGCGTACAGATGTGTGGCGTAAGTGACACCTGATGACCTCACCACGTTCGAAGTCCGTGAGTTCCGCGGAGCGCCCCATTGTGCTCTCTCACGATGTCTAATGACTACTAAGGTCTTTTATATCTAGCACCTGGCTGTAGGTGGCAGCACAATGCTCTTAATATATATATATATATATATATATATATATATATATATATATATATATATATATGTGTGTGTGTGTGTGTGTGTGTGTGTGTGTGTGTGTGTGTGTGTGTGTGTTTTGCAGGATGTTCGGACACTTTTGATCACTTAGTGTATTTTACGTGTGACATATAGTCACGTAAGAGACGTGCGACCATTATACAGATACGGAGACATCTTTTATACACTGCTGTTATGGTCGCTACAGAAAAATTTAGTCACTTGATGTTCGGATACTTAACTTTGTTAAAAGGTTTCGAGTAAACTCATCTTCAGAATATGAAAGCATATACATAAGTGTATGTTACTCCAGACCGTGTGTATCAAACTCCCTACATATTTTGATATTGTGAAGATGACTTTACTACATATTTGAGTTTCTGAGTATCAAGCGACTAAATTTTTCTCCAGTGACCGTAACAGCATTGTACAAAAAGTGTGCCTAATATAGTCAAGTATCCTACATTGTTTTAACGTCTTAGACCTCCCATTGAAGGCCTGAACCCAAACCCGATCTCTATACTCCGACGGAAAAAATGTCGCAACACCAAAAATGAATTAATTTAGAGTAATGAAGTTTGTAGAATACATATGTTTAGGTAACATACGCAAATCATTAACATTACAATACCACAGGGTGATAATTAGCGTGACATAACCCACTGGAAATGCTGGTACATTAATAACTGGTGTAACTGCTAGAATGTGGAATGTAAGCATGCACACGTGCATGAATTGCGTTGTGCAGGCGCCGGATGTCAGTTTGTGGAATGGAGTTCCATGCCTGTTGCACTTGGTCGGTCGATACTGTTAATGCGGGTTATGAATGACACTGGAGTTGTCGTGCAATGATATCCCGTCTGTGGCCGGTAGGAGACATATCTGTTGATCCAGAAGCCTAAGGAGACATGTAGATATTCTGTAGAACATGTTGGGTCACAACTGTGGTATGTAGGCGAGCATTATCTTGTTGGAGACGACCACCGCCCCCCTCGATTGCTATTCATGGATGGCAGCACAAGAGATCGAATCATCAGATTGGCGCACGAATTTGCTTGGGATAATCACGACAGTGCTTCTCCTGTTGTACGATATCACATTACAGACCATAGCTCCAGGTGTAGATCCTCTGTGTGTAGCACGCAGTCAGCTCGATTACAGGCCTTCAAATGGTCGCCTTGTAACCATTACCGGGCATCACTGGGTAGAACCAGCTTTCGTCAGAAAACACAACAGATCTGCCCTCCAACGAGTTCTCGCTTGAGACCACTGAAGTCGAAAATGGTGGTGGTTTGGGGTCAGTGAAATTCCCGCTACAGCTAGTCTGGCTCGGAGCTGCCCTTGAAGTAACCGATTTCTAACAGTTAGTTGTGTCACTCGGTGCCAACTATTGCTCAAGTTGGGGCAGTAGGGTGCGCCAGAGAGAAACGCTGAACACGATGGTCTTCCCTATCGGTAGTGCTACGTGGCCGCCGGGTGTCTGGTCATCTTGAGACCGTACGTTCTCGTGACCACCGCAGCTAGTCATCATGTACAGTGGTTACATTCCAGCCAAGACTTTCTGTAATATCGCAGAAGGGAAATTCAGCTTCTCCTAGCCCTATTACGTGATGTTGTTCAAACTCAGTGAGGTGCTGATAATGGCCTTAAAAGTACCCTTCACTACCCTCAACTCATTACCCCAAATGTCAAATGTAACTAACGTTCACAACCGCTACAGCGTGTTTTTAAAGCAATGTTGATTTACATCCTCATTACAGCGGTACTAACGCCACTCTTACACGACTGGTGAGAGTTGTCAGTAGACATCATCTTTCAGATGCAGAAAGATGCCTACCAACTTTCGTTTATATCATATAACATCGTCCCTAGCTATTTTGATTCAAACTGCCATGGTTTCTGAGTAAATGCATTTCTTTCGATTTCTTATATGTATTTCTGTATTGCAACGAAAATATCTGCTTAACAGTCTAAAGGCCAATTGTATGTGCTGTCTGTCTTGTTTGTATACAGACATGATCCATATGAGTAACGATACTTGGTACTGAGATCGGAAATGCTCACTTTAATCTTCACCCTCAAGCTTCCATCCACTACTGCTCGGTTCTGTCCTGTATTTGTTTTTCCGGTAGTGTTAGAGTTAGCAGTAATATATGCCGATATTTCTGCAGGGAGCTTTCAGCCACTTGTCGAGTCCATGCCACGTCGAGCTGCTGCACTATGCCAGGCAAAAGGAGGTCCGACGCGGTATTAGGAGGACTTCTGCCACATCAGTGTACAGCAACCTCTACGGTCTCGCAGATATTCTCCCTACAATTATTAGATTTACTCTTTCGTCTAACACTGTGGTATATAATTAAGCGCATCACATACAAAATTGACCAAACTCTATACATATCATGCTAACGCTCTCAAACATCGGCTGCCACCTTGACCTCTTCTGTGAAGAAGAGAGTCAGCCAGTGTATTACGGTGCGCTGTATCCACATGAAACTACTCATTGAGGACTAGATCCCGCAGAGATGCCATTTAATCATTTTCCATGAATGCTCACGACAGTAGCTCGCGAATAGCCGATCAGCTTCGCGTTTCCCGAGATGTCCGCTCCCAGGTGCCAGGCCACAGTAAGCTGCTCAGTGTCTAAGTCGCTTATGTCAGTGGATTTCATCATTTGCGTCCGTAATCACCAGTAAAACGTTTACGCATTCGCCTGTGTTCAAATGTGTGTGAATCCTATGGGATCAAACTGCTGAGGTCATCGGTCCCTAGACTTACACTCTACTCAAACTAACTTATGCTAAGAACAACACACACACCTATGGCCGTGTGACTCTAAGCTCCGGAGGGAGGGGCCGCTCAGTCCGTAACGTGGCGCCTCAAACCACGAGGCCACTCGGCGGGGCCATTCGCCTGTGCCCTATTTATTTACATCCCTTACCACATCGCCTGCCCGCATGCCCACCTAGAGGCATTCATTCTCACGGCGGGTCGTGGTTGTTTTGATGTGGCTCATCACTGTATATTGTATAAACTCTAGTGTTGCCAGGGTATCATTAACCAGATAGAAAAACAGTGTGATATCTCAAGCGATACACAGCTTTAGCTGTCACGTCGAACACTTCCTGTATCTCTCGTCACTCTGGCACTAATCACCCACGCGTGTTTTGGCAGTTTCCTTGTTGTTAGTATGTGTATCAAACACACACATGGCTCTGAGCACTATGGGACCTAATATCTGAGGTCATCAGTCCGCTAGAACTTAGAACTACTTAAACCTAACTAACCTCACACACATCTATGCCCGAGGCAGGATTCGAACCTGCGACCGTAGCGGTCGAGCCGTACCACACTGAAGCGCCTAGAACTGCTCGGCCACACTGGCTGGCGTGTGTATCAAAATGCTGCATTTGATTAGTAGAGTACAAATCGAAACAGTATTTTGTCGACGCCATTTCTGAAGTTGGCGTTCCAATTTTATCGATGTTTTCATCCATTAAAACATATAGATCTTATAATTACATTTTTCCATGAGACATTTAAGTCTCTTTTTTTGTGTACGATAATGAGTCAAGCAGAAGAAATGAATTAAAATTCATACTGCTGCCGGTACTCCAGGCTGAGTGTTGTTAAGTAGAAATGCCAACAATTGCAGTACCGCAGCAATATGCTTAATGATTCTGCACGAACTACGTAAGTTGATTGTGCTCCCGAACACAAACCTGATATCTTCTGCTTATTTTCCCTTGCATGGTTAGCATTTCCGCCTAGCAAGCAAGAAGACCCGGGTTCGAGTCCCGGCAGCAGCACAAATGTTAATTCATTTCTTCTGCTTCAGTCATTATCGTAATTAAAACATAGTATTTCAGATGATCCTAATTATTTGAATCAGCATACTTTGACTCGGTATTCAACTCAGATACTTCCTTTCTTATAACGTTCTTTTGTATTAAGGGTCAAGATATACTCTAAGAACATAAAGACAAGAAAGACACACCATGAAATAATTATCTCAATGGGGAGAAGTGGGACCGAAATCGGTGGATATGATGTACACGTGCAGACAAACAAAGGATCACAACTTTAGAAAAATCGAAAAATTTACTTCAAGGGAAAGAGATTCACAAATAGGTAAAGTCAGTAACGCGTTAATCCATCTCTGGTCCTAATGCAAGCAATTTTTTCGTTTCCCATTGATTGATGGAGTTGTTAGATGTCCTCCTGAGGGATATCGAACTAAATTCTGTCCAATTGGTGTTAGATCGTGAATATCCCGTGCTGGTTGGAGGGCTGCGCTCCTGCCGCGTACTTGGCCAAAGTAGTTTTTGGCAAGTACGAAGACTAGCAGTGGAAACTCTAGCAGTGTGTGGCCGGGCGTTGCCATGCCGTATTGTAAGCCCAGGATGCCTTATCACGAAGAGCAACAAAACGGGACATAGAATATCGTCCATTTGCCTCTGTGTTGTAAGGGTGAAAAAGCCAAGGCTTCCTGCTATGAAGTGGAAAGGGACCCCAGATCATCCCTCCACGTTGTCGGACCGTATGGCGGGCGACGTTCAGGCTGGTATCCCACCGCTGTCTGGCCGTCTCTAGACACGTCTTCGGCCTGGAATCTTATTGGAGAAGATTTGTCCTCAGTGGTGGGTCCCGCTTCGAACTGAGACCAGTTTACCAGTGAAGACGTTCCTGGAGAGGCCCCTGACAGCAGTGGGCTACCAATCTCACTTTGCCCGCCAGATGAACCGACGACTTGGATCGACGGATTGGAGTGCAATTGCTTTTCATAGCAAGACGACTTTGGTTGTCATCCACGGTACTACGTCGACGATGTTTTACGTCTCGTTTCCAAGCAAGCCATCCTAGGCTTACATTTCAGTAAGACAATGCCCAGCTGCACACTACGAGAGTTTTTACTGCTTGTCTGCGTACTTGCCAAACTCTCCCTTCGCCAGCAACGTTACCGGATCTCTCGCTAACTGTGCACGTTTGAGCGTGATTGACAGTGGGCTGCAAACAGCTCAGGATTTTGACAATCTACCGCGCCATTTTGACAGAATATGGTACGATATCCGTCAGGAGGACATACAGTAAGTCTGTCAATGGCAACCCCAATAGACGCTAGCTTCAGGGCTGGACATGGAGCAAACATTATTGACTTGCTCAGTTCGAGAAGTGTTTTCTATTGAATAGATCAGACATTTTTTCTTATCTTCTTTTTTTAATTGTAACCTTTTGTTTGTGCATCATATCTACCGTTTTCCGTCCCATTGGGATAATTCGTTCACGGTGCGTCTTAGAGGATATGTTTTTAAGTAATGCTCTCGTATCAGGTCTGTACGCCCGCGTGGTAGCACTCTAATGGTCGACATCGGTTCCCACGTGTCGCTGCATCAATAAACATCTTATCATCCACGTATTGCTTCCCCGGGAGTGCATCCTTCATTGGGCCAAACAGACGAGAGTCGGAAGGTGCGGGATCCGGTCTGTAGAATGGATGAGAAAGAGCTGTCCGATGCAGTTACGTGAGCACCTTTCGGGTGTGCAGGCTTGTGTGAGGCCTTGCGTTGCCGTGGAGAAGGAGAACTTCGCTTGCATTTTTGTAGCGACGAAACCACGCTTCAGTTTCCTAACGATAGCAAAGTACACTTCCGAGTTGATCGTTGGACTATCAGGGAAGAAATCGAACTGAATAACACCTTCAGAGTCTCAGAAGAACGTCACCATGACTAATGGCTGAAGGTGCGGCTTTGAACATTTTCTTGGGGAGAGGTGGTATGGCGCGACTCCATGGATTGCCGTTTCGTCTGCGGTTCGAAATGATGAGCTCATGTTTCATAACTTATGACGATATTCGACAGAAAATTGTCACAATTAGCGACCCAGTACGCAAGGGATTCCGCACAGATGGTTCTTCGTTGCTCGTTATGGTCTTCTGTTACGCGGCATGGAACACAGGGGCACACAGCTTGGAATACACCAACTAGTGGCGATTGTGTCAGCACTACCAACAGAGATGTCCAGTTGATCAGCTAGGTGTTTGATTGGGATTCTTCGATCACAGTGAGAGAGGGTGTAAGACCAGGATGTAGTCTCTCGCCCCTACTGTTCGGTCTATAAATCATGGACGAAAATAAATCAAAGATTCAACAGCGGGTTAAAATGCAAGGTTCAAAAATGGCTCTGAGCACTATGGGACTCAACTGCTGAGGTCATTAGTCCCCTAGAACTTAGAACTAGTTAAACCTAACTAACCTAAGGACATCACAAACATCCATGCCCGAGGCAGGATTCGAACCTGCGACCGTAGCGGTCTTGCGGTTCCAGACTGCAGCGCCTTTAACCGCACGGCCACTTCGGCCGGCTTAAAATGCAAGGGGGAAGGATATCAGTGACAGGATACACTGATGACATTGCTATCCTCCGTGAAAGAAGAATAACAGGATGCGATGAATGGAATGAACAGTCCGATGAGCACCGAATACGGACTGAGAGTAAATCGAAAAAAGACGAACGTAATGAGAAGTAAAGAAATTAGAACAGCGGAAAACCTACTATCAGAATTGATGAACACGAAACAGGTGAAGTTAAGGAATTCTGGTACCTTGGCAGCAAAACAACCATGATGGACGAAGCAGGGAGGACTTAAAAATAAGACTAGCAGAGCTAGAAAGAGCATACCAGTCCAAGGTAAGTGTACTAGTATCAAACATAGGCCTTAATTTGAGGAAGATATTTCTGTAAATGTGTTTGTGGAGCACAGCACTATATGACAGTGAAACGTGGACCGTGAGAGAATCAGGACAGAGGAGAATTGAAGTACTTGAGATGTGGTGCTACAGAAGAATGTTTTAAAATCAGGTGAACTAATGAGGTAGGGAATGACGAGGTTCTGTGCAGAATCGTCAAGGTAATGAATGTAGGGATAAAACAGACAACAATACGGAACGGGATGATAAGTCGTCTGTTAAGACTTCCTTGGTCCTACAGGGAGCTGCAGACGTTGAAAACTTTAGGAGAAATCAGAGATAGGAATACATCTAGAAAATAATTGAGGACGCAGGTTGCCATTGCTACTCTGATATGTCTGAGAGGAAGTTTGGCATAAGAGAAAAATTCATCTCATGCCGCATCAAACCATTCAGAAGACTGACTGCTAAAATGCACACAGATGGAAACAATCGCAACACAAAAAATTTTAATTAATGTAGAATCATAAGATTTCGGAAATACATTTGTCTAGGTAAGTGATTAACATTGCTAGATTAAGGGGAGAAAATGAGAAATGCTGCACATTAATAGACGGTGAACCGGCAGGCGTTGAATGCAGGGATGCAAACGTGCATGCGTTGTGTTGGTGCCGGATGTCAGTTTGTGGGATGGAGTTCCATGTCTGTTGCACTTGGTCGGTCGATACAGGGCCGCTGAATGCTGATTGTGAATGACGCTGGAGTTGTCCGATGATGTGCCATACCTGCTAAGGCAACAAGTCCGCAATCTGTAGCGCAACTTGGGTTACAACAGCGGTATGTGGGAGAGCATCATCTTGATGGAGAACACTCTTCGAATGCTGTTCGTGAATAACAGCACATAAGCTGTAATTACCAGACTAACGCACAAATTTTCAGTCAGGTGAATGAGATAACCACGACAGTACCTCTGGTGATGCATTAAATCATACACCAGGTCCAGTATGCCTACCACACAGAGAGGTTGGTTGCTGGTCCGCCACGGGCCTACTTTTAACCACCACAGGGCTATCACTGGCACCGAGGCAAAAGCAGCTTTCATCACAAAACATAACACTCCTTCAACTGGCCCACCAATGAGCTCTCACTTGACACTACTGAAATCGCAAATGGCGGTGGTTTGGGTTGAGTGGACTGCACCAAATAAGGCGTCTGGGTCGAAGCTGTCCTTGAAGTAATCGATTTCTAGCAGGTCGTTGTGTCAATGCCGAGCCAACTACTGCTCAGGTTGCTGCTGCAGATGTAGCACGAGGTGCCACAGCCAGACGTCGAAGACTATGGTGTTCCCTCTCGTTAGTGGTGTGTGGCCATTTGGGACCCGGTCTTCTTGTGACCATTCGCTCCCGAGACCACAACTGCAGTCAGACATGTACAGCGGCTGCATTCCTGCCAAAGCCTTTCTGCAATATTGCAGAAGGAACATCCAGATTCTCCTAGACCTGTGACAAGACCTCGTAGAAACTCAGTGAGGTATTGGTAACGGCGTCTTTGGTAACGTCGTCTTTGCTCCATAAAGACCTTGTTGACCAACATCAGCTCACCATGCCCTATCTCAAAAGTCACTAAATCTCACGTCCTTCACAGTGTGCATTTAAAGCAATCCTGACAGCATGCTCATAGTGGGGCTACTAGCGCTACACTTTAGCGAATGGCATGTGAATAGAGATAATCTTTCAGATGCGGAAACATGCCTCCCAACTTTTGCTTACATCCGTCAGTGTAGCCCGTATATAGTCGAAAATGAGCGTTGTGAAGGACCAGATAGTGTTGCACGGACGTACTGACCTCAACATCTTTCAATCCAGCACACTCACCGATCAACGTCAGGTGCATTATACTCCTTCCCCAGATGCTTATTTTCAGAGGTGCATTCGCAGATGCCTTCTTTGTTATGGATGAAATTGACGACGGCATCGAAATGGACAGTTGGAGTAGCTTTAGAAATGAGAGACCAGCCCTTTTCCCCGTTCTAGGTCCCATACAGCGCATGCGGGATGTGCTGGGGATCTACGTGCACCAACCACAGTCCAACAGCTGTCGAACGCGCTGATCTAGGAATAGAACGCCCTTCCAGAATAACTCCTTACCAACTTTGCTAGCATGGGAGTACGTTGCAGAGCATGCAATGTCGTCTGAGGTGACCACTCACCATATTAAGAACCATGTACCGCCTTTTGTAATGTCCATAGGCAATTATAATTTCAGTTGGCTTCAGTGTAGTTGCTGTCAAAGTGCTATTTTTCTTCATCTCATTTCATATTTCTTTACCTGCCTTCTACAATATATTGTAGCGGTGCTTTCAGCATATCGTCCCAGTCTCAGGGAGCTGTATTTGTTGGCACAAAAGTATCATGTGTAAGTTAGTTTAGCACACCAGTGCATGTGCAAATGCAAGCTGAAATTTTTAACTTGCCACAGAAAGATAATGAGAACTGAGAAGGATGCACAGAGATTACATCATATATTGTCGAGGAGTGCTTACGTAAGTTGCTTATAATGCAGAAAAATTTTGCATGAAATAAGAATATTCTGATAAATGTCTCAGAACACACTAAACGCTGATTGCTATTAAAACCCAGTCTGTACCACCATCCACGAATGGCAGGAATTGAGGCAAAAAATATTCGTGCACATGCAGTAGCTGTCTCAGAGAGAAGTGCGCTGTCTCTGTAACACTACCTTACTAACAGGACGTTGTTTGCAAGTATTACGTTTCTGTTTAGCAGGCACTAAGGATCTCAGCATTATCACCATGCTGCGCTGTATCGATTTGGCATGATTTAACATACGTTCTGAACATTTTTGTTGACACCGAAACGCATTAAAACATAGATGTACACTCAAGAAACAATTTCTGTCTCAGCTGTCCACAGAGTGCCCTACAGAAGTGTCCAGCTGGCTTCTAAATCAGCGGTTCAATACGTACAACGATATTCAGTATTAAATGGACAGTGTGGAGGTATATCACTGTAGAATAAGTTTTATTTTGTATGTAGCCACTCTCAAGCGCATAGTGTCCATTGTTTAATATTTCAACAATATTTCAACAAAAAGCCCTTTTACAGGCAAGCAATCACAGTACAGGTATCCACAACACATACTGATTCGGTCAGCAGAGGTTTTGAAAGCAAACAGAGAGCAAATTGCTTCCTTATTTCCTTGTACATTCTATATAGATACTCCTCTATCTCTTTCTCTGCCTCAGTTGTGCTGTTTAGAGACGTAGATGGAACATGTATACAAAATCTGGAGGTATCAGTTTTCTATAAGCGCTTTATCTTGTCTGCAGGCTGTCCTCTTCATTGTGGAGGGAGGCACGTTACGTGAACTGGTGCAGCTAATGTACAGCATGCGGACCCAGTACGGTGCCGACGAGGGCAGTGAAAACATCCGCAGCTGCTACCAGGACAACGTAGACCGCATGTATCGTTACTTCCAGGTTAGTGTTGCAATCCAGCGTGGAACCCGACAGAAACGCAAGTGGTTTTTAATTATATAGAAATTTGTAGACTAAGGTTTTCCATTAGCGAACAGACTCACTAAAATAGGTCAATGGAAAGTTTTTTAATACAACTGTTGTACTTAAAAGTAGAAAATTAAAAGAGAAGTAGACTTCTCAAGATAACTGAATTGAATGTGGAATTTCTAAAAATTAGTATGACAGTAAAGTGATGGTTGAAGTATACTTCTCTTCCCTGGACATGGCCTTTGACTGTCATATGGTTTGCCCGTCGTGAGCATAAAGTACCTGAATAACTAATTGAATGAGTCCAACTGCTGTAACACAGTCCCAAAATACGATCTTTCCTGCTTCTGTGTTATCAGTGACTTTTGCGTTTCTGTTGGTGCACATTAAGGATTTGCCATTTTTGTTTTGTTCATGAGAATAATAAGCACAGTCATGGGGGATCTTCAGAAATTAGCAGCTTTATCACTGATGTATGCTCATGACGTTTTTCTGTGCACAATAAGGATTTCTAACAAGTCCAAGCATGAAACAACCGTCATACACAGTACCGACTACTCCTCCGTGTAAAGGAGTACCTGTCAACAGATAGAATTAATATGGACACTATGAAGATCGATGGTATGGATGTTTAAGGAGAAATGTCTTCAAGTAAATTGGCTCCAAAATTGCTCCCGACCGCTCACTTGTTTCTGAAATCACAAACCGCAACAGCAATGCATGGCTTAAATGGTGGACAATGACTGGTGTGCCTTGTAATACCGGAACGACCCAAGTTGAAAATACAACTTCTTCCACTTACCACGTACGGTGAAGAATGCTGGCCCACAGGAAAAGGATCAGAGTAACTATTTACTGTAGTGGAAACTTAAATACTTTGGTGGGCATGTGCGTTTACATTTCACGATCATGTGGGCAAAAATTAAATTTTGAGGCATTATGGACTGGCACCTGTCGTTGAGAAGCAGAGGGAAAGCCGTCTCCGATGTTATTGATACGTACTTTCAGCAGATCAAGAAACAAAGGCATGACGCAGGTTTTCGTAGGATGTCGATGGTAAACGACCAGTTGGGAAACCGAGGCCACATGGTCCTCGTGGACCATGCGTAAGATTGCGCCCGGTGCTGACGGATGGCTAAAAGGGCGAACAATGAGGATTAGGAAGACGGAGAAGAAAAGAGGATAAAATGAACCATCAGTAGCAGTGCACAGGTACATTATAATTCGTGGTCCAAGAAGTTTCGGGATTGCAGCCATACACGGCGGAGAACCATTCAGCCGTCTTTCTATCAAAAATGGGCGAGGAGGCGCATGAGCAAAAGCAGCCGCTTAATGGGTGACCTCTGTCGAGTTTCGCGCCCCTGTCCATTTATGGCGGGCAGGCGAAAGCGCAATAGTGATGCTATATGCATGCTCTCTGTCGGAATGTGAACTCGCGGAGTTGAAATTCAGATGCCAAAATTAATCAAATTGTCACTAGACGTGTCATTTGGCGTAACACGTTTCGTTTCTGAAGACATTAAAAAAATCACCTGGTCCACGGCTTATAATGGTGAAAGTTGCCATCACGATTAACAAGGTCTTGCACTAATCTGATTTCCAACGATTCCTTAATAACTGAACCCCAGAAGGATCTCGTAGAGGCTAAGATTTCCATGACAGAATATTCCACAGTAGGTACTGTGGAGGTATAATGCTCGGCTATAACTAGCTTAATGGGCTGCGAAAGTCGTGTGTGGTGATCAAGTTCAACGCATTATTCATGCTATGTGCGCGTTATAGGACCAATGTTTGCTCTCCCACTCTGGAAAGGTATTCTGTAGATTCCAATCGCAGAACATTCTTTGACAAACCGAGAAGAGGATCTTGTGGATGGGCGGGTGATTACTTTAAAATGATGTTTCCTTAAGATTCTGCCTAATTTTGACGAAATATTCGGTGTTAGCGTTTCTTCTTTCTGAAACCTGTGCTAATCTAATGTGGAGAATGTCTTAGTATTTGAACACTGATTGCAGCGTTCCAGCTCCTTTACAAGGCTGTTTCCATCAGACACATGGCACATATCGTGCCGTAGATGGAGCGTGCTATATTCGGAGTGGGTGCGAAACACAACACAGGTCGCTCATGTAGTGGCTTCAAAAAAATGTTCAGATGTGTGTGAAATCTTAAGGGACCTAACTGCTTAGGTCATCAGTCCCTAAGCTTACACACTACTTAAACTAAATTAGCCTACGGACAAATACACACACCCATGCCCGAGGGAGGACTCGAACCTCCACCGGGACCGCAGTGGCTTCATTTACGCATGTGCGTCTAACCCTGAAACATCGGGAAAACTTCAAGAATCACAGTAATTCGATTTATTTGCACAAAAACTACCAATAGCTATTATCAACAAAATTTGTTAATACATTACTCTGAACTGATTTCACCTTTTAAAATCAAAAGTTACAAAAAAAGTCTTCATAACAATATTAGGGCCACTTTCGCGGAAGTAACGTTTTACTAAAATCATAAGGAACACTGAAATGCGGATTTTTATTCACGTAGACAAGTAATTCACAATACCAGGTAGTAGCTTCCCGTGAGTTAAGGTCTTTACCAGCGTGTGACTTTCACACTCATTGCAAGTAAGGACAGCGCCTGCAGGTGGTAGCTGTTGCGAATTTCATGACTACAGCCACGTTAGACTGGGACCAGTGTCTGTCAACAGCGATTGTAAATTGATATTACAGAGCGCTACAAGTTGCATGTAACTTTTTCTTTATTTTACATGTTTCGACCAACGAGAGCATTTTCACAAATTACGTTGCCGAGTGCCACTCGTTACAAATATCGGGCTGTGCTTAGTGCCGCCGTCATATATAAAATGGAATTATTTGTAAAGAGCGGCCCTCGGCCAAGTAATTTCTGGAGATGATCGCGTTGATCGAGTGAAACATGTAAAATAAAGAAAAAGTCACTTGTGACTTATGGCGGCTCTATAGTTTTAATTTCTAAAGGTCACTCTTACGCTGCAGCATATGCCTGATCTCGCTATCAGTGAATATAATTGACAATCATCACTTACGCTTGCGACCAAATTGTTAAGTATTCTGCAATAGAATTCTTACAGCTTTATTACAGCTGTACTTCGCCCTGGGAGTTAATAAAAATACACCGTAAAGTTTTCTTAGTATTGTTAGGTTAGCTTTGTTAGCAAAAGTCGTTACGCTAAGGTAAGATGGTTCAAATGGTTCAAATGGCTCTGAGCACTATGGGACTTAACATCTATGGTCATCAGTCCCCTAGAACTTAGAACTACTTAAACCTAACTAACCTAAGGACAGCACACAACATCCAGTCATCACGAGGCAGAGAAAATCCCTGACCCCGCCGGGAATCGAACCCGGGAACCCGCGCGTGGGAAGCGAGAACGCTACCGCACGACCACGAGCTGCGGACGGTAATACATAATGTTTCTCTGTATACAGTTTCTAAAGAAATATTCCCTCTAAAGTACGTACCCACTAAACTGCAACAGTTTGTTCTGCACACATTACAGAAACTATGACCAACCTGCCGAAAAACAGCTCTACTAAGGCTATCACGCAATCATAATTTTATAATATTGTTTTTGTTCTGACTGCCATCCGTTAAAGATTCTTGAAGTTTGATGCGTAACTGTATGTGCCTTATATGGTTATTTCTCTCATCTTGAATAGTAACCGCTAGACTGATCTTGAAAATAATGTATTTGTTTGAATTTGTCAAATTAGAGAAGCGTTCGCTACAGTTGTGGTCGAATTGTAGTTACAATTAGGACTAATAAAAAGAGCAAATTACTTACATGGTGAATTATGGCATTAAAGTTGCAGTAGGACGGGACCGCACATTGTTTGTCTAATAATAAATCACGCAATTAGTGTGTCGTCAGATAACCAGTGTGTATGGGTCCACGGTTCCTCAAGCGTTCCTAAGTTTTGTTTTAAAAACTATAAGAACCACCAAGAGATATCCTCCCGACCTAATGTTATAAAATATCGCTAATGGTCTAGACAACCCAGTCAAAAATTAAAAATACCTACCATGAATCCGGAACAGACGACAGTTGACCGAAGTAAGTGGTTAACTATTACATATAAGGCCACGAACCATCGAGAGTCCCCAAAATTAATGAAAATGTGTGAAATATCAAAGACAATCCACATAGTAATAGAAGCAGGACGATGACTGATATGGAAATCTGTGTGAACCTGAAATACCATAAGTAAAGCAGGCACACTTGAGGAACTGTGGGCTCATATTTTCCGCATATCTGATGGTCGGCTAATTGCATCATTTATTCATAGACCAGTAATATTCGGTCGCGTCCATGTTGTGACTTCCATATCATGATTCACTAAGTAACTAATTTACTTTATTTCTCACTGTTGATTGTAACAATAATTCGACCACAATTTTACCTAACGATTTTCCTGATTTAACACATTTAACTGGATGATTTAGTTTGCAGACTACCAAACACGTCGTTACATAAGTTATTTCCAAGAGAATCCAAGCGGCTATTATTCTAGATGGGTACGGTTGTACCTCATACAAGCCCGCATCTCGTGGTCGTGCGGTAGCGTTCTCGCTTCCCACGCCCGGGTTCCCGGGTTCGATTCCCGGCGGGGTCAGGGATTTTCTCTGCCTCGTGATGGCTGGGTGTTGTGTGCTGTCCTTAGGTTAGTTAGGTTTAAGTAGTTCTAAGTTCTAGGGGACTTATGACCACAGCAGTTGAGTCCCATAGTGCTCCGAGCCATTTTTGTGACGAACGACTAGATGTAGGAAAAACGCAAGGATCACTCTTAGTTATCCCTCAGAATATAACAGTCGATACTAAGACGGGCACAAGCATACTGGAGCTGGGAGCAGTTATACGATTAAGAAATTGTGAAAAGAAATGTGACGTATGTGTCAACGGACAGGACCCTAATCTAGACAAGTGGATGATCCTTCTATCAACAGAGTAATGCCGTAGTCAGCGAGAGGCAGATGCGAAGAAGCAACACTGGATTGCAGAACATTTCAAGAGGTTTCAATTGATGCATAAAAGATTGACGATAATAATCAAAGGCAGGCAGTCATCAAGGAAGACAATGCTAAGACAGAAAATTCATATCCGAACAATGTTATAAGAATACATGTAAGTGTAGGAAAATGTATGTAGAGAAACGATCAGGATCTTTTATGACAGTACAAGGGAAGCAATCCGAAGAACGAACAATAGATGACATCTAAAAACTGTTACAGAAGAAGTCGGTCCCTACAGCAATCGACTCATGCAAAGCCTAGGTTGACGACCTAAGATGCCGTTATGAGAAGGGACCGGAAATTACAACCAGGCTGCAGCAGTCACAGACTATGCATGGTGGCCACCGATGATTGTGATCAGAGCGATAACAGCAGACAAGTTCAGAAGCTTTTGATGTGACACTGGAAAGCAGGTCCATACACTCGCTCAGAGTCAAATGACTGAGCTAAATTATTTGTAATAATTATGTCATCTCGGGGAAGATCAGTTTGGATTCCTTAGAAATGTTGAAACACGTGGGGCAATACTGACCTTACGACTTATCTTAGAAGAAAGATTAAGGAAAGGCCAACGTACGTTTCTAGCATTTGCAGAATTAGAGAAAGATTTTGACAATGTTAACTGGAATACTCTCTTTCAAATTCTAAAGGTGGCTGGGGTAAAATACAAGGAGCGAAAGGCTATTTACAATTTGTACAGAAACCAGATGGCAGTTATAAGAGTAGAGGGGCATGAAAGGGAAGCAGTGGTTGGGAAGGGAGTGAGACAGGGTTGTAGCCTCTCCCCGATGTTATTCAATCAGTAAAGCAAGCAGTAAAGGAAACAAAAGAAAAGTTCGGAGTAGGAATTAAAATCCACGGAGAAGAAATAAAAACTTTGAGATTCGCCGATGACATTGTAATTCTGTCAGAGACAGCAAAGGACTTGGAAGAGCAGTTGAACGGAATGGACAGTGTCTTCAAAGGAGGATATAAGATGAACATCAACAAAAGCAAAACGAAGATAATGGAATGTAGCCCAGTTAAGTCGGGTGATGCTGAGGGAATTAGATTAGGAAATGAGACACTTAAAGTAGTAAAGGAGTTTTGCTATTTGGGGAGCAAAATAACTGATGATGGTCGAAGTAGAGAGGATATAAAATGTAGACTGGCAATGGCAAGAAAGCGTTTCTGAAGAAGAGAAATTTGTTAACATTGAGTATAGATTTAAGTGTCAGGAAGTCGTTTCTGAAGGTATTTGTATGGAGTGTAGCCATGTATGGAAGTGAAACATGGACGATAAATAGTTTGGACAAGAAGAGAATAGAAGCTTTCGAAACGTGGTGCTACAGAAGAATGCTGAAGGTTAGATGGGTAGATCACATAACTAATGAGGAGGTATTGAATAGAATTGGGGAGGAGTTAGTGGCACAACTTGACAAGAAGAAGGGACCGGTTGCTAGGAGATGTTCTGAGGCATCAAGGAATCACAAATGTAGCATTGGAGGGCAGCGTGGAGGGTAAAAATCGCAGAGGGAGACCAAGAGATGAATACACTAAGCAGATTCAGAAGGATGTAGGTTGCAGTAAGTACTGGGAGATGAAGAAGCTTGCACAGGATAGAGTAGCATTGAGAGCTGCATCAAACTAGTCTCAGGTCTGAAGACCACAACAACAACAACAATTATGTCACGTGAAGTTCTTCATCATGTGTGAATTACAATCTTGCTTGAATGATTATATATTACGTCGGAAGACAATACTGTCCTCAGGTAAACATATAGTTCAAAATTCCAGCTATGTTACTAGGTACACTCTGTTTCACAGAAGCAGCAACAACAGTCAATTTTGGCATTTATTCCCAAAGTATATGGATAGTTTTTCTACGATGGTCAGAAGAAGCAATGGAACCAATTGAGCTTCAGTCGACATAACAATGTCCTCGGCGCAAAACACAACTTGAGTGCTAAATGCCATTAGTAGAGCATTAGCTGATAAATTGTATTTTGTTATTTATCATTAAACTATCTAAATGATTCAGAACATTCTTTCCGACATGTCTTTCAAAGAAATGTTAACCACGATTCTTATATGTCTCAAATTATCATACGTAACTGTAATAACGAAATGAATGGGGACATACAAATCCCACCTGGGTATTAATTTTTGTAGTCATTTGTGGAGGGAAAAAAGTTGCTTTTGAAACGAAATTGGATGCCAGAAATTGATCGCGCTGCCCTTTCTCTGAAGGAGGCATGTAGTGTGGGAGGAAAGAATCTAATGTGAAAGCTAATCAGCACTGAACCATCATTAAAACAACGGAGAAGTTATAATGGTTAAAGGTACTAGATGTAAAATGGAAATGAGCGTTTGGCGTCATTGGCCGAGAGGCCCCTGGCGGGACAGGTCCGGTCGCCTTGGTACAGGTCTTAAACATTCGACGCCACATTGGGCGACCTGCGCGCCGGATGCGAATGAAATGATGATGAAGACAACGCAACACCCAGTCGCTGATCGAAGAAAATCCCCGACCCAGCCGGGAATCGAACCCGGGCCCGTTGGAAAGCAATCCGTCACGCAGACCACTCAGCTATCGAGGCGGACTAAAGCACTAGTTAATCAGATTGAGAACATCAATAACGAACTTTTCACTCTGCAATGAAGTGTGAACTGTCATGGTAACTTCTGTTGGATTACAGTAAATGGACGCAAGGTCTTTGACCATCTTACAACTTTGACTTAAAATTACCAAATAATCAGCAACCAGTAGCAAAATCCTGCGAGTTCTCATTTCACCCTATCGAGCCTGTGTTAATTTTCCCATGTATGAAGCGTGCTAGCTGTTTATTTCTGCATTTGGTCTTGTTTGTTTAATAAGTTTGTTTCGTTCGTGTCCGTAATTTTCTTATCTCAACTTAGTTTACTTTACATGTGCATGCAGCAATGTGGCGCCATCTGCCGGAAAAAATCTATACTTCCTGAATATCATTAACTGTACGCTAGATGGATGCCAACACCGTTTTACGTTTTGGCATTACGATTAATTTCTGCTCTTCGATAATATGATAAATAATTTTAAAATTTTTTAAAAAGTTTTTTAAAACTTCTTCTATGGTGTGCTTCTCACCTATGTTTGTTCCTTTTTTTTACCAATTTGTACAATCGCTTTCACACTGGACTCGCATTCGGGAGGACGACGGTTCAATCCCGTCTCCGGCCATCCTGATTTAGGTTTTCCGTGATTTCCCTAAATCGTTTCATGCAAGTGCCGGGATGGTTCCTTTGAAAGGGCAAGGCCGATTTCCTTCCCAATCCTTCCCTAACCCGAGCTTGCGCTCCGTCTCTAATGACCTCGTTGTCGACGGGACGTTAAACACTAACCACCACCACCACAATCGCTTTTTGGCGTATATAACTGTACTATGTGGTTGACTAAATATTTGTCAATATATCCATTTTTTGTAAATATTTCAGTACTTTATCATTATATTTTACCTCAATTTATATGTCATTTCTTCTTTTCATTTTTATTTTAGCTGCATCCTTTCGCATACAGTGCAGGTTTGGTTTGCAGCGTCCCTCTTATGGTTTCTCGTTGTCATAGTCAATTGTCGATGTATCACTTTATGTTTGACCTCTGCTTAAGACAGTGTTACTACTCAGGGCACAAATTCAAAAAAATGGATCAAATGGCTCTGAGCACTATGGGACTCAACTGCTGAGGTCATTAGTTCCCTAGAACTTAGAACTAGTTAAACCTAACTAACCTAAGGACATCACAAACATCCATGCCCGAGGCAGGATTCGAACCTGCGACCGTAGCGGTCTTGCGGTTCCAGACTGCAGCGCCTTTAACCGCACGGTCACTTCGGCCGGCCGGCACAAATTCGTTGAAAGGTAAATTTTTATGTGCATTTTAAATGGTTTAATGCGTCTGTATACCTTTAATTGCTTTTACGTTGCTTTATGTACATTTATTCATTTGGTCACTGTTATTAATTAGTTTTATTTTTATTCTGGTATTTGTAGCGCCGATGATGGCTATTAATCAGTTGAAATCGATTTGCGAAAGTAAATAAAGAAAACATGATATTGCGACTGGTTGCTGCTTATTTGGTAATTTCATGGTTTACGGCCGCTGCACAACTTGGAAACCACATGGAGCCCACCATTCAGAAGCTTTGACTTATAAGGACCGTTCCCTGGATCAATGGCAGCAGCGTCTTTTATATCAATTAACATACAACATGTCTCCTACACCTTGTGGCAGACAGGATACATGCATTCTCCCTTGTGTTGCAGGTAATGGCCCTGCTCCCGACGCTCTACTGGGTATGCTCTCCACTGGTGTTCGGCGCTGAGACGAGTGCCGCGCTGGACGCGCAAGACAACCACCGCCAGCTTCCCCTACCCTTCTGGCTCCCTTCTGGCGTCAACTCGTCGCCCACGTATCAACTGTTATACGTAATCCAAGCCTTCAGTCTCACTGTCACAGTAGAATCGGCAATATGTTTGGATGTATTCTTCATTCGCCTCATGATGATGGTTGCAGCTGAGCTTCAAGTCTTAAACGAGAACATTTCAGCTATCGACTGTGATCAGGCTAATGGACGTGAGGACCAAGAATACGATTCACTGATAGCCCGTGGTGACCGTGCCCCTCAATTTACAGAGAAATATCCAGAGAATTTTTCAGACGACGAAATATTTTCACGGCTGTTGGAGAACATTCATCATCATCAGACGATTCTCAGGTTGGTAAATTAATTTAATAATCATTGTATTTAATGCAGTATACACCTGTTGCAAATGTTGCGTACTGTTTTATTAAAGAAGACAGCATTTCCCTAACAACGTTGATCGGGAGAAGTACTGATCACGATGCGAAAAGAGCACACCAATGGCTTTGGAACGTTTTAGATGGTGTATAACTGGTACCAGCTGGTTATGTC
Organism: Schistocerca nitens; assembly: GCF_023898315.1. Classification (NCBI taxonomy): domain Eukaryota; kingdom Metazoa; phylum Arthropoda; class Insecta; order Orthoptera; family Acrididae; genus Schistocerca; species Schistocerca nitens. The sequence continues at coordinate 766,920,528 of NC_064614.1, read as the reverse complement.
ACCGTTCACCGCTGACCCAAATCATGACAGTAAATTCGGGTGTACAAGTTGATTCAGCTGCCACAAACGCTGTCGTCTTATGCAACGCGCAGTGTTATATCTGGCCATCAAAATCCACGCGCGAAATTTTCATATTTTCTCGCTCGTTACAAGCAAACTGTTAGTGTTACAGAACAATAGAGCAGGACACTTTTTGTATGAAATTTAATATAGCTAAATTTTGTACTGGGATACGTTTTCGATAGAGGCCACGATTTTGGAATTATGGAATTATTCAAGAAAAACGTATAAAAGTGACTTTCAAACACAACTTCAACCTTCTCCCCCAACTTTCCCCCCTCCCCCCCCCTCGACCCCCGCAACTCATCCCTCACCAGTCAAGATTTCTAATATGTACTTCGGGACACTCCCTCCTACCACCGTACAAAAATTTCCGACTACACTAACTACTGCCAATATTCGACCTTTCTGATTTCTATTGATTGGGCTATTACGCCACCAGCATATTCTTTTGTTCCGTTAACATTATCAATTTAGACGTGCCCGTGACGCTAAAGAAAGAAAAACGCCTTTTGGAAACTTCACCCGCACAAACACAGTTTCGTAGTCAGAAGACATCACGAATACAACGATAATTTTTATTTTATGCTGTTCAGGTTCACAAAATTGTTAGCTAAAATGTACACAAAGTCGATAAATACCAAAAAAGGTGGGCTACCTGGAATAGTTATGTAGTCAGCGGTAGGAGGGAGGGCCATGAACGACATATAAGAAATCCTGACTAGTGAGGGATGAGCATGTGGGCTGAGCTGCATCTGAAATTCAGTCTTGCAAGTTTTCTTGAATAACTCGAAAATTGTGGCCTCCAGAGAAAACGTATCCTAGTAAAAATATGACGGTTTCCTACACAAAAGTCTCCGTTCAGTTTTTGTGTAGTTTGCGCGTAGCCAGCGAGAGAGTGTGAAAACATCATTCGTGGTGTTTGAAGGCTAGATAAAACATTTCAGGTTGCATAAAACAACAGCGGGATTGCAGCTGAATCAACTCGTAAAGGACAATCGGTCCTATAGAATCAGCGTAGTAGGGCCGACGTGAAAACGTGACAGAAAGGAGCTCCAGTGTATGTACATGCCAAGGGCCACACACTGAGTGAAACTGCCTGATTTGTTGGGGTATTAACGTGGGCTTTCCGACTTGTCTGCAAGGAATGTTGCACGGATCGCATTTATGTAACACTGCTAATGAAGACTAGCCAGACGAGTGTCATGCCATCTCAATAACAAACGGTTTTCAGTGCCTCAGGAATTACTATCCGTCGACACGGGTCCTTCTTAACCGGTTTCGGGGTGAACATCATAAATGCAGCCACCAGCCAAATAACCAGGAGACCAGAGACCAGGAGACCTGGTTCTGGTCAGTTAGAGGATAGAGTACACTCGACGCAGACTCGATAAGACGTCAAGAGAACTCTTCTCGCTCCACCTGCAGCTGGCGTCGACGCTCTCTCCTGACTGGTGAAAGTCGATAGATGCAGTTTATCTGGTTTCAAGCCAGAAAGCAAGACATGGCAACGAGCCACCTGTAGACAAACTGCTAAATACGAGCGCCATACGGCGAAACCAGGGCAAGAAGAACCTCAGAGAACTGTCATTAACTGGACAGAGAAAGTAATTGATAGTAACTTGTCTGTGCTAGGAAAAAGATTAAATTTCTTACCGACATCGACGATTTTACCAGCAGCAGAACAGGCTGCTCTTGCACATCCACTGGATGCTTCAGAGGAAATACGTTGTGAAACGTACCATACACTTAAGACGGCATCTCCATCGAAGCCTAACATTTGAAAGCACTTAAATGGCTACGAGAAGATTCTGAGACAGTTATCCCCCCAGCTGACAAAGTGAATTCTACAGGCCTGCTACCATGTCACATTTATAAACCAAAATTGTACGACCTATTAAAGGACGACAAATATAGGAGATCTGAAGATGTTCCTACCAACCGAGTGACGAGAAAGATCATCGAGCTTCTCTAACATGCCTTCCTAGACAAGAAGAAGGTGAAGAAACTTAGTCCACGAGCAGCTTTACAACCTACACTGTACGGTCTACTTAATGTTCACAAGCAAGAAATGCCTCTTCGTCTACTTGTTAGCAACATCTGCGCACCAAAATGTGAGTTAGGGGAACACCTCACAGCGAAGCTCGCCCCTGCTGGCATTTGCCAGCACCATATGAATTTCGGTGTATTTCATTCAGCAGCTCCAGCAATTTCGACTGGGCCAATTAGACCTCATCGTGAGTTTCGACGAAGTGCATCACCTACAAGGATGGCTATAGGAGACTCCCTAAGCGTCATAGGAGAAAAGTTTGAATAAGCGCTAACAAAGCTGTTGGAATTCGTGCTAATGTCAGGTTACTTTCTGTTTGATGAAAATTATTACGAACAAACAGTGGCGAGGGTTAATATACCTGTGGAGACATTTGAAGAAGAAGCCCTGGAGTCGGCAGTCGACAAGCTCTTGCCCTTTTTTGGATATGTAGACGACACGTTAGTAATCTGGCCATATGGACGACGTTACATACAAGACTTTCTGTAACACCTCAATTCGCTGCGCACTACACCAAATTCACGATGGAGAGTGGGAAACCACCAACTACCATTTCTGGATGTGCTCTTCAAACAAGGACCAGACAGTGTGCTAGGACACAGCATCTAGCGTAAACCGAGACATATGAATTTATACTAGGATGCCTCCAGCTGCTATGCCTTATCACAACGACAAGGTGTTCTAAGCACAGTGCTCAGAGGACGTGATATCTTGTACCGTCGCAGTCTGTCAGATGAGCTGCAGCACTTGCAGGTTATGTTGTGTACGAACGGTTACAGCAAGCGCAAGATAAAATGTGCCCTAAAGCCAAAGGAACAAAGACACGAAACACTGACGCCGAAGACAAAGCGGTTGCGACGGTGATTATTCCATACGTCGAGAACATATTAGCAACAATCGGAAAAGTACTCCGGAAACAAAGCGTCAAGTGCATGTTCCTCCCACATGCCAAGACGAAACCTTGTTACGATCAGTCGAGATAAAATAGGACTCCTTTACGTGTGTGGCAAAATTTGTGTAGGTCAGACTATACGGACAGAACATGAGAGAGGTACTGAGCATAAACGCCATTCAGACACGTTCAGTCAACAAAGTCTGCTGTGGCAGAGCACTGCATCTCCCACGGATATACCATGAATTATGAAAACACATAGTTGATGTAAAACCTCCTGAGACAGTATCCTCAAAGAGTCTGTAGAGATCTGACTGCATGAGAAACTAGTAAGTAAGGACAGGGATTTTAATTAAGCTAGACAAGAGCAAAGCGGCAGTCTACGTAGATGTCCGCTACCGTTATGACAACTGAAGAGAAAGAGGAAGCACTGTTGCTATGCCACCAAAGATCCGCGTTCAGCACCCGCCGTGGCGCTATTGAAACCTGGATCGGCGACCTACGCCACGCTTTCTCAACCACCGCACCATGTCCACTCCCAGAGGCGCTAGTTGGAGACGGCTGGATGCGCGGAGGAGTAGAGAGAAAATGTGAAGGCGCTCAGTTATGAGTGACGCAGGTACATGGTGAGAAGTGGGCTTGCCGAAATATGCGCCTTTTAGAAGACGGTACCAGGCTGAACACCCAAGAACTATTAATGTTGATTCATTTATTTACATAAAACAGTTTACTACAGATGTGTCGAGCTAAAGTACGGTGTAGGGCGATGAGTGCTGAACCCACCGTTGTAGGAACACCCTGCGTAGTTGTGAAGATGTCTGCGGGTCACTATGCCCAAGGAGGCCCAGTAGCATGATAACCTTGCGTGGGAAGCATGTCCAGGTGGTGATCATAGCTGCGCCAGATGCTACATAGGAGCCTGGACTGGCTATGCTCCTAGCAAGGTAAACTGGTTGTCTCCCATGGTATGCGTCGGTATGGTGATAACTGCATAGGCCTCTGGCCGCACATTTGGTTGGCGGATCTGTGGTTGGGTCGCCTCCTGTGCGTGGCTCCCACGGATTGGGTATAGGATGGCGAATGGAGACAGCTGCTCCAATATGTGGCAGCTGACTATGGCCTCACAATGGTAGCCACCTGGTCGGAGATTTGGGGCCACTTGCCAGCTGGACCTCCCGTAATTGTAAGTGCAAAGCGCATTTGTTGGTGAGCACATGCCTCTGGTGTCATGTACTCCACTTGTCGCAGTGCAACCAAAGCGTCCAGAGTTTTGTAATGCCACTGATCTTTGCTCAAGTGGTTATGCCAGTATACTGAGATGCAGTGCTACATAATCAGAGAAAGCGTTTCGTAGAGGAGGTGTAATTTCGAGTTTTCGTTACTGTAATCGTAAATTCAGGCAGATTGTAGCGCAGTCATTAGGCATTTGTACAGGTTAGTTCATACATTCTTTGCATGTTTCCCTTGTGTTATCTAGGCACGGACTCGTTTTTCAGTAACTGTTGTTCAACATCGATTAGAATGGACAGGGACTGTGATGCTGTGTTCGGATGAGGGCTGAGTTGTCATCCCTTCGCTCACAGCTTGAGGCTGTTGCCAATGGGCACCACTGTGGGGAGCCGGACTTGGGTATCACGAGGATGTCAACCTCGTCCCGTCTGTCTCCAGATCGGTCTGCCGCTATGGATGCCCCGGTTGCTTCCCACAGTGGGGCTGAGCCCTCGCCTGTGGTTGATTGGGAGGTCGTTCCAAGGCGTGGCAGGCAGCGAAAGACGTCACCGGAGACTGATCAGAAAGCCTCCCCAGTGCGTCTGACAAACAGGTTTCAGGTCTCTGGCTGAGCCAGATGCATCTGCCTGCCCTGTTTCAGAGGATGATTCTCAGCCTTCAAGGTCCGGGCAATCGCAGAGGGTGGGCTTATTGGTAGTTGGGAGCTCCAATGTTAGGCGCGTAATGGGGCCCCTTAGGGATATGGCGGCTAAGGAGGGGAAGAAATCCAGTGTGCACTCCGTGTGCATTCCGGGTGGAGTCATTCCTGATGTGGAAAGGGTCCTTCCGGATGCCATGAAGAGCACAGGGTGCAGCCAGCTGCAGATGGTGGCACATGTCGGCACTAGTGACGTGTGTCGCTTTAGATTTGAGGAAATTCTCTCTGGATTCCAGCGGCTATCTGTTTTGGTGAAGGCTGCCGGTCTTGCTTACGAGATGAAGGCAGAGCTTACAATCTGCAGCATCGTTGACAGAACCGACTGCGGACCTTTGGTGCAGAGCCGGGTGGAGGGTCTGAATCAGAGGCTCAGACGGTTTTGCGAGCGTGTTGGCTGCAGATTCCCTGACTTGCGCCATAGGGTGGTGGGGTTTCGGGTTCCGCTGAATAGGTCAGGAGTTCACTACACTCAGTCTCAGACGGTGTTCAGGAAAGATAGATTAGACAGAATTGATGGTGGAGTGTTTGTGTCTGTCAGTAGTGGTTTATCTTGTAGTGAAGTCGAAGTAGATACTCCGTACGAATTGGTATGGGTGGAGGTTATACTTAACAGCCGAACTAAGTTAATAATTGGCTCCTTCTACTGACCCCCAGACTCCGATGATATAGTTGCTGAACAGTTAAGAGAAAATTTGAGTCTCGTAACAAATAAATACCCCACTCATACGGTTATAGTTGGTGGGGACTTCAACCTTCCCTCGATATGTTGGCAAAAATACTTGTTCAAAACCGGTGGCGTGGACTGGGTGTTTTTTTTTAGGTTAGAAGGCCTCGGGAAAGTACGGGGTGGGCTGCAGTCTCAAAGGGTGCATGGCAAATACAGGACGTGCTTGGATCAAGAACAGTCGGAATTATAGGTGTAAATTGTTGTAGTTGTGCTGGGAAAGTCCCTGAGCTTCAAGCGCTAATAGAAAGCACAGAAGCTGAAATCGTTATAGGTACAGAAAGCTGGCTAAAGCCTGAAATAAGTTCTGCAGAAATTTTTACGAAGTCTCATACGGTGTTCAGGAAAGATAGATTAGACAGAATTGATGGTGGAATGTTTGTGTCTGTCAGTAGTGGTTTATCTTGTAGTGAAGTCGAAGTAGATACTCCGTACGAATTGGTATGGGTGGAGGTTATACTTAACAGCCGAACTAAGTTAATAATTGGCTCCTTCTACTGACCCCCAGACTCCGATGATATAGTTGCTGAACAGTTAAGAGAAAATTTGAGTCTCGTAACAAATAAATAACCCACTCATACGGTTATAGTTGGTGGGGACTTCAACCTTCCCTCGATATGTTGGCAAAAATACTTGTTCAAAACCGGTGGTAGGCAGAAAACATCTTCCGAGATTCTCCTAAATGCTTTCTCCGAAAATTATTTCGAGCAGTTAGTCCACGAATCCACGCGAATTGTAAATGGTTGCGAAAACACACTTGACCTCTTACCCACAAACAATACAGAGCTAATAGAGAGTATCATGACTGATACAGGGATTAGTGATCACAAGGTCGTTGTAGCTAGGCTCAATACCGTTTCCTCCAAATCCACCAGAAACAAACGCAAAAAAAATTATTTAAAAAAGCGGATAAAGTGTCACTAGAAGCCTTCCTAAGAAACAATCTCCATTCTTTCCGAACTGACTATGCAAATGTAGACGAGATGTGGCTCAAATTCAAAGATATAGTAGCAACAGCAATTGAGAGATTCATACCTTATAAATTGGTAAGAGATGGAACTGATCCCCCATAGTACACAAAACTGGTCCGAACGCTATTGTAGAGGCAACGTAAAAAGCATGCGAAGTTCAGAAGAACGCGAAATCCCGAAGATTGGCTAAAATTTACAGACGCGCGAAATTTGGCATGGACTTCAATGCGAAATGTCTTTAATAGGTTCCACAACGAAACATTGTCTCGAATTTGGTAGAAAATCCGAAGAAATTCTGGTCGTATATAAAGTACACAAGCGGCAAGACGCAGTCAATACCTTCGCTGCGCAGTGCCGATGGTACTGTTACCGACGACTATGCCACTAAAGCGGAGTTATTGAACGCAGTTTTACGAAATTCCTTCACCAGGGAAGACGAATTGAATATTCCAGAATTTGAAACACGAACAGCTGCTAGCATGAGTTTCTTAGAAGTAGATACCTTAGGGGTTGCGAAGCAACTCAAATCGCTTGATACGGGCAAGTCTTCAGGTCCAGATTGTATACCGATTAGGTTCCTTTCAGATTACGCTGATACAATAGCTCCCTACTTAGCAATCATATACAACCGCTCGCTCACAGATAGATCTGTACCTACAGATTGGAAAATTGCGCAAAATGGCTCTGAGCACTATGGGACTCAACTGCTGAGGTCATTAGTCCCCTAGAACTTAGAACTAGTTAAACCTAACTAACCTAAGGACATCACAAACATCCATGCCCGAGGCAGGATTCGAACCTGCGACCGTAGCGGTCTTGCGGTTCCAGACTGCAGCGCCTTTAACCGCACGGCCACTTCGGCCGGCGAAAATTGCGCAGGTCGCACCAGTGTATAAGAAGGGTAGTAGGAGTAATCCATCGAACTACAGACCTTTATCATTGACGTCGGTTTGCAGTAGGGTTTTGGAGCATATACTGTATTCAAACATTATGAATCATCTCGAAGGGAACGATCTATTGATACGTAATCAGCATGGTTTCAGAAAACATCGTTCTTGTGCAACGCAGCTAGCTCTTTATTCGCACGAAGTAATGGCCGCTATCGACAGGGATCTCAAGTTGATTCCGTATTTCTAGATTTCAGGAAAGCTTTTGACACCGTTCCTCACAAGCAACTTCTAATCAAGCTGCGGGCCTTTGGGGTATCGTCTCAGCTTTGCGACTTGATTCGTGATTTCCTGGAGAAGTATTCGCTATTTGCAGTTTTCTCGATGAGGTTGTGTGCCAGTGATACGCTGATTATTGCTGATACACCACCCCGTTGCTATACTAAACCCTTACCGTTTGCGAGATTCTTGTCAGAAGGGTTCATTTCTGAATCAGCTGTACAGATTCTGTGTGTGACCTTTCCACCGCCGGCAGGCCGGGGTAACCGAGCGGTTCTAGGCGCTACAGTCTGGAACCGCGCGACAGCTACGGTCGCATGGTTTGTGTGATGTTCTTAGGTTACTTAGGTTTAAGTAGTTCTAAGTTCTAGGGGACTGATGACCATAGCAGTTAAGTCCCATAGTGCTTAGAGCCATCTGAACCATCTCTCCACTGTCAAGAAAGTTTCCTTCATCGGGAAAGATTGGAATGAACTGAAATGTATCACATCCACGCACCTCGTTGAAGAAGCAAACACATTCAGTTTTCCTATAGGTACAATAAAGTTAAAACTCAAACTGGGAAAAATATAATCGTTAGGAATATCGTTATGGCATCATCGAGCAACTCGTAAATCCAACTGGTCCATCTTATAGATTTCTTGGACATAACGTACACTTTTTGAAACATATTCATCGCAAGGAATGCTTAATAGATGTCAATGAGAACATTAACATTATTTTTACGTTACGATGTTGCTTGAGCCATTTTACAAGTATTCGTCAACAGATCGGTCACAGTTTCTTTAACGTGTGCGTTTTAAACTGTTGCAGTATTGTGGTAAAAAAGCCATAATAAGTAATATTTGTGTCAACATGGCAATAGCCTAACAGCCTCTCATGAGATGATAGGGCATCCAGTAAAGACTATGTACTACAACTAAAGTAGGAAACCTTTAGTAACAGAATAAGTTTGTATTTCCGAATGTCTTCCTCATTAGGTGCTGCCGGACTCGGATAATTGCAAAAGTGAATTCACATGTCTGAATTTCTCAAGCAGTTGTACCATATTGCATTGTATTCCGCTTGTCGTTCCGGAAAGAATCTGTTGAAGTTACTGCCTCACTGTGCGTCACTGAGAACGAGGGGCGACTTATCGCCCAGATCACCATCGCGAAGTGTTCTGTGCTATTATTGCGTGACTTCTTGTCGAAGCAGAGGGCAACTCTGCGACATGCGTCCCATTGCATTAGGCTTCGTCATGAATTTACTTACCTACTAGAGGAAACAGAGGGAAAATTCTGGTATCCTGAAAGCTACCAATGGGACTATAGTACTTCTGGTTTACAACAAAGGAAAGTATACTTCTACAAAAAACAGAATACTTATACTAACAAGACGAGAGTGAATTTGAATTTGTTAGTGATTTCGTCCTCAGTCTTCATCCAAAGAGGAATGGCGTTAATGAAATTGTTCTGAAATCAGTTAAGAGATTTCAACATGACACTTTACTAATCGTAACTACATCGTTCGGAAAATTAACTAAACACATTATGCTTATCCGTTAAGGATATTTTAGAACCCGTGTCTATTAATTAAGTGTAAAGCCACAAAACTGCAACCAGTCACTTTTTTGAATAGTTGTATATCATTCTATGAACCGGTTTTCGAAACTTTTCACGTTCATCTTCAGATAGTTTAATGGAAGTTACATCACTATTTTTAGCATAATGCTGGGCGCTGCCTTGTGACAGTATGGGCGGTTTTTTTCTGTTAGTGTCCACGTGACTGCTTCCATTTTGACAGACAATTGGTACATCACTTCACACACTGTTACACAATCTGTATACAAGTTACGCTATCACAGTGTAAAAGTATACAGATTGTACAACAGTGTTCGAAGTGATGTACCAATTGTCCGTCAAAATGGAAGCAGTCACGTGGACACTAACAGAAAAAGACCGCCCATACTGCCACATGGCAGCGCCCAGCATTATGCTAGAAATAGTGATGTAACTTCTAGAAAACCATCTAAAGATGAACCTGAAAAGTTTCTAAAACTGGTTGAAGGAAAAATAAATAACTATTCAAAAAAGTGATTCCTTGTAGATTTATGTATGAGTAAACTAGACAACTGAGAACTGAGATGGATGATTTCTGAAACGCAGAACATAAAGAGAAGGATGTATAGAGCCGTATAAAGACCGCCTCATTCGCTGTGACCTTTCATTCATCCCTCCAGGCACACGTTGAGGCTTGCTTTATCCGTTTGCCTAGATCACTCAGTGAACTGATTAAGATGACGACTGTAACAGACAATGTGACGTCTAGTCAGCCCCATCCCCCCACTAAAAGATTCATGACTTAAACAGGAGGATTTGGTTAATATAATCTTCTCTCTCTGAAGATGCTGCGAGGTAAAATAAATAAAGGGTGACAGAGTCTAAATTGCCAGTCACAGCTACATCTGCGATTGCGATTATATAGCTTCCACCACCCACCAAGCCCCTATATACCGGTTCAAGAGACCATATAGGCAGAGAGAGAAGAGAGAGATCTTGCGAGTACATTGTTAAGTATGTACGGTGGCATCAAAATTGATGTTGTGCTTCTAAGCTCCTAGCACAGGGTCGGTCAGACAGTACACGTCTGCAGAAGACGGAAGTTGTGACATAAAGGCGGAATTGGTACAGTTAGTTGCGTATCTGGTTTTTGTTACATATAAGAGATAAGTTGGCTGTTATCCTTTTAAATCACATATAATATTTAAGAAATAGTTAAAACCAAGGAATTTTTCCTCAAAATGGTTCAAATGGTTCAAATGGCTCTAAGCACTATGGGACTCAACTGCTGAGGTCATTAGTCCCCTAGAACTTAGAACTAGTTAAACCTAACTAACCTAAGGACATCACAAACATCCATGCCCGAGGCAGGATTCGAACCTGCGACCGTAGAGGTCGCGCTGTTCCAGACTGAAGCGCCTAGAACCGCTCGGCCACCCCGGCCGGCCTCCTCAAAATGACTGTAACAATAAGTTAAGCGTAAAATAATACCATTCATCCTCGTTAGCCCTGAGGCTATTTCCCTATCTGCAGTTTTCATATCAAATTATTGAAATGTTGCAGCCACAAGCAGGGATAAGGAAGCTGCTCTGTGTAACACACACAAGTAACATCTGCAACTAGAGTAGCTTCGAATTTATGTTTAATTATTGACTGTGTATTTAAAATTGAATAGTTCTATGTTAAGCAGCCGGGTATAACAGTCAGATAAAACACCTTGCTCTCCATTTATTAACATATTTATTAATTCTGTTCCAGATGTGTCTGGCTGTTACAGACTGCAATGAATGTGTCCATCTTCATTCTCCTCTTTGTCAACATGGCGAACTTGTGTTTCAATATGTTTGTTACTGCAGGAGTAAGTATCTTTTTAATGTATCCATAGTGTTCATTTGACACTACAATAGTAAAGCCATAATCACAGTATATATATGTTTTCAACAGAAAGGGTTACATGTTACTTTAGCAAGTTAGTAGTGTGTCAGTCCAACATAAAACCAAATTGTGTTTTGAGATTCTTTTTTTCGGAACACACAAAAATTATGCGCTGCGTTGCATATGGAAGCTTGCTGTGGTTGATAAACTTACGGTGAGGTTATTATATGTGTTTATCTCATGGGAGTTTACGCTATGAGGTGTGTGTGTGTTTAATTTTCCGAATTGTGAATTTATATCAGCCACACGATGGTTGTGCCACAGCGTCATTGCAAGAATTCCTGGCAAATTTCACCATGGTGTAGTCTTTATCTCTTCTAGATTAGGACATGGAACGAACGTTCGGACAAGCATGGGGATAACTTGTTGTGATCTGATTGTGCCACCATTGCCTTTGTGGAAATGGAAATGAGCGTTTGGCGTCATTGCCCGGGTGGTCCCTTGCGGGGCAGGTCCGGCCGACTTGGTGCAGGTCTTATTACATTCGACGCCACATTGGACAACCTGCGTGCCGGATGGGGATGATGTGATGATGAAGACAGCACAACATCCAGTCCCTGAGCGGAGAAAATCCCCGACCCGGCCGGGAATCGAACCCCGGCCCCTAGAACGGCAATCCGTCACGCTGAACACTCAACTGTCGGGGCGGACATTGCCTCTGTTACTTGGTGTCATTATTTCTCGTATTTTTGGTCGGATGTATGGTCATCATTCTCATTATATATTCTCCAACTGATATTTTACGTTTGAAAATGAAGAAGTAGTTCGTTAAAACCGGTAATGTAACCCATTCTTTTTAAAGAAAAATTTTATTTACTGTGACTATGGCTTCACTATTGTAGTGTCAAACATTTAAGTTATATTTTAGTTAGACAGCTTACGACAATCATGTCGGAATATAGAATATACACATATCACCAATTAACGTATAACTGCACACGTAAATATCGTAGTCATAACTTGGGGAAGACTCCTTGCATCAAGGATTTGTTAAGCATCCGTCAGACTGAAATGTGTTTCTAAGAAGAGTGTGTCTTACGAATTTGTCTTCTGTATTATGACTGATCAACTGATTCCAAGACAATCGAAGAAGCGGTAATCTTTTTTTTTCCACTCCAAAGAGTCTCGCCCTGCAATTCTAGACCACTTAGTAGTGGGTCAGAGCGGGTTTCCAACCGGGAATAAACCCTCAGTGACGCACGATTATAGATACGTTATTGAGTCGCTTTCACAGTGTCCACTAAGATGAAAAACGTTGACTGGAGGAAATATTTGTGCAGTCGTGAATTTTCTTACGGCCACAGGGGTGATCGTAATTAACAATATACTAAAAATCCAGACAGATAAGGAGTGAGTGTGAGAGTGAGAGGGCGTGTGAAGTCACTTTTTTAGATTTTTCTTCAATATCACGAAAACGCCGGCATCTAGAGAAACAGTTTTCCTGTACAAAATTTTACAATATTAACTTCCTTACGCAAGAGATCTTGCTCATCTATCCTCTGGGACTTTACGCATTGCAGTGGATGGAAGTATTGCAAATTATCAAGAGGAGTGTTTTGATGGTATAAAGTTAGTATTCATCGTTACATAAAGTGGCTTTGGAACAATTATTACATGATCCTACCTTTAGTGAAATAATCATGGACAGTTTTGAAATACAGTTCTTGAAAAATAAACTACACTGTTCAGAGGTTAGATACTGGTTCAGGTATGTTGATAATTTGTTGTGCTTGTGTAGAGCTACTGTCAGACAACTTCAAACATTCCTCAAGGTCCTGAACAGAACAGTATGAAATTCACAATTACGTTTGAGAGGTAACTTCACAAATTCTTTAGATCTAAGCACAGATAGCAGTCACCACATGTATACTTTCAAGCTTTATAGGAAACCTTCCGCCACAGATATTGTACTATGTACCAATTCTCAATGTTCAGAGAAATGTAAACATGCTGCCTTTCTTTTAGTGTTACCTCACCTAATATCCATCGCAATGGCTGATTGCAACTTTAAAATTGAAGTAAATTCAATCAGACAAGCAGCATCAAACAATGGATATACTCCTGCCTATGTCGACACCATACTGCATAAAGAGCAGAAACAACAAATTTACACTCTTCTTTGTCCAGTTCCTCATAGCCCACCTCTAGACAGCAATAAATGATACACAATACCACATTCAGGAAACATCTCTCTGAATGTGTAAGAAAGTTTAAATCGAAGAATCTTTAGACATCATTTTATAAACGTAAGAACTTTTGGACAGTTTTTTTTCTGATGCTGAAAACAGCAATTCAGATTTAGAAGAAAGTGGAATATACAGAAATCGCTTGTAATTGTGCCAAATTCTATATAAGTCGGTATGGCAGGGCAATAGGCACCGCCATAGATGTTGGATACTTGGAGACTCTGCTTTCGCAAATCCTGCTTAAAGAAGGTAACAGTCACAAGGTGCAGCATGAAATCTTACATCATATCCATAAAGACACAGTTCCCTTATTCGCCGCCTCTAATGGCAGATACTACCCACAATCCCATCAAGACCATGTTGTAAATTACCTCTCCTAGTTACATGCCAAAATTTGTCTTTTATTTCAGTTACTATAATTTCACTTGCCTTGTTAAAATAATTTTTCCATTTTATAATCAGAGCTGCTTCATGTATCTCACTAGTATATCTTACCTTTTCCCGATATAAAATCTGTTAAAAACAAGATAAATTTGTTGTGCCCTCCCTTCGAACATGTCACCTAAGTTTATTGTTCAATTTATTTGCTTTTCAGAACAATTGTTGAAATTTGTTATACAGTTCATTGCATAATGTGTCACGTATTTTATTTAAGCACAATAATCTTACGTCACATGTTTTTCTAAATACTTCCTCTCATTATAATCCTAAATCAAACTCTAACGGTTGTCGTCTTTGGGAACAAAAATATCTGTAGATGCACTAGTTTGAAATCTTCGATCCTAAAGGAAATTCATTGCCTCACATATTTATCTATGTACCTGATGATGGCCTAACAGCTGAAAACCAGTTTGTAAACTAATTGTAGGGGTTGCAGAACATTATATCAGTGTTGTGGGTGTTTACATTCTTAACTGAAACAATTCTTCTGTTAACCCCGCTATGTTCACAGTTTCCTACTTTGTGCCTATATTTGTCTGCCAGACTGCCGTGATTGCCTTTTTTAGTAACATCCCATCCTCTTTAAATAAGCTGCTTAATATGGTATTCTGTTTCGTCGTTTCTACGGCCTTGGAGGCCTTCAAACTTCCATCATCATCGGTCAGTACTTTCGTATCTCACGTCTTTCAACGTCGATTTTTTCTGATAATTCTCTTAACTTCAAACTATTCTTCGTCATTACTAAATTGTGATACGAGTCAATGTTGGCTCCTGGAGACACCTTACAATCCAGTAATTTCTGTCTAGCATCAAGTAACCCAGAGTTCTGGGTGGCCAAATCATTCGCTCGGATTTTCAAGAATGTTCTTCAAACCAATCGCGATAAATGGTGACCCAGTGACATGACATAGGTGTTTGGGAACATGAAGCCGATGAACGGCTGGAAATGGTCTCCAGGTAGGTGAACATAACCATTTCCAGTCAATGATCGGTTCAGTAGGACCAGAGGACCAAACCAATTCCATATAAACACAGTCCACACTATTATGGAGTCATAAACAGCCTGAATAGTACCTTCATAACTTGGACCCATGGCTTCCGGGGACAGTGCCACACTGTAACCCTACCAGCAGCTCTTACCAACTGAAATCGGGACTCCTTTGACCTAGCCACGGTCTTTCCGTTAACCAGGGTCAAGCTGATTTGGCCAGGGGCCCAGTAGAGGCGCTGCGAGTGACGTGCTTTTAGGAAAGGTACTCTCGGGAAAGGAAGATGTTGCTTAAAAATTGGCACCAGATATCAAATAATAAAATAAACGAGAAGAAAAAGAAGTTTGACCGTTTGCTGCCATAGCCCTTTAACCCAAAATTTCGTCGCATTGTCCCATTGCATACGTTCGGCGTATGTCCCACACTGACTTCTGCGGCTATTTCATGCAGAGTTGCTTGTCTGTTAGCACTGACAAATTTGGGAAAAAGCAGTTGCTTTTACTCGTTGAGTGAAGGTCGTCGTACACGGCATTGTCCATGGCGAAAGTTAATAGTTGGAATGTGGTATTCTCGACACACTCTTGACACTGTGTGTATCGGAATACTGAAATGCCTAATGATGACCGAAATGGAATATGCCATGCATCTACCTCCAACTACCGTTCCACGTTCGGGTCAGGGATTTTCTCTGCCTCGTGATGACTGGGTGTTGTGTGATGCCTTAGGGTAGTTAGGTTTAAGTAGTTCTAAGTTCTATGGGACTGATGACCATAAATGTTAAGTCCCATAGTGCTCAGAGCCATTTTAAACCAACCGTTCCACGTTCACAGTCTGTTAATTCCTGTTGTGGGCTCGTAATCATATCGAAAACTTTTTCATTTGAATCACCTGATTACAAAAGACAGCTATGCCAATGCACTGCCCTTTTATACCATGTGTTCGCGCTAGCCGGCTGTCGTGAACGAGAGGTTCTAGGCGCTTGAGTGCGGAACCGCGTGACTGCTACGGTCGAAGGTTCGAATCCTGCCTCGGGCACGGATGTGTGTGATGTCCTTAGGTTAGTTACGTCTAAATAGTTCTATGTTCTAGGGGACTGATGACCTCAGATATTAAGTCCCATAGTGCTCAGAGCCATGTGACCCTTTTGTTCGCGATACTACCGCCATCTGTGTACGTGTATGACTTTGTCGCCTCAGTGTGTTACGTTTAGATTACGTTTGGCATTATGTGAATGTGTGTGTTGGAAATTGGAAATTTGTGGTAAATTCTTATGGGATCAAACTGCTGAGGTCTTCGGTCCCTAAGCCTACGCAATACTTAATCTACCTTAAGCTAACCTACGCTAAACACAACACACACACCCATGCCCGAGGGAGGACTCGAACCTCAGACGGGGCGAGCCGCCGGGACCGTGACAAGATGCCTCAGATCGCGCGGCTACCCCGCGCGGCTTTGTGTGTTGTACGGTGCCAAGGCTGTAACTTCAAAAATATGTTAGTCGCATATTACCCACATTCTCATACGAGTATATTTCTTTGTAATTCTATTCAATGAGCTGTCTACATAATTATGTACTGCTGACACGGCTATCGTACTCTTTATATTCAGCAATATTGCTGTCGCCTAGACCACTATGATACTTAGCTTTATTGTTCATAGATGTGTTGAATGATGGTATGACTCACTGCTGATCTGATATTCTCATATACACAGCTGTTACAAGACGGGAGAAACGTGACGAAGGCGGTGACGGCGCTTTCGACAGTGCCGGGCCTGCTGCTGCAGACGGCGATGTACTGTCTTTTCGGCCAAATCACAACCGATCAGGTGAGGACGAGCTTGCATTCCGTATACTGCCGCATTACTTAGTCTTGATCACTTCATATAACCACTTATTAGCGTCCCTTCATTCCTACTAATACGTTGCAACGTGCAGATCAATATCGCAATAACGGTAAAGAATAGAACGAACACGGTTATTAACCTCTGTGAGACCTAGTGCAGGGCGAAATTGAATACAGCTCATGAAATTGATGAAGAGGCTCCACGATCGTTTAGAGTGATTCTGTACAATAGTTGACAGCTCTGACCACCAGGGATGGCGGCAAACTGGTCGGGGCACTTTATTTTTGTTAACTAGGTGTAGTCCATATGCGTTTATGGCACTGGTATTGTTAGTAACTGTTGTACATATGTATTCAATGTACTGTTAGCACACATTGAAGTTTATCCATATTAGATGAATATAAATAAGTATGTTTCAATCTTCTAATGTTCCTTACTTACCTCTAAACTAACGTACTGCCGCTATTTTTATTTTTTAATTTTTATTTAATCGAAAAATAGTATTTCTAGCTGCAAAAACCCGTTTTGTCCTAATTAAAATTTGGCCGTCATAATCATAATTCTGCTACGGTGACCTGATATGGCTCGACGAGACCTTTTTCTGATATATTTTTCGTCGTAATCGCATTATGTGTTGATGAGATGTGATTTTCCGAACTTCGTACAATATAATAATTATTCAAACATCTGTAATATAAAAAGAATTTATGATAAGATGGCGCGTCTCCACAGTCACTATTACCACAATTTTCCCTTTAAAATGAGCATACTGGCTCCTTTTGATCTTCAGTGATTCTGTATTTATTAATCTTAGTAGTGCTTTTCTACGTGGCGGCGGGCGTGCACTGGGTCCGCGAGTTGCCTCCATTGGAGTTGTATCTGCCGGAATTTCCCCTAGCCGCCAACGGCTTTGCCACAGCGTTCGGTCGGCCCACGTGCTCGCTCTGACCTGGGTTTGTCCAGCACTCGGCAGTTCACTGTACGTTACCCTGTGCATCAAAGATGGTACATACCTTGTTATAGAGCGACCCATCTTCACCAAATGGGCGATATCTGTCTACACTCTACCGCCATCCAATCCTCCACCACGATACACTCCCAGAACACAGTTGACCCCAAAACACAATTTATCGCTTAATACAGTTCTACTGCACTTCGATGTGGTACACATACTTCATTTATACATAAACCACTTTAGCTGACAATAAACACTGATTTTTTGCCATTAAAACACTATCTTTAATAATGTGTTATTTTTCCATTTCCTGCAACGTGGAAACTATTAGCCCGAAGAAAATAAAAAAAAATATAATAAGACCTTTCTTGTCGGGATGTTGTGTAGCTTCATTTTATACGTAGAAACATTACCGTGAGAAGCAGCAGTTTCCTAGCTATTGGAGAAAAATATAAAATGAGGACTTTTAAACGCGCCCTCACCCCCACTCTCATACCCACAACGGTCAGGATTTCTAGTATGTCCCTCCTGCCAGCACACGTTTTTTCCCCTAATGGAATTTTGATCTTCGTTGACGATTAAGTGCAGGACAAAAAGGTAGTTCAAGGATATCATAACAGCCGTTGACTGCAGAATTTATTTATTTTACAACGGAAATTTGAGCCTCAGGGCCATTTTCAAGTATAACTGCAAAAGATTTTGCGTTAGCACTTGTCAGTCTTCAAAGTCCTGCGACATGTACACCTATCATAGTCAAAAATAAGGCTTTTCACAGCTTTAACATCCTACACATAAATGCTACAAATAAATGTCGTAACACTCCGTTTAAATATCAGTGCATTAGAACATTGTTTGGTTGGAAGAAGGCCTGTTCAAAAAACGTCACTTATGAGGCTGTCAACATGAAGTAGAGTACACCAGAAGTAGCAGCAAAAACACCCAATACATGGATCCAAAATTTTGCCTAAAAATCTAGAAGAACAGATCGTTTAGTATTGTCTTACTATGAAACCTTCTTTCTTTGGGCTTTCTCGTAACGATTAGTGAAAAATGGCAGTACAGTTGTCAGAGACGTGAAAGACTTCACTCTTCTTCCTTCGTACGTACAACCTTGTACTGAAACAGCCTGCCTTCTCTTGCTTAAAAGTCATTTTAGTACTGTATAAATCATCTTCTTGTGTTCTAAATACAGGGTGGGGCAAATTAAAGTGGCCGAGAGATCAGAGTTACAGGGTACAAAGGAACGCAGCAGAGGAAAAACCTGAATATAACCGATGTTGAAAGTGGCCACCATTCATCTCTTTGCACTTTTGGGTCTCGATCAGCACGTTACTGAAGGCGGGTCAAAGCTGGACTGCTGGAATTGCCGCAGCCTCATCCGAAACATTCTACTGCAGCTCTTGAACACTATGAGGACTGTTGCGAAACACCTTAGACTTGGAGGCTCCCCACACAAAGTAATCGCACACTGACAGATCAGGTAACCCTGATGGCCAGCTATGGCCGCGACCAGAGTAACCTCTGCTAAGAACTCTGTGAGGTGTGAAGACTGTGTAAATGTCCTCCAAGGTGCGGGCAACTGTACAGGAAGTGGCTCCATCCCTTTGGAAGTAACTTTAGGTTTGCTCCTCCTCCGTTAATGCTGCCACAAATCGTATGCACACGTCTGGTTCACTTTTATTTCCCCCACCGCGTAGTATTGAGGCGGGTTGAAAATTATTAGAACTATTTATATTTTAGCCATTTTGAGTGTTTCAACATTGTTATTTCTATTGATATTAACGTCATTAATCATTAATGTATGAAAGCTATTCGGAAAGTAAAGAACGGTCGGTCACGAAATGGAAACCACATTGGAAACAAAAAATGATTTGTTGGCAACATGTAGCTATTCACTGCATCTACATCTCTATATAGTCACCGCTCCGACCTAGACATCCGTCGTAGGACTGCATCACTTTCCAATATCCTCGTCATAGAAGGCAGTCTTTTGCGCTTCCCGACAATTTTCTATGCTGGATTGCAGCTCATTAACTGTACGAAAATGTTGTCTTCGCAGCCAGAGGTTCATCTGAGTAGAGATGAAAATCACAGGGACGCAAGTCCGGGCGAGCGCCCTCATTGACCTGCGTCCGAGAACTGTCATAAATAAGGAACGGCATGACTACTGCATTATTTGGTATTGCATGAAATCAGGCAAAATTTCTCGGCAGGCTCCGACAGTTGACGGGAGACACTATTTTTTAGGAATTTCCGTACGCGCTCACTGTGCACTGAGCACTGAGAAGAGCGACCTGGCGCTATTTACGGGCATAGAAGAGATACTACCCAAGACACCTGTGTAAAGCTTCATCGGATTTTCACTGTTGTTTCCATTTCGCTACCAATCATTCCTTACTTTCCGAATAGCCTCGTAATCCGTATTGCTAATTATAATTATACTAGAGCTTTAAAATTTTATATATAACTAAGTCACAGATATTTGTACGAAATCAGGAAGTTGAGGAAATATGTTTTGTAAATATCTTCACATGTGTGATTACCTGAGTTTGGTGAGCGAAAATTTGAATGGTGTAATCTGTTCTGGTTAAATGAACCAGTAAATAACCAATATCTTACTAAACAACACAATACAGAAAATGTTTCATTACGAAAGTATGTAATTACGGATGGTAGGCGTGTTAAAACATATTTTAAGACTGGTCTTCAATTCTCAAAGAGCACCTTACTTCATTACGTTATGTTTTCTTTTAATTATTCAAGTAAAACTGTTTCGTTTCAGACATCTATATTTACGCTGACACCGCAATGCTGTACTTGCAGAGTGAGAAACTGTCAGACTCGGCCTACTGTTGTGGATGGGATGAGTGCGACATTCGTTTCAAACGTAACCTACTCATCTTCATGCTGATGGTGGGGAGACCTGTGGAGATCACAGTAGGCCAGACGTGCAAGCTGTCTAAGGAGATGCTATTGCAGGTTAGCGAACAATATATGATAAAGGAGCTTCACATCACGTACAGAGTTCGGCACTGGGACTTCGTTATTTGAAACGCGCGTCACAGAACTGCCTTTACACATTATTACGAGGAGTTGAGTGCTTCGAAAGGGTGGGATCTAACGTTTTTTGAAGGTTATTTTAGTAGCGATCATGCAGTGGACGAGAGAGAAGCGACCGTTCACCCTCGCGACTTACTTTTCCAAGGCGGTTCGGTCATCGCAGCCCAGTGCACATTGTGAAAATAGTTTATATATCGCACCTGCAGGTCGTATTTCTGATCAAAAATCGATTGTTATGTGGATGAACACATTTGTGAATACCGGTATTGTGCAGAAAAATAAACTAGGGCCTTCGTGAACCACTGAGACTGGAAAACGTCGAGCAAGTGAGGCTGGTGCCTTTGGATTACCCAAAGAGATCTGCTAACAAACGAGCAGCTAGTCTTGAATTTTCTGTTCTCACACTGAGATGAATTCTTCATAAAACCTTAAATTTCGCTATACAAATTGGCAGTAGTGCACACACTTAAACCACTCGATTTTGTTTCACTAAAACCTTGATCGAAAACCTACCTTATGAATCTTACGTGTTCTTCAACAACGAGGCTTACTGCCATTTGTCTGGATGCATGAGTAAACAAAACATGCGGTGTTGAAGTGGCATGAAGCCCCGAGAACTTCATGAACAGCCATTGCATACACGACGTGTGAGTGCTTGGTGTGCACTATCCAAAACTGGCATTATTGCCGCATTGGTTTCGAAACGAATGATAGGGTAGTTAACGGTCAATTCTAAGCTTTAGCTCCAGATGATTCAGGAGCTTTTTCCTCCCGAACTTGAAGACATGGATGTGGTGGATGTCTGGCTCTAACAAGGTGGCGCCACGTTTCAACACTACACGATCGTCATTGACTCTTGCGCTGGTACTTCGGCTACCATCTCGTGTCATTGAGAGGCGATCTTCAGTGTACCGCACGCTCGCCAGATATAGCACCCTAGACTTTTTTATGGGCTTATCTTAAATCCTTGGTCCATACCAATCGTCCACGAACCCTTTGTGAGCTGCGGAAAAATGCCCGTGCTGCTATATCCAACTTAGAAAGAGGCATGCTGGACAAAGTGTATCGAAGTCTTTGATTTCGACTCTCCAGGTGGACTGAGCACAACGAAGGCCACCTTCAAGATATCAGTTTCAAAACCTAACAATATTTTCTACTTAGTTTTATTTCGCTGGTAACGTTGTGCAGCATATCTACAGCTGATTTACTGACTGATGCACCACATCCCGAGGAACATGATCAGCAGCACACCCATTCAAACGAAAACGAAACTTATTAATGTAACTTACGTAAAATTTATATGTTATTTTCATTGACCATTAAAGTGTTCTTTTCGAGTCGTGGACTTCTACTGCCATTTTTTTCTATGTACCACTAGCACTGGTCTCCGTCGAAAGAAACAACTTATTTTACGAAAGTGAAGAGTTACTATGACGGAAGGGCGAGTTACTATGACGGAAGGGCCAACCGTGTCTAACATTTGGAGCCGGTGCCATTGTCGCAACAGCTGCGTATCAAGTCTTACGCTTGCAATGTTCATCCGTCATGCTTATTCAATTCTTTAAAAAACGAGATAAAATTTCGTTTGATGCCTTCCTAAGAGAAAGTCTCCATTCCTTGCAAACTACGTAAGTGCCGATCAGATGTGGCTCAAATTCAGATATATAGTACCGACAGCCGTTGAGAATCTTATGCCAAATAAATTAATAAGAGTCGAAATATATCCCAAGTGGTAAACAAAAGAGGTGCTACCACCGTCGCAGAATCAAAGAAAAATCTATTCTGGAATTGAAAGAACAAGAACAGAAGAAGAATCTCCAAGATGGGTGACATTATACAGAGGATCGATATTTAGCTGGGCCTTCACTGCAACGAAACTGTGTCTCGAAACATGACTGAAAATTCAAAGAACCTCTGGTCGTGTGTTAAGTGTATCAGCGGCGACACGCAGTCCATAACTTATCTGCACGACAAATATATATTAAAGTTTTCAGTAACAGTGCCACTACGCTTGTCCGACCACTTCTGGAGTACTGCTGGAATGATTGAGATCCTTACCGGATAGAATTGACAGAGATTATCGAAAAAGTTCAGAGAAAGATAGCTCTCTCTATACTACCGTGGAATAGGGGAGAGAGTGTCACCTGTGTTACAGCGGTTGGGGGAGCAAGCATTAAAACGAAGGCATGTTTGATTGCGGTGAGATCTTTCACTGAAATTTCGATCAAGAATTTTCTCCTCCGAACGCGAAAATAATGTTTTTGATGCCAACCTATGTGGAGAGGAGCGATATTCGTAAAATCGAAATCATAAATCGCAGGGACAAATTTAAGTATCATACCGATTGCTCTTCGAAATTGGAACGGGAGAGAAATAGTATAAAGGTGGTTCAATGACCCCTGTTCCAACATTTAAGTGTGATCTGCAAAGTTGTCATGAACACACAATAAAAAAGTTTTGCATCACCAGAGTTCCCAGAACTCCTGAAGATATACGTAGACTGTGGATATTGTATAACGGACACAGTCCCTTTGACTGTTCAGAGATGTCACTAAACCCGCCCAAAGATGTAAACAACCATGCATGAGCAGTGCCTAGTAGACGGAGGAGGTACGACAGTCAATCAGTTCCAGTCATTCCACCAAGAACGAGGTACACGGCCCAGCCATGCCTAGGCGGTCAATTCCTTGGTTATATCGCGTCCACATTGTTACTTTGTGCCAGGAAGGGCTCTCAATAAAGGAAGTGTCCAAACGTCTCGGAGTGAACCATAGCGATGTTGTTCGGATATGGAGGATATACAGAGAGACACGAATTGTCGATGATATGCCTCGCTCAGGCCGTTCAAGGGCTATTACTGCACTGGATGACCGCTACCTACGGATTATGGCTCGGAGGAACCCTGACAGCAACGCCACCATTTTAAATAACGCTTTTCGTGCAGCCACAGGACGTCGTGTTACAACTCAAACTGTGCGCAATAGGTTGCATTATGCACAACTTCACTCCCGACATCCATGGCGAGGTCCATCTTTGCAACCACGACACCACGCAGCGCCGTACAGATGGGCCCAACAACATGCCGAATGGACCGCTCAAGATTGGCATCATGTTCTCCTCACCGAGAGTGTCGCATATGCCTTCGTGTGTTTGAGGCAACCCGATCAGGCTGAACGCCTTAGACACAATGTCCGGCGAGTGCAGCGAGGTGGAAGTTCCCTGCTGTGTTGGGGTGGCATTATTTGGGTCCGACGTTCGCCACTGGTGGTCATGGAAGGCGCCGTAACGGCTGTACGATACGTGAATGCCATCCTCCAACCGACAGTGCAACATATCGGCAGGATATTGGCGAGGCATTCGTCTTCATGGATGACGATTCGTGCCCCCATCGTGCACATCTAGTGAATGACTTCCTTCAGGATATCGACATCGCTCGACTAGAGCGGCCAGCATGTTCTCCAGACATGAATCCTATCGACGTGCGTGGGAAAGTTTGAAAAGTGTTGTTTATGGCCGAAGTGACTCAGCAACCACTCTGAGGGATCTATACCGAATCGCCGTTGAGGAGTGGGACAGTCTGGTCCAGCAGTGCCTTGATGAACTTGTGGATAGTATGCCACAACGAATACAGGCATGCATCAGAGCAAGAGTGTGTGCTACTGGGTATAGAGGTACCGATTTGTACAGCAATCTGGACCACCACCTCTGAAGGTATCTTTATATGGTGTTACAACATGCTATGTGTGGATTTCATGAGCAATAAAAAGGGTGGCAATGATGATTATG